>NW_019211457.1:22014816-22173874 GCF_002443255.2 Varroa destructor | reverse complement strand
GATGTCGTTGTTGCTTTCGCGGTGGTTGTAGTCATCATCGACGTTGTGCTGCCGCAAATGGATCGTATGATGACTCGGGGAGCAAACTGTGAGCCGTTAAGCGTTGTGAAGGGTTCGGGGATTCTATCGGAACACTCTTCTAAAAGCGTGTTCCGATATAGCCCCTCCGTGTTCGGTGGCCGCTAGTCTATTCCACCGAGTACCAGTGCATTGCTTTTTGTCGCGCAGCAGACCAGAGGGTGAGGTGGAGACGAATCATCGCGCACTAAATCCTCGTCGTCTTCTTTTTCTCTGCTTCGCCTGCGATTGCGAATCGACTTCAGTCAAAGCCAAACTGGTCGATACAAGCTGCGCAATCTGCTGCTAGTAAAACTGGGGTTTGTCACCGCCAACTTTGACTGAAAATTGCGTACGCTCGCGGCCTCCTTCTCGGATGAACAGTGGCTGCACGCACGGCTGACCGCAGTACTGATCGATTGCCGGTCTGCTGGTTGGAGTGCAATAGCTAACAAATTTTTTCCGTCATTTTTCGGGAGATGGCGCTTTTCGCAGTGGAGCGAGCAGCAGCAGCAGCAGCAGCAGCAGCAGCACCCCCTAGGGATAAACAACTACAATAACAGCAGCAAGCGTTTCCTTGCCCATATCGTTGCGTGATAGCCCTGACTCCGTCGTCATCAATTTCCAGTGGCATTAGCCTGCCCTAATCAGCAACGATCCGTCCCTCTAAATTGTTCTTATGTTGGCTACGATATAATGATTAACTAATTTATGGTTTTCGGTCGCTTTACGTGGGCTACTGACTGTTGCACCAAGTGACAACCAGTAAAGGCTAAAAATGAATCCATTATTATACGGTAACGGGTTGATGCTACAGACAATTACGACGCTAATAACAGTATGAGCCCGCAGCATAAAATCAACCCATCACTATCGTCTAGTACTACTTTATCGATAAATGTAATATTTCGAATATCTAGGGTTATCAGGGCTTTTGGTCCTGTTATCATTGCACCCGCTGTTACTGAATCATTAGGCTTCCGTCGACCCCGCGCAACACTCAAAAGTATCACATATTAGACCCGCTGTTAACAACAACGACAGACACTAGCAACAGCAAGAAAAGCAACAACAATAAAATGAGCCATCGAGGTAAAGATTAATTCTAACGATAGCGACGGCAGCGGCCCTTTGTTGCAGTTGTTGTTGTTGAAGTTAGTCCTGTTGATGCTAGATAATGAAACGAGTGATTTGGTCGACATTTTTTGGGTAAACTGGTAAACCGTTTCCGGCGGCTGGTTTTGGTCAAAAATGAAAATGACAACCAAAGGGCAGAACAAGCTAAAAACAACAACAATCGACGCACCTTTATAAAAAGCAACGACTGCAGCAACGTCAGCATTGAACGTTACATAGCCGTAGCACTACAATAGATAGGGCTGCACGACCATACTATAGCCGTGCACTAATAACAGCACCGATGACACGAAACCATAGTTAGTAGAGACCGACGGAACGAAGCCGCGACAAAAAATAGCCGTTGATCAATCACTCAGTGGTTCGATCAGTTCGGTTTGTTAGCTTGTCGTAATCGTTCGTCCAATCGTAATTGTCAAATTAACAATCGGCAGCAATAGAGCCATATCAGAATAAAACAACTATAGTTATTATAGAAAAACAGCCAGCACTCGGAATAATTATGACCACCTGTTGTTTCGTCTTCAGCGCGATAGCGTTGATGGCTACGACCGTCAAGATACGAGCGACTGCAGTGTTAGGTTGTGAGATTATCCACTGCCAACGCAATGTCAAGCGTTTACGAGACGATCGACGCCGATCGTCTGCGCGGCCACGATGAACAAAAGACGACGTGACCCAAAATGATCAAACAACGTCCACGAAGACAACCCGATTAGACGGCTAGGGAGTGCTGTTACATTTTGTGCATGTTTGTATTCGGTATATCTTTATCTCTTCGTCCGTCTGTATGCTCGGGTCCAATTGACAGCGACAGGAGTGGCTGCGTCATTAGCAGCAGCGGCAAATCCGCACAAGTCGTTTCAACACCAGTGGGGGCGAACGTGCCCATTCGGAAACGACACCAGACGACTTACGCGACCAGCGATTTTTGGTGACGGTTGCATCGCCTATACACCGCAACCTCCCACATAGTGAAAGCTATAATCCTCTAAACTAAATTAGGGCCCCCGAGTCACAACCGATCGTGGCGGGCTTACCCCATACTAAATACGAACTGGTCATCAGACAATGATAGCGATGGCCTTTTCGGGTTGGCGAGTAAAGCGAATAAAAATACTCGTGGCCGCGACCTACACGACGACAAAGCGACGATTATGCGATACATCGTCGTCTAATATGCTATAATTTTGTTTACACCTGTTCAGAGTGCTGCCTCTATGAATCTTGCCAACGCTTGCACGTTACTTTGGCTACCGGCATCTATTTATTATTAATAAGTCAAAAGCTGCTTTAGCTTTTCCGTTCTGTCGGCTCAAGAGTTGTTCCTTGTTTGCTTCACAAATAACTGTAATTAGTGTCATACATAAATGTTGTAAGTTCTGCTTTTGCTATGCACCACTTCAAACGGCTGGCCCGTTCCAAAGCAAAGCGAACTGCTACTGGGCCTGAGTTCAAAGCTAGGCTACTATGTGTCCTTAAATCTACTAAGCTAATGCGTCACCAATGCACCATCGCGGGACCGTAACGTCGTTGTACTTATATATATATATATAGTTACGTGTGACCCACGAAATGACTAGTTTTGAGTCTTCAAGGTCGCTGAATATAGCGAGACCGTTGGGACCCTTCAATTTAAACATACGGTACTGCTGTACTCTGAAGTCATTAAAAGGCTGCCTCGATAGGTTTCTGCTCCGTCCACACCATGCGAATAGTCTTTCCGTCACGTTGTGCCACCTCACAGTCAACATCAGCTATTCCTGATACGATCACTTACCCTATAAATGTTCGAATAAGTTTTCCATTCAGAACAAAAAGCTTTTCTCTCCGTAGTTCGAGCTTTACCCATGGAAACACGTCTGCCTTTATATTTAATAATTAAATATATTTTTTGCTATGTCTCCCAAAGGCTAGCGGTAAAGCGCTTTGGGCAGCGGTACACTCTACTATACGCTTTGAACGCTATGCCTTGCTTTCGACAACTGACGCTTGTTGTCGCCGTCATGTCAGCCCAGCTGAAATTTAGAGCTAAAAGAGGCCTGACGCGTTGATCTATCAATCTACCAACCAAATATAACGTATCTAAGTCGAAGTTGGTTCGAAACCGACAGCAGGCCCCTGCCAACTAGACATTATTTAATTGTAGGATCATCTGCCAATGAAGATCACAGAGCACTTTTTTGTAACATATTTACCTTAGCGTTCTCAAAGACCCCAACCTATGCCTAGCCTTGGGTGCGGCGATTCTAAAGGGCGAAAAGGCAGCTGTGGTCTCAACTGGCATAATGCCATTCTGATGTTACACATATATGTATGTATGTATGTATGTATGGTCAACAAGCTGTGCTATTCTCGAGTAATCGAACGACTCTTGATAGGGCTTCGCTTGAAGGCTGAATAACCCTTTAATAAAAGCTGTATTGACCGTTCTTAATTGGGAAAGGAAACATTCAAACGTTTTTTTGCCAATGGTAACTCTTACATGATATATTAATGATGCCTATAGAAAATGAAAGCACTGAAACGTGCGTTAGGTAAAGCTCCAAACACGAATGGCAGTTTTCATTAATGAAACACTACGCTGAAACGTGGCTCTCAATTTATCTATTGGATTTCATATTGGTTATCCAAGGAACATTCACATTTGGATTTAGATAATGGTAACTTCACTGGTACAAAGTTATATAAATAAAGTTAGATAAATGCACCAGCTTCTCGTGACATTTAGTAGAGAAAAAAGTCAAATTCAGGTTAAGCGTCATTGTCTCTATTAGTAGGTAAGATAATAAGGGGATATAATACTCCGGTGAGCATAAGTAGCACAATCGAAACTATTATCAGAACTTTTTCACTCACTTAAGCCCCAGTATAATCCAAATAAAGTTAACTAACTGAAAAATATAGCCTTTGTACCGCCAACAGATATATCTCACTTTTCTATCTTTGTATTCATTCCCCGAATGATTTTCAAGTCTGAATTTAAAAATGGTTCTTGACGGTTTCTTGTCACATAGACCTTGAAAAATTTGGCAAAAATAGCCAGAGAAACGGGTTTCAAAATGGCCATAACGATTATCATACATAAAGAATAGGTTGGTGCAGACTGAAATGACTACAATCGCAGAGATCAAATCTTATATTCATCTATGGTACCCTTCAGCTAGCGTACCATGACTGCGAGAAGGCTTCAGTGAGGAACACATAGCGACTATACCTGCAGGAGCTATTAACGAAGCCGCACGAGAGGCGACAACCGCTCACTTTCGAACAGACCCGAAAGCGTGCAATATATAGCAATAGGAAACGTCGAAAGAAAGCTAAATATATTTATCTAGATGTTGTTAAAACGAAAGATAGTTCTGTTCACCGCTCGTTAAATGGCGAAACGTGTTATTACTGCGTCGTTGCAGGTATGCCAAATAATAACTGCTTCTGTCAAACGTAACGTGGTGTAAGATATGACTATTGTATCTATACTGGCCTATAGAAGCAGGTCCCACTTTCCTGGTCAAATCCAAATTCCCAAATTTCAGGTTAGGTCAAGCTATCACTAATCACTGTTCCTGGACGCTATATAGGTAAAAAGACAATAGATTGATTGCATCGTAATTTTTCAAGGAAAAAACATATCGAAAAGTTGAGGACAACGTAAGTTAAGGCATCTTTGAAGATCTACTCCTGGTGATACGAAAATCGCCACGATAATATAGCAGAAGGTTTGCCTTCCGCGGTTCATTCCAGCGTCTAACGTTTTTCATTACTTTTCTGATACATTAAACACAAAAAAAAAAACGCACGCCATAGTGACAATGACAGTAGAAAAAGTTAAATAGTGCTAAGTAAGCAGTCTTATTTCTGTAGAATTGTGTAGCTTAATGCAATTAGCGAAAGCATAGGTATTTCTAAATGCCTCTAACTTCAGCCGAGGAACTTCGTTTAAGAATTCAAAATATGAAAGGGTTGCCATTTAAATGGCTACTAACAGAACTGACTGCCGTGTTTTTGGACCAAATAGACTCACAGCGATTAATTATCTATAGTACTTAATAAATTTGTACATCAGGCTACGTCCGTCGTGTCTTGCTGAGACCAGAGCAGCGTTTTTAACCTTGTATGACTCTTAGCTCTGAGTAATAGACGAGGAAGAAGAACTTTGGCAAACTCTAGCTTGCCTAGTCCGAATATATGTATTGCAACACCTTCACTTAGATCAGCTTCAGCATATCTATGATGAAACGTGTCAAGACCTTTAAGAAGATTTAAAGTTCGCTAAATTGTGTAACCTATTTTAACAAATCGGATGTATAACTTGCCTAGGAAGGATGTGGTGCAAAAACAATACACGTTTGTATTGCTGATATAACCATTGTGGTCAACCTTTCTACAATTCTAAGAATTTATAGCTTGTACATATGGATATATATATATATATATATATATATATATATATATATATTGGCTTTTGCCGTGGTATTAAGATGTCAGAAAAGATGGCATGAGCCTAAGTAGAATAATATGTACCAGCAGTTACTGGTAAGTTTATTTACGTAGTGGTGGAATGCGAATTTGGAATTCCTTCCACATATCTCCGCCCATGTTAACCTGAACTTAACTTTACACCCTTGTTAAAAATCGGCTAAGCTGAAAACACAAACTTATATTCTCACTAGGACCAGGTGCACGATATGTGTTCAGTATATTTCATACTCGTTTGGTTCAGGCATCAATTATGTCGCCTACTGAACGGCTGATAGACCTAGTGATAATCCTTTTAAGAAGAGCATACGTCTATCTTAGATTTTGTAACATAGCTAGGCCAACTAGATACGGTAATACTTGCGAACTGGCAAGTCTTGTCGCGCCTATGCGGAAGAATAGTAAAAGTGCCCTTAACAATATTGTGGTACGATCAAGGTCGCCTACCTGTTTATTCATACGAAAACGCGGAGATCTTGTTTTTTTCGAGAAACGCTTCGAACTAGCTGGAAACTACTCCGCCCCTTCGTCGTTCGCCGCCAGGCAGACTGCTTCCGTGTGTATGTAGCGATTTTCTTGTGTATTCATCATATACCTAGGTAGTGCAGTCCTATCCTTAATCCAGCAAAGTAACGTTCATTTCAAGAATCTTTAGCCGCGACTGAGCCCTTTCAAAATGGATATAGCTAATCTTTGTTCAGGCCTTTATTTTACCGAAGCTGCTCAATTAGAGGACGCAAATATCACTAGTATATGTTCCGACAATGCTCTTTTTGCTTATTTAGGAAAATCTCATTTCGTACTGAGAGAAGAGTCGAACGATAAAACACAACTTAATACTCTATCAGTGATCATTTATAGCTGCACACGAAATACTAAGCAGGACAAACACATCAAACAATTACGGTCTATCGAATTCATACATGTCTGTCATTTCCACATCCGCCTATATGCATTAAAGTCGTAGAGAATACGGTGTGCGTTTTGGCTTCGGAGCGAAAGGTCGATATCCTCATTGAAGAAAATCTTGGCTCATAATCATGGGATTTCAAGAAAAAAAAACGAGTAAATAAAGACGATACATATTTGAACGCTTTGTAATTTTGATAAGTCTCTAGCGTTATCTCTTTTTATGTGTTTTGTCTATCGAGCTTGTCGTTGTGCGCCGCCCGACGGCCGTATAGGACACTGGCCTACGCTACGTATGCGCAAAGAAAGTTATTAGAATCCAACTAAGACTTCTCTGAAAGGGACGTACGCGCTGATAGGTCCACATACAACACTAATTTTGTTGTTATAATTACAGGATTGTGTAATTTCTGCTCGATGGTGCGGCTCATTGTTTACAGCTACGTGAGGGATGAAAATGCAATCTTAACGAAACATTTCTCTCAATGGAACGATCAAATGTACTGTTTCGAAGGGTAGCTATTGGTCCGCATTAGGATGATGAGCGTAAGCATTATCCAATGCGTATTATATAGTACACGTCGGACGAGTGGGTAAATTTACGATGTAATATCTGGCCGTTGTGGTAGGAAGGAGGGCCATCTGGTACTTGGAAGCCTCAACGAGTTTGGCTATCAACATCCAGAACTACCTGCTACTTGAAAGCCTTAACGAGTTTGGCCATTTAACTATTGTGGCACAGTAGAGAGCCGTCTGGTACTTGAAAGGCCTCAATGAGTTCGGCCATCTGGCTATTGTGGTAGGGAAGAGAACCATCTGATACTTGAAAGCTCCACTGAGTTTGACTATCAATATCGAGGACTACTTGGTATTTAAAAGCCTTAAGAAATTTGGCCGTCTGGCTATTGTAGCAGAAATAAGAGTAATCTGGTATCCAAACGCCCTAACAAATTGAGCCACCTGGTCGTTATGGTAGAAAGGAGGGCCATCTGGTACTTGAGAATCCCATTAAGTTTGGGCCATCTGGCCCTTGTGGCAAAGAAAATAGCCATCTAGTGCTTGGAGGCCCCAATGAATTTGGTCATCTGGCCATAAGAAAGACGGCCATCTGGTATTTGAAAACCTCAACAAGTTTAACGGTCAGGTCGTTGTAGCAGAGGAGAGAGCCATTTAGTACTTAAAAGCCCAACGAGTTTGGCTATCAGCATCGAAAACCATTAGGTACTTGAAGCCTGAATGAATTTGACCATCTAGCCATTGTGGCAGAGTCATCTGGTATTCAAAAGCTCCAACGATTTTGGGTGCCTAGCCGTTGTGGTACGGAAGTAGGCCATCTGGTACTTGAAAGCCCTATTGAGCTTAGCGGTTTGGCCGTTATGACAGAGGAGAAAGCTATTTGGTACTTAAAACTCTCAATGGGTTCGGCCATCAACATCGAGAACCACTTGGTACTTGAAGCCCGAACGAGTTTGGCTCTCTGGGCGTTGTGGTAGCAAAGAGAACTATTCAGTATTTGAAAGCCCCAATGAGTTTAGCGGTCTAACTGTTGTGGTAGAAAAGAGCCATCTGGCACTTTAAACCACAACGAGTTTGGTTATTTGGCTGTAGTAGGGAAAAAAGCCATCCAACCTGAAAGCCCCAGCAAGTTTGGCTATTTGGCTGTTGCAGCAGAGAAGAGAGCTATAAGTACTTGAAAGTCCCAATTAGTTTGGACGTCTGACCGTTGTGGCAGAGGAAAGAGTCATCCGGTATTCGAAGGCCCCAGTGGGATTGATTATCTGGCCGTTTTGACAGAGAAAAGAGCTATCTAATACTCGAAACCTACAACGAGTTTCCACACAGAAAGAAAGTTTTTGAAACTCGAAGGAATACCTAGTTTCAGGGTATAACAGCCATGCAGGAAGAAATTGTTAAAACTTAGAGGAGTATCTCCTGACTCAATTTTGAACGGAATTTCTATGTACAAATAAATTGCACCCAAAAAACTTGCCGCGTTTCATAATCGATTTGCCACATACAAAGAAACTGTTAAAACTGAAAGGAGTAATTTCTGGCGACGCTCCATAACAAAAATTTACAAGGAACTTGTTAAACCTCAAAAGGAGGCGGCTGGCCCAGTTTCAGGGCAGAGTTCATATCAGAGCAGAAATTAAAGGAATAACTGCGGAGAAAATCTTAAGGCAAAATCCTTATACATAAAGAAGTTGCTAAAACTTGAGGAAATAACTCTAGGTCTTGGTTTAAGCGCAGGATTTCCGCGTATAAATAGTTTGTTAGAAACCAGACGAATAACTGCCGATTAGATTTCAGGACAGAATTCTCACATGCGAAGAAGTTCTTAAAACTGAAAGGAGTAACCCCAGATATTATTTCGGAACAGAATTTTCACGTACAGGCACGCTGTTGAATCTCAAAGGAATGACTATTGGCCTTTTAGGGCACAATTTCCACATATAAAAAGACTATTAAAACTCAAAGGAGTAACTCCTAGCAAAACAAAATTCGCAAACAGAGAAATTGTTGAAACTCAAAAAAGTAACTCTTGGATCTGTTTTATGACAGAGTTTCCATATACAAAGAAGTTCTTAAAACCCAAAGGAATTTTCGAAAGTCAGAAGAGTAACTTTTGGGCCAGTTTCAAAAAAAAATTTCCACATACAAAGAAGCTGTCGAAACTTGAAGGAGTAACTCATAGCCAAGTTTCAGGGTGGAATCCCCATATATAATACAATGTTTAAAGCTTAAAAGTCCAGTTTCAGGACGAAATTCTCACATGCAAAAAAGTTGTTAAAACTCGAAGGAGTAACTGCTGACTAGAGTTCAGAGCAAAACTACCACACACAAAGAAATTGTGGAAATTGGAGAAATAACCATTTTTCTGGACGGAAATTCCACATGCAAATAAGTCCTTAGAGTTCAAGGAAGTAATTATTGGCCTAACCTTAGGACAAAAGTCCTACATGTAAATGAATTGTTAGAAATTGAAGGAGTAACTCCTGACTATGTTTCAGGAAAGAATTCTTCATGGAAATAAGTTTTTCAATCTCAAAAAGTAACCCTTAGCTAAGTTTCTGAGCACATACAAAAAAGACCTCGAAAGAGTAACTCATGACCGAGTTTCAAAACAGAAGTTCATCATAGAAAACAGATGTTAAAACCCAAAGGAATAATTTCTAGCCCAGTTTCAAGATAGAATTCCCACATACAAATAAGTCGTCAGAAGTCAAGGGGGTAACTTCTGACTACATTTCAAATCAAACAATTGGGCTCTTAGAATTTATAGAAGAAATTTTTGGCCTAGTTTAAGGACAGAACTCCCACATATAAATAAGTTGCTGGAGCCAAAAAAAATTAATCTTGGCCAACTTTCAGGACAAAGTTCTCATGAACTTCTTTATATATCGAGAGTTGCTTCTCTAAGTTCTAAAATCTTTTATATGTGGAAATTCGGCTCTAAAACTTGGCCAAAAATTCCTTTTGTGAGTTTTAGACACTTCTTCGTACGTAGGATTCTGTCCCGAAGCTTAGTCAACAGTTACTTCTTTGAATTCTAACTATTTATTTGTATATGATTATTGTACCCTGAAACTTGGCCAAGAGCTATACCTTTGAGCTCTTACAACTCCTTTGCGTGTGAAAACTTTGTCCTGAAACTTAGCCAGGAGGCATTCTTTCAGGTTTTAACACCAAGAGTTATTTCTAGGTCCTAGCAGCTTATTTGTACATGGAAATTATATTCTGAATTTTAGTGAAGAGTTGCTTTTTTGAGTTTGCAGTTATTTTTGTATGTACGTTCTAACAACACCAAGATATCTTTCAAACAGCTTCTTTGTATGTAATTAGTGTGCCTTGAAACTTGGTTAAACGTCACTTCTCTGAGGAATACTGTATTTGCATATACATTTACTACAACTCTACCGGCCAAAGACTCTACTGATTTGAGTTTTGTGACGTGTATGTATTAACAGCAAACCACTCGTTTTATTCGCTTTTTTTTCGGTTCGGGATGTCGTCGTGGTAGTACATTAATGTTACCAGGGAAGCCACGTCCTTATGACACTATTACTGCTGTCATTATGTTATTGCCAATATATAGTCTTCACTTGCCTTGCTGCGCCAGTGTGATGGCAAGTGCCTTGCGCATTGGTGCACTTATTCGTGCGTTCTTTACTAAATCGATCCGATTCAAGTGACGAACCCGTACCGCACATTCGTGAGAGGATATAACGACGCAACACATACGAAGACAGACGATATTCTACAAATTGACGTCGTTTTGCGTTTTTGACGATTAAGGTTGATTCCTGACTGTTATTTATTCCATCCCTTACGATGGCTGGCGGCGCTGTTTCAAAAATTAAAGAAACCATTTGTGTTGTTTATGTGAAGCCTATCGTATTTTTTCTTATCTCGCACTGCGAAGTCCTTTCTAGTACCTGACAGAGGTAAATTTTGGCTTAATGTTAGTGTAGGATGTCCAAGAAAACTGACTGTTATTGACATAAAACGAGTATATGATGTTTAATGGGAGCCATTGCTAATAATGCCGAATAATTATATGACATTTAAGAGTAATTAATATTAGTGCTGAGTTAGCAAAACAAGAGTATATATACACCAAGTTATAGCGACCCAGTGGAACTGTTTCGCTATGCTCCGCTATTATCTACCCTGCTGTAGTGATCATTTCGTGTCGGAATATCCCAGCAGTTACTTTTTTGTAATTAGCCCATGTATTTTAATTGTCATATTGTGACCAACCTATAACTGCCCCGCGGAAATCATCTTGCTCCTGTTTACCGTGGCTTAACTTATTGCTAATGTGACGTCCACTTTAACAGAATCTGTAACTTTAATACATTTAGTATTGTCTATCCCGTTGCAGTTGCCTTCCTCCGCGCATTCTGTTTTTCCATTGGGATGTTCCAACAATCCTTTTGTCAGGCCGCAGCTATCTTACCAGCCTGTTCTGGTACTTACAAACGTAAAATATTATCGAACTGTACATCGACACGTTTACTATTATCCCTATTACAATTACCTCAATATTCATATCATCCAGTCAATTTCTCACATCTTGTCAGTGACGCTGCTTTTTGGTGAAGTTCATTTATGAACTACCCTATGTTAACAACTGATTTCCCCCTGCACTAGCTGCGTTATCCTGATGAAACATAAAATTTCCCATTTGAATATCTAAGTCGCCTCCTTATTTTATCGGAATTAATTGGTATCCATATTGCAAGTATCTTGCTATTTGGCGTCAAAATTATAGGTAAGTAGCAATCAAATTTACCACATTTGTACACGTAAAAGTACAATAGCTGCTTTTATGATCCTCTTTCATTATTTCAATAAACCTGTTCTCCAAATTCTGCATCATATGCTTCATTCGGTATGCACTATTTCGGCAAAACTACTATCTTAATTTAAAGTTCTAAAGATGGAAAAAGCAATCTATTTATATGCAGTGCTTAAAAAGGTAATCTTCTAATATTAACTATTCATATATTCTTAACGCTAGTCGAAGAAATCGCCAAAAATAGGCAAAATTGCCCAAGCTAGCATTATGTTTTACAAAATAAATAATTTTCTCTCAAAAAAATGTTTTGATTTCTTGCAAGTGCTGGAGTGCACACCCAAAATAAAGCTCAACCAACCCATAAAAATTAGCTCAAAGCCATTTTACGGAGGCGATTTGTTTAGGACCGGCAGCAGACACACAGAATAGCAAACACTTGATTTTAGTACCCTAATAAACAGATAAACTCACATTAGACAGACAAACTTCACACAGATGAACTTATAAACGACTTTTAAAACATAAGAAAAATATAATTGTATTAATTATTGAGATTTTGTAATTTCAACTACAGTGACGTAGATTTGCGATATTTTTACAGTTACGTAAGTATCAGTTAAGCACAACATCCAACTTTATTCTCGTGGCTTTCAGGAAGATTGTTTATCCAGAGACTCTAGTTTCGCTATTGTTCTTATTCAGTGAATCTAAGGAAATGCTTTTGCTGCGTACGCAGCCTTCCACCACACATGTGGCTGGATTTATTCAGTCACTTGTTATACAAAAAGTAGCACTCATATCAAAATAACAGTTCTTGAGCTGATTTAATTACGCTCAAAATCCGCTCTATTTGTATAGACAGCTTTGAATCATAAGGCTTGAGCTCTAAGCTGTTATCCTCACTCACAACGAAGATCAATACGCGTGTGCAGTTACCATGGAGACCCCGTATCCTGCCTCTGACAGAAACCTTTTGTTAGGCTTACACTAAAGTGGTGTCTTTGCTGAAATAACCCTGTGAGAATATCGTCCTTTTTAAATGTCGATGATGCTATGGTGTTGTCTGACTCGCCAGTAAAAAAACTATACAAATATAGTTACTAACTTTTTAAAGAAATCTCGACGCGCCAAGTATCATCAATGAAACCATACGCTATGGTGCTTCCTTCAACGTGAGTGGCCTAGATTTCCTTTTTAAAAGTTATGTCTGATGACAACTGAAATCGTCACAGAACCTATGCTTATGACATTACTTTCAAATCTTGGACGTGTTTTCCATATTTATTTACGCATTACTGAGGCTTCTTAAGAAGAAAACTTCGATTAAAACCTACTGCTGGTGGCGCAGTAAGGTTCGTTTTGAATATATTACGGATAGAGATCTTCTTTAATACTTAGATCTTTATTTGAAACTATTAGTTGGTCTGCAACGTTTCAGAACTCCTATTAGTATAATTCACAACGCTGCGTGTCCATTTACAACTAGGCGTCAATGACTACTTACCCTGTGTCCAATTAAACATTTTAAAAGCTATAGGGATGCCCTTGTAGAATACTTCTGATATTGGCTTATAGGAAAAGTACTGGGCATTTTGAAGCCAAAATTAAAAAAAATATTTGGTTATTTTAATATAATAGAACTAAGCTAAATAAGCGCTATTCTGATAAATTATGTTCCGCCATTTTTTGGTAATATCATAATCCTAACACTGTAAAACACTGTAGAACTGTGATCCGTGGACGAAAAATTTGGTTCACGTGTGTCTAAAATACGACAGGTACAACAATGACTATTGTAGCCATTTAAATGATTTTTTGACTAACCATAACAACGAAGTCTAAATCTCATGTGATAAAGCTAAAGTAGTAGGAGTCCATTTGCGTGGGATCTGATATTGTACCTCACTGGCCATTTATTTGGCAACTCTGTATTCAGAAATTTGCGCCAGGTTATTATGTAGAAATTTTTCGTTGAAAAGAGGACTTCGCTACTGTATTGTTGAATTAGCCGTATTAGGATGATGTCTCGTAGTATAGAGAAATACAAGCCTTGCAAGAGCAGCACGAAAAGAGATAGGACCAGTCACCTTTTTAGACGAAATAGCTGTCTAAACACCGATTGTACAATACAGATATGTCGAAGATACACTATGCTCAAGAGGAACTCTTGCCTATGTTCCAAGTTTTTCAAAAAACGTTTGACTTACTAGTATTTGATTTTCTTCGTGAGTGACTGTTATTGGTTTGCGCGTGGCATGCCAAATGAATCCAGTGGCCTCAAATGTATCGCGTACATGTAGACTCTTTTCTTGATGATGGCGTGATTTCAAAATTTTCAACTCACTTTACCAGATTTGTTCGGTGTTTTGCCTCTCTCAGTAGATGTTTGATAATCTACTTTTTTTTCGTTCGGTCAAAATTAATTAAAATATCATCGGTGTACAAAATCTACAATAACATAAAATAGTCAAATTAGATCATCAGAGCGAAATATCTGGCTTGTACTGTATGCGGTACATTACTACCAACTTTTGTGATGCTGAAAGTGAAGTACATTGCCTTGTAATACATTAGCTTGTAATACATTACGGTAGCTGCCTCGGGGCAACGAGTTTCACTAGTTGGGGTGTAATTTGGAACGCTATAAGCTATTCCGCTCAGTGGTATGCAGTATACATCCGTAGCTTTCTAAAAACACGATGTTACGCGAGGACTTATCACGTAGACTTTAAAAAAAAATCCAATGTGGCCGCAAGTATTGGCTATAAGAGAAGAGAATTATAAGATGGAGTGTGAAAGACTATCGATTATATGTAGTATGCGCAAACTCTAAAAAACCGTAGCAAAGTAACGCACTTTTCGTAAGCTCTAAAAACGTCGGCACAATAGCTCGTACATAAAAGCTATATATTTGCATTTTGTCGAGAGTTAGCAACTTTATCTTTCGTATTCTGTTGAAATAAAGGATGATGCAATTCAATGCACTACTTACGAAGACAAATTGTATTCAGAGGAATGTTATACCACATATATATATATATGTGGGTCGTGGTCTATATATACATATATATATATGTATATATTGAAATAGACTTTTAACAGTAAGAGAGGCCCGAGGCAAAATTTGCGAGTCGGCCTAATCTATTATATGTATCTATTCATTCATCTCAAATCGCTTCCGTAAATTGGCAAAGTGGAAGTTTTATTCTAATTGCGTAATACGCGTAAGATCACACTGATTGTTTGCACATTTTTTCGGAAAAGAGTTTCTTTCTTTCATATAACGTAGTACTAATTTGGGCAAGTTTACCATTTTTAAAAGATTTGTTTCCGCTTCCAGTTCTAGAATCATATTTCTATACATGATATATATATATATATATATATATATATATATATCTATATATATATGTATATATATATATATATAAAGATGGCTACACTCTCAAATGGACATTCTAAAAGTTGCTCCACTGCCAATCCCCAACCCAACTTGCCACAGCCGTGCTACACGACGGTCGACACATGGGCTTTACAGTTAGAATCCATCGCCTGTGCCCAGAGTTGGCTTTTGGGCAAAACCGTGGTTTGAAGCATGGAAAAGGCGACGTCCGAGGCGGCGCCAACAGCGTGGGCAGTTAAAGACAAGGCCGTCGAAAGATTCCCAGAAGAGGTGGCACATGGCCTTGGAGTACGATGCCAGCAAAAGGCATCAGAGAAGATCAAGAGAAACAGAGAAGATCCGTCCAAAAGGACGGATTAGGACGTCTTCGAGGCTTTTCTAAGGGACAAGATGCGGAGTAATAATTTCATCAACTACTTCACTAGGCTCTTTCGGCAAGTTTGAGGCGCTTGCGCAACTCCACCTAGAATATCGGAACTAGGAACCTTGAGCAAAAACAGACGAGAGTCCGTGAATGGTCACGGACGTAACGCGGCGGTAAGGCTTGATGAATGCCCAGCAACTAGCCGCAGGTGCATCAACTCTGGATAGCAGAAGGTCATTTAAACGGTTGTGCACCAGGGTCATTTTAAGCAGAGGATAATTTCAGTAGAAAGCAAGACGGAACTCCTACACAAAAGAAAGTTGTTAGAACTCAAAGAAACGGCTCTTGGCCAAGTTTCAGAATAGAATTCCAAGATACAAGAAAAATTATTGAAAATCAAAGACAGACCTTCTGTATAAGTATCGGTATGGAATCCCACATACAAAAAGTTGCTAGGAGTAGAGAGTGAAAATTTTGGCCAGGTTTTGGGGCAAAATGCCCACAGGCAAGGAAGAAGCCAAAGTCGGAACTGTTGTTTAGATTTGTGGACAGAATCACTACATACAAAGAAGTTGACTGGAAAACGAGTAGCTCCTTCTCAAGAATCAGGATAGGTTTTGAAGAAAAAATTATCAGCCATATTTTGGAATGGAATTTCTATATACAAAGAAAACTGGTGAATCAAAGAAGTAACTCTTAACTAAATTTCACGACAAAATAATTATATGTAACGAAGTTGTCGGAACTCAAAAAGTAACTCTTGGCCAATTCTTAAGGGCGCAATAACGATATACAAAAAAATTGTTAGGATTTAAAGAAGTAACTACTGACTAAGCTTCAGGATAGAATTCTACACATAAAAAAGTGTTTAAATTTTGACGAAGGAACTTTTGAATAATATTAGAACACATACCGACGCATGACCAGGAAGAGAAGAAGATGCCGATTTAGTAAGTTCTGTAGTCAGAAAACGCTGGCTGCCATTATACACTATCGTAGCAAATGCCTAAAATTGAGGCCCAATGTTCGTAACCAGGATTTTCATAATAACCTTTTAAATCATATCACTAGAAAACGTCGTATCCCAGTAGCTTGATTCGCTGTCTTGCAGAGCTGCTCGCTATATTTTGAGTTTTACATCTAGTGTTGCCTTTAAGCGTTTCATCACACGGCTGGCTCCCGACGCGAAATAAAGTCTACCTACGCTCGGGTTCGAACGTAGACCACAATATGTCCCAAAGACTAGCAGCAAACACGCTACCGACAAATCTACCACGGGGACTAGCACAGCTCTCCAACTGGCTTAAAGCCGCTCATCATTCACCTTCAGCTTATGTTAATATATTTCCCACCGACACCTCTGGGCAGTTTTGCCTTCTCTTTCTTATTTTAGGTGCCGACGTTGAGTACTTTAGCGCGTTCGACTATAGCCTTCACAAGCACATCTGGTCTATGAGTCTTTTACAAGTTTTTGAATAAATTTCAATAATTTTTTTTATATTCTCACAAAAAAATATATTTCCACACTAAGAAAAGGATGAGAAAAACAATGTGAGTTTTTATTTTAATTTATGTTTTTAATGCTCTCGGCTAATCCAATTATAGGGACAATCTCTTTTTTTGCTCTTCATTTTTTGCTCTTCAACCTAACAGGTTGACGAGCAAAAAATGTGCCACGTTGGGTCCACTTGAAGCCTCGTCCGCAGTTCATTAACGCATGTCACGAAATATGAATTAATCCCATATTTTTGTTTACGCAATACTATATTTAGCACTTTATAGCTAATCGATATGAACCTTATTTGCAAGATGTTTCAGATTTTAGGATTTTTAGTAACATGTTTATAATATGTTGTGAATAACGCCATGATAACAAAATGGTTGCAATTACACATTACCACATGCAGCTTGAGCACTGTTATTATTATTATCAGTAATAGTAGTAGTAAGTCCTATCCTTTGGATTTCATTTAAGAACTCAGTTAGAACACTTACATTAACCTATATAAAAAATAATGAAACCTGACATATTTTTATTGTTTTAGTTGTTCCTCTAAATACAGCTAAACATGTAACTTCCGATACATTCTGCACCTAATCTATGTTTCGGTATCATAACAATTCTTGTTGTATAACTGTTATATGTTCTGCGTGTTTGTAGGGCATTCTTCGGGTCCTCCGTAGGTAATTTTTTTGTGAAGTCATTTAATACCGGAGAGGCTTATTTGCTTTTGCTTCTGGTCCTTGCATTTACGGTAAGTAAATATTTTATTGTCATACGTTTTCCCCTAAATTTAGAAATGCAGAACTTTAACATTTTCACTGGGTATGTGTCGTAATGACGATAACTATGCATTGCATTAATTAATTCAACAGATCCTCCTAACAAGAAACGAAATATAATTTTTTGGTTGAATTTTAAAGATTAGTGTTACAAACGCCTAATTGAACAGAAATTCCTTAGGGTGCACGAACGGGATTCTTCGAGATCTTGTGCGCCGTTTATTTTCAAAGCAGACTAGGATGTACTCCAAACTGGTTCTGCCTATGTTTATTCTGTACCTGCAGCAAGACCTCAAATTTGGAGATTTTTAAAATTATACTTAAGTTATGTTAGAATATGGACCTGATGGATAATGTGCAACACCAATTTGGCAGCTGAATGCGGCAAAACCAAAATCCTTTTTCGAAATTTCGCCAATTTTGTACAATGACGATGCCCAGCGCTTTGGAACCAAACATATTTGTGACAACATTCCATACTTCTATCTTACTTCACCAACGTCACCGGTTACACAACGCATTAAACCTTCGAAAACAAGTTCAATAATACCAAATGCGTATATTTCACCAATTATATTATAGGTATATCTATTACTAACTTGTTAGACAATTCTTTATGGATTTTCAAGCATGTGTGCGTGTTTATTCGCTGTAGGCTAATAGCCAATGTATAGCTAATAAACATGATAACCTTTCGTGCAGCTAGTTCTGTGGGAATAATCAGATGCGTGGTGAGCCTGACACACAATGATGGGTCTACAGGGCTTCTCCATTTCTGATCAATGTCTGCGTTTGGCGCTGCTTTTTGTGCAAAAGATCGTTACGTTGGTACTATTTAAGTTAGATCTTCGTAGTGATCAATTAATTATAAGATATATGTATCTTCGAGCTATTTACAAGCTCGCTTCGCTCGATGTTTGGGGTCGCCGTCCTCCAGAGATACGCCATTTGAGAATTCACTTTATCATGTTATAGTCTTTAACAGACAGTCCAACCCATAATAAAAATTACCCATAACAATCTTCATCATCGTTGTGGCAGAATCCTCTAATATTGGTTTAAAAAATACAGTCTTTACTCTCGTAGTTGATGATCCGCTTTTCCTACTTCTCTTTTAAAAATAAGGCTTATGAGGTTACATCCGAAAATGTTTTTAACTTGATGTCAACTTCCCGTTACTCGACAGGCAGCTTATACGTTATCATTTGTCTTCTTACATTTGATTGACGTGCGAGTTACGTGGGTTTATACTCTGGCACTTTACACAATCCATCAGCTATCTATTACCCGGAGTTAATGAACAGAATTAAACAGTTCCATTGTCGTACCATAAAGTTAGACACACTCGGCGCAAACATCAAACAATACCATCGTTACAAAATTTCTGTGCACGCCTTATTATTTAAAGTCACCTGCGTCTTGATTTGCCCTTTATGCGTTGCGAGCTGCACTTTGGAATAACCATTCAGGCACCACATCGGGTATCAGCAGCACGCTTAGCAATCCATACCCTGAACAGCGACAAAATTCTAAATAAGCTATTATTATTATCGCAAAAGATAGGAAGTATCCGAATAGAAAAGTACACTTACGAGCAAGGTGCACATTGCATCTTATTAGTAGCGTACATTTAAGGGATGAATACATATAGTTTGTTTTGTTTCATACTATAATTTTCCTCACATGGCTGTTTAAAGGATTATCTTAGCATTCGTCCTCGTATTTAGGTAATTAAGTAACCCGAGCTAAGCGGCCCACTTTAATGAAATTTAATTACAGGCGAGTTAGAATTTGAGCCGTTAAACTAGCACACAAAAATGATACCGTTTCGCCGGGAACAGTCATAGTGATCAAGTGCATGCATTTTACAGATGACCTACGGGCTAGGATATGTGGTAATGTGCAAGATTTCTCCACACTACAAGGAGACAATGAGTCCACCTCTTGAAAAGGCAGAGGTCATTAATAACAACGTACAAGTTTCTGACATTCCGCATGTTAATACCCACGAAAGCAACAAAGTAAGTTGAAGTTCATTAAAAGACATAGAAAATAATTACGGAACCCAACAGATTTGTTTTATAATAATAAAAATCTTCAATCTATAGATCAGATTATAATAACTTTTTATGAAAACAGCTTTCTCATAAAATATGACACTCCAAAATTGTTCACTTTTCATAGTACCATATAACATGAAGGCTTTTAAATAAATAGATTCTGCATTAAAATGGCGTATCAGACTGTCCCGCATTTCCAGGCGGCACCAAAGTTTATAACTAGCTCTCTATCTAATCTTCGGCAGGAAAGATACTGCAGACGACATTTCAAAATGAAGATTCGTATAATCATATATTTTTTTTATATGTAGTAGGTATTAATGACAGCTGAAACCTACATGCAGCGTTTTTACAACATCGTGAATTATATTGTAAGAAATCTATTTGATTAGCAAGACTGGAGCTAAAATTACGTAATTGCTGGGAATTAATGAGGAGCTATTTACGGTCACTAGAAAAGAACGCTTGCGTAAGCTATCCCGTGGTCAATAAAAAAAAGGGCTCAAACAGTCTACGTTGTTGGCCTTGACTACTAATTGTGAGAATTTGGTGGCAAATAGAATTAATTAGGCGATAGAAATGCGCACGCATACTGGAAAAAATTTATTATCCGACTGAGCAGAGCAAAACCAAGTGTTATCGTGTGTATGGGGAGATGACTAATCCACTTTGCTTCACCACGAGTCTTCCAGCGTGCTTCAGTGAATGTAGTGGGCTGCCGTGAAAAAGTACCTATGACGTGCAGTAGTGTGTGAAGAACAAGTGAAGATCTGTCTGGCGTTTAATGAGAGGGTGATTCTCCTGTTGTCGTCTTTGACCTTGGTCTATTGCATCAACCTTGAAATATGGTAGTGCGAAAAAGGAACTATGTCGAACTAGCCACCCGGCATTGCAACTGGATATATGGCTTTCGATAGTGAGTACCTTGTGTATTGAAGAAAATCACACATGCTTCGTTTGTCTCTGCGCTAACATTGGCCCGTCAGCGCGGGGAATAGACTGTCATCAATGGACAGACTTTTTTAGCGCGTCTTTGCGTATTTCTCTCTTTGGATTGTGTATCTGGATATACCATAACAGACAGCCATCGGTAGACGCGCTTTTTGAGGATGTCGTAGTAAGCTATCACTAATGAGTAGATTTGCTGATATTCTGCGGCCTGGTAGCTGGTTGTACTTGTGGGACAACACTGGGTAGAGATATTATGGTTAATAGCACTCTCATAGTTTCTGTCGGTTCATCAATTACAACAGTCGATATAGGCATGGATTAACTGTGAGTCGTCGTGAGTGCAGCTACATCATTTAGCGGATCTTGTCAATTTCGTTGGCTGGCGAAGTAGTCAATTTCATAGCTCATAAAAATCCATGTGAGCTACACACGATAATTTAACTGAATCTCAGAGTTAAGGGTTCGTGAATACCAGATATATACCAGTCTTTCGTCCAACACGCTAGTTAACCTGGTTCGATCTATTTCCCAGCCGGAAACAAACTGGGTCTTCTCTCAATATTTACTGTACTTAAACCTTTACATATGTCCCTCGTGTTTGTAGCGTGAAACATTACCACTGGACCATCGCAGGAGCCTCGACATAGCTGTATTAAGAAGCTTACGTAATCAGTGGCATAAAAGGATAGAAAATCTTTTGTGCTGCTAGCATAATCTTGCAGACTATGTCTTTATAGTTTATTTAGTTAAGAGAAGTTGATTTACTTTTTATATTTTAAAACAGCATCCTAATTGTTAACGCCGTAGCGGACTGACTCTAGAAACCCCCGGTAATCGTTGTAGACTGCCGTTAGCGCTTACAAACCAGCTTCCAGCTAGTTTTCAGCAAGGAACAAGTTAGGTCTTCTCCCAATATCTATTTTTTTATATATGTCTCGAAAATTTTTAGGCGGAGACATTGTTACTAAACTATCACACGGACACCAATGACTGCCTTGAGAAGCTGGCGTAATGAATGGCTTTATGCACATACAGAAACGAAAAACCGTCTTTGTTCTTTGCGGTATTCTGTCGACTATTTCTTACAGAATTTGAAGGAACTGTGCACATCTAACTGCTAATGTCATGCACTGGACAATCTACTAGATACTTTCGTGATTTATGTATATAAG
Source organism: Varroa destructor (assembly GCF_002443255.2). Classification (NCBI taxonomy): domain Eukaryota; kingdom Metazoa; phylum Arthropoda; class Arachnida; order Mesostigmata; family Varroidae; genus Varroa; species Varroa destructor. The sequence goes on along the minus strand of NW_019211457.1, from coordinate 22,151,757 downwards.
ACGACAACGATGTTTTGATCGTTGTGTAGCAAAAAGGAACCGTTTGGTTGGAGCCACATATTTCCGAGGTCCATACTGCCCACGTAAGACACAAAAAACTTAGTCAACCTCCAATATCGCTCACCTTAACCGTTTGTGCATTTACGGTTAAAATTTAAAAAAAGATCAACTAAATCCCCGGTACAAAATCCGCATCAGACACGTTTGGGGTGCATTTTTTTTTCTCAACAAATACTTTTGGGTTTTAGTCATTCAAATAGCACAATATTGTTCGTTTGCAAAGCCATTAATAGAAACATTGGCCTCACCGCTAAATAATTGTGTTGGGAACTCCGCTCTTTTACTCATTATTGTTTATTTACCTAATATGCGAATTTTTTTTTGTTATGGCCTGCAGACCCAAGATGTTGAGTCAGCTGACCTTTATGGACGCAAAGGCACAAATCTTTTGTTAGAATACGTTGCTTAGTGCTTCGTAAAATGTTGCACACTTGATCTATCGAATGGATGTCTCCGCATTTGCAGCCAGAGTCTGACAACAAATTGTGTTGTTTTCTTTAAAGCGGCCTAAACGAGCAGGCGTTGACGGTTTGATATCAACACTGGATCTTGTCTTCGGTTAATGGCCAAATCTAAGCGCAAGTTGATTGGGTGCCATGCCACTTAGAGGCAGACTCTTGTTGCAGCCGCAGTGCTGCTAGTAGTGGCAGGTTGTAACTGGTCACCATCCCTTAAGCAAGGGAAGGAGGGAAACTTAATTGCGAAAGACCCGCTTTCGAAGAAGGGAAGAAAGAGATCAGACGAGACTGAACGATGGTGGTAGCTGGCTGTGTTGTGCTAATCAATGTTCTAAAAAGGAGTTTTTCTTAAGTATCCGTTTTTTCACCATTAAGTTAATTTGTTAGGCCAGCGTCAACTGCCACAAATAATGAGAACCGTTAAAGACTTTTTCGAATTGTCGACACTCCAAAAAAAAAATCTTTATTTTTCTTGTTTGAAGTGTCGACAACATTGACAGCAACTCTAGCAATGGTGATTATCTTTGGTGGCTGGGCTTGGGCTAAAAGCTTTATGATGAGAAACTCAACTCGAAAAAATTCATTTTTAGATTTGAAATATAAATACCTAATCTGAAAACTTAAATTGCTCGATAACACTCACTATACAAACATAAGGAAGCTCGACACACTGTTGAATTATTTGTTTTCTTTGTATCTAATATTTGTTGAATATTAGGTACAAAAATCTCGCTAACGTACATATTTCGCACGTCAGAAATTAAAAATAATACTATTAGTGGATTGTTGTAAATAAATATAAATATCGTAATGCGTTGTAAAATGCAAATTGTCTATAAATCATCTATAGACTGATTTCTAGTATTGTAATCTATAGGTTGGGCAACATTTAGGTACGAAGGGTTTTGCTAAAGCAAAATACATTTTCTAAAATGGCGTTATAGTTGTCGTTTACATTCTGGTGATTTTGGATCAATGAGTCCATGAAGTACATAACACATAATTAGATAAAGTTTTTTTTTGCAAATATAATCTGTATTGTCAAAATATCGTTATGTTTCAAAAACTTGGTTTCGCTAAAATCTGGTGGCACAACAATAACAAAATTGTTAATAATTTGGTTAAAATCACTAATCTTTATCAGAAAAAAATCATGTTTGGTACTACTTGCGCACAGGTAGGACAGTATACGGATTGATACTGACTATTGTTTACGTAAGAACTTTGGATTTGTTTTTAATTTCTAAAAAAAGAGCTGCTGTTACCCAATTTAGTATACAATATAATATCTAGTGCAGGTTCAATAGACGGAAAAGCTATCGTGAACTTGAAACCAGCTTTTCTAGCCACTTCCTTCGATATGGTGTATAAATCGTAGACTTCCAGTTTCAAGATCAAATTGCCTGTTCATCACAAAATATAGATGTTTTTTTATAACACGCATTTTTTATTTCGATAAAGTTGTGGTGGAAAGTAATAATGTTATATATTTTAACTATAGATAGCTATTTTACGCTGCGTAATTTCCAAAAACAATAATATCTATATTAAAAATAATCCTCTTCTCAAAACGAGCTTTTGTATTGAAACAAATCAACTTCTCATTTGGCATTTTGAACTTTCCGGCAAATTACTTTTTCAGACAACGACATTAGAGGAAACGGAGGGAAAAGATACAGAAGACGACTCTGACCAAGAACTCGGTACACAAAGTCGTCCCTTAAAAAAAGGTCTCTATGACGTAGAGAAAGACAGGGAAAAAACGGCGGGGTTATCCAAAAAGGTTAAATTAGATGACGAATCTCATTGCATTGACAAAGACGCCGTAAAAATGTCACCAATATATCCCAAAAATCTAAGGAAATTAAAAAAGAAAAATGATTTTGTAGTGCAGTGGTCTGCCTAGATGCAGAAAAAAAACCTAAAGTAGAGAGTGTAAAATGATTAAGTATTACGGAATAAGGTTTTACGGAATTGCCAGCGCTTAAAAGAACTGCACTATGGTAAATGTTGCTCATGGCACTGACCTCGATAGTATAATTCAGTTGAAAGTGAAGATTCAAACTTAATAAATTAATGCGTCGCGTTTTACACTTGGAACCGCATTAGTATTGAGTCAGGGCCTTTCCAGCCGTGAACTAATTTGCCTATTCTATGATCCAAGGCCAAGATGTATATGGACATACACCTCGTCGCTGTATCGAGCAGATGCAACAAGTCTATTGTTTCTTTAAAAGTTCGGTGTTCGACAGGAATCTGCAAGTCACGGCAAGAAGAATGCTGGAGTTAGTGGTGGCCAAAGCAGGAGGTGTGTGAACCGCGGTGATCATTGGCGCTACAATTGCAGAAAATTGCTGCGGACGCCAGGAAATCGTCATAACTTCCTAAAAGTCTTTGAGGTCACAGAGCAACAATTGTTTAGATTACGTAGTCAGACGATTGACAGGTAACCACTATGTTCAAACTTGTCATTATATATTTACCATAATTACATTTGGTTATAACGTACTACTTAGTATGTAGTTAGAACACTGGTTTGCGCTTATTTACCAATTCATAGGTAGGCGCACAAATAAAGCCATGAAAAGCATTATGTACAACAATAGTATATTTTGTCACTATTACTTAACGCAGCAACAAGTCTCATTCATAAGGTAAAATGCTTATTGTGCTTGGGACTTTACACAAATCGACTTCCAATGTATATTTTTGTTGCTTAGAATAAATGTATTTGTGTCATTTGATGATTTATGCTTTTATTGTGGTTCCTTGATTTCTGGCGTAACTTGTTAATAAGTTTCAAAAGTATGATACCAATAAGGAGTCCTAAAAATAGGCTTCGCTATATTTTTGACTCAGGATTTTGAAAAATCCACAACCTTTAAAAAACAAGAACAAATATTATAAAAGGTTTAATACATTTTTACATCTGATTATGTCACTTCGATTGTTTAACGATCTTAGTTGCCTAAATGCTATAAAAAAATGTACAATACGAAATGCAGGTCAATGTAACGCCTCAATACTCCATTAGATGATTTAACGTGTTTTTCGTATTTCTTCGATCACAGAGTGCTAACATAAAAATGACGACAAGTACATGTGGAGTTATTGGACAAATACGAGCTCCTGTATCGGCCCTATGCGAAGCTACAGTGATACAATAGCAAGTGAAATAATTCGTTTGTTTAAGAAAAATTTCACCAGCAATGCGCAGACCTCTAAATAACGGAAAAACATAATGGCTGAATATCTGTAACGGATTCACATTAATACTTGTTACAGTTTAAATCATCATATAAACTATAAATATATATAAGCTAAAAACACATCACCTAAAAAATAGGGGCTACTCTTTAGCGTTTATTCTACGGAGCAATCTCTAAAACGCTAGAAGCGAGTACCGTGCTTTTAGGAAATTCTCCTTACCTAGTGGCGACAATGGGTATCTGTATATTCTGATAACGTACACTAAAATGATTCGAGCAATCATTTTATTGCACGGTACTACAGGTTCAAGCGATTGAGTTCGATATTGCTTTCAAGATCCAAGGCATACATATTATTAGAATGTTCAGTAAAAACAATACGTTTAAGCTATTTTAACGTCAAACTAATATAAATTGAATAATATAGTCTTGAAACATTTTACAGACATGATTTGAATAACCTCAATTATATCCGCGTATTGCTTGAAACGTGGCTGCTAAACAGGCGAGAAATAAGTCAACTTGGATAGCATCAAAAATATACAAACGTGAATATATTTCTTAACGACAAAGCATTGGAAAATCACGTTCACAAACATTTGAGTAGTGCTATTTTATGTTCCTCGACGTTTATATTCGCGGCCATAAAACTACCTGAGACTGTGAAAAATTCTACCCTGTTGATTGTTTCATTCAGTTTGTACAAATTTTGTTTATGACATACTTTCGGACTGAAAGTTACACATTGTCTTCAGCGCATTATCTGGAAATGATGTTAAACATGCGATTTAGAAAAGGACATATCACAGTAAATTTTTAAAACGCCACTGTATGCAAGACGTTTCTAGTGGTAAGTAACAGCTAACACCAAGGATAAAGGTGAGAGACGATAATAGCTATGCGCACCTTCGTTGAATTATCCCAAATCCCAGGGGCTGTAATTCGTTCACAAGGGTACAGACGTTACGGGTTTATATTTCACTGATACAACAGACCGGATAGATAACAACCGATGAAGGACAACGACACATAATACTTCACATTAGAGTTGACTTTTTGTTACATAAGCTTGCTCCGCGCTGGTTTCGGTGAGCAACTAAGGTGGACCCAGTTATGGGCTTTCTTTAGGATAATCCCGCAGTAGTACTTTACGCTTCATATGAGAAGTTATTTAACATAATATGAATAAAGGTTAAAAGGATTTCTAAGAAAGCAAGTTTAAATCAGAGAATCACTTAAAATATGCAGCAGTACACCTGATTCTATACCTTAGTTATTTTAAAGAAAAACGTTGCCGACCACCATGGCCACACATGTAGTACAATTGAAGAACCCACATAATTGCTCACTTAATTTTTGAGGAAGAACCATCTGAAATGGAATGGAGCATCACGACAACAACCGAAGAAAGACCTTTGAACCACCACTAAAAGGTTCAATTTTGAGGGAGATCGAGTCGAAAAGAAATATTTCTCGTTATAACCTTAAATTTGTATGCATGAAGAGTATTCCGGTGGTATGGCAGATACACGGTAGAAAAAAAGCATCCTCAAATTATATAAACAGTTAATCGACGCTTATTTTCATTTCTTACATAATCCTGCTTTTGTAGCTCATCGTATAAGCATTAATAACTGTTATGTGGCGTCCCATAAGTCTTTTGGTATCTCTTAGTAAAATCGCCTAGCAATTGTTGGACTTTTAGCTCTAAGCTAGGTGGTTCCACCGCTGAAGACAAGGCATCCACGCTGTGCAGATGTGTTTAGACCCGGAATCCCGTTTTCGAGATCAAACAATAAGGAAATTAGGCTTTTTAACAGTATATCGGGTTGTGTGTAAGGTACGTTCTCAGCTTAGGACACAAACAGGGCTTATTTTACGGTAGCTAAATTAGACATTCAGTGTGTCCAACAACAACTACGGCGATATAACAACTTTAAAGTAGGTGACCATACTCCGGGCAATGACATCTTGACATATTTGTGACTGGCGGTCCTTAATCAAAAGTTGGCGCAAGATATGCACAGTCTTTTTTTACCACTCTACAGCGCTTACTGCAACAGAAATTTTCCTTTTCCGATCAGCGTTATCTTTGGCTGTTACTGCGAAGAGCTAAGAGATAGTATGATAACTGTTTGATGATTACCAACTCGTTGGTTTGAATAGATCAGACGGTTAGCAAAACAGCGTGAATTTATCTCTAACAAGGCAGTATTTTGTTTATCCGCTCCGTGAGCAGGTTTTTCGCAAGAATCATGAATGGTCCTTTGCAGAGAACAATAGGACGGTACAACCCTAGAATTCTCCAAAGGTTATTCAAAGGAACCATACCCACGAAAGGATAAACTTTACGGTTTAAATCAGGGTGAGATAATGCGTGACAAGGCGGAGTCTAGTACGAACCACACCTGTCGCAGCAGGAAAGGGAACAAAGCTCCCACCGGTGGACATAGAAAACAAAGTCGACGAATTTCTGAGAAAGAGATAATCCAAGGTCATCAAATAGCACACAAGTATTAATAATAGCTTACTTCGTTTAAAAAATTGTATGTTCAAGACCACATAAATTTGAATTTTTCTAACCAGATGCGGTTGGGCAAAAGGCGCGGCATCAATAAAGGCACCCAATATCATCAGTTCTGAATAACATAGTTTCCAAAGTAGACAGTTTAATCAGGCTGCCCAGGTAACATCCGGACATATATGAAGGTCGCACTCAGAAAATTATTTAAGGGTGTACCTAGGATGAATGAATTATATAAGAGACAGTTTTGACAGAAGAGAAAGATGAGGCACACTGGAAAGAGGACAAAGCCCACAAGGAGAAAGTTAAAAGAACTGAAGAGAAACCCAGATGATTGCGAGAAGGAAGCAGTAGGTAAATACAATCAAAAAGTGAAACTTTTGTGCACAAAGTGAAATGTGGAAAGTTAAAAGAGAAAGACTAGAGTAAGCGATGATTACTGGAGGCAAAGCGAAAACACTAGTCAGGGATTAGCCGAATAAGCTCTTCCTGCGGTCTAGTGTGTGCGACGAAAGCATCCAAGCGCTTATTCCCAACCCAGAGCTATGCTCTTTACTAAAGCCTCTGATAAGAATGCGGCAATTCTTAGACGATTCACCAACCAGTTTCCGTTATCTCCTAGAGCATGTGTTCTCTCAATTGACTCCACAGCTGTTCGGAGAAACTATGAATGCTTTGAAATGGTCGATGAGAAAGACACACAGGCCCTGATGCCCTTTGACCAGTAATGCCCACAATATCTCCATTGAGTCCGCAGAGGGCTTTTTTAGAGTTATTTTGAAAATGGTGATCAAGACAAAGGAGCTAAGCATAAAAGATATCACTTATTCGTATCTTGGAGGAGTTTAAAGTGAAAAAAAAAACCGAAAAGCGTAGATATGTACTCCCGAGAAAATAACATCAACCAGATTTTGAACGGGATAAGCAAGATGCAACGCTGTTCGAAACACAGGGTATTAGGTCGGCGGAATATGTGGGATTAAGCATAATAAGTTTAAAAATTGAGTAAGGTAAAAAAAAAATTGAAATAATACTCATAGACATAAAATTACATATGCAACCAGAACAAGCGAATGCAGGGAAAAAAGTTATCAATGAGATACAGGATGAAGGCCTGCTGATCAAAGTGCGGGAAACTAAGGTGATGAAGTGAGTTTTTTGACGCGACCATAAGCAAAGACGCTAGAGCTCAAGAATATTTTAGGAAGGCTGTTGTCTTAAAAAACGGTGACTCCTTTTTAGATGCCCTTATAGGAAAAAAATAGGAAAAAAATGAAGCCGACACACTGAGTTTTCTTAGGGGCATGAAACATCGTTCGTTGAAATCCAGAAACGGCATTGAAGGTTCTTGATCTAGTACAGTAATAATTCCTAGTAAACCGGCCAGAAAACTCCTTTTGTTGAAAAAGGTGAAGCTAGGAAGCACGTATCGCTTACCAGAAAAATAAGGTTACTTGTTGATATATGATTGCTACTAGAAGGTGAGACACAGCGTTAAGGAATTTAAAGCAACAAAGTTGATGGTACATGATGCTTCAAATGTGGCTCGCTTAGACACGTAAGTCAAGACCGTAAAGGTTTAAGGCCCCATTGCTGCACGTGAAAAACAAATTAACGCGCAGAGACTTCATACAATGCGTTAAATACTGGAAAGTAGTGGAAAAAATAAAACAAGGCCCTGTAAGACCGACATCTCACATGCGAGCCGAACCGAGGCACGTAACAAAGACCAGCAAGTACAGGAAAAAGCTAAAAAGAAATTGACAATAGTCAACTTGCAGTCCTGCAAGTCAACTTGAACCGCAGCGGACAAGCACATGGCCCACGGACACAGTGTGATAGTGCAAAAATTGAGAATGAATATGAAGCCTGCTAAGCAAGCTAAACAAGTAGTTGGTTCATTAAAATGGAGCTAAAATGTGCATTTTTGATAATCGTTCTGATTCGGTCAAGTCGTCGTCGAGAAAATGTAATTGTTTTGAATTTTTCTTGATGCAGAAATCAATCGCAAAAAAGCACTGGCTTGCACATGATCCAAACAATGTTCTTATAGATTAATAATATAATAGAAGTAATTTCTATTTTAATAATGTTCATATTGGTGTGGTGTTCAGTGCAGGAGACGTCGTATTCTTTACAGAAAGGCAATCAATGTATTAGCTGGAAATCTGTCGTAAAATAGTCATAAGTATTGCCTTAAATATGCCGTAACTTTCAACATATAAGTCCGAATTAATCTTGGAGTCAAGCTTCCACATCTGCAAGATACACTTCTTGAAGAAGACATATTTATAAAAGTGTACGAAGACTAATGCCTTAAAACAATGCTTCGCCTCTTTTAGAGTATCTGAACAACGTTTTTCAACAGAGTACCTGAACAACGAAAGCCACACATCACTTTTTGCGATTAAACGTTATTCAACAGTAACTGCTATATTTCGCGCTGGAAATATTTTATGTTATGCGTGAATCGAGTTTTATTGGCGTGCACAAAAAGATTACTTATGTTTCAGTTTATATTTTAATGTATTCCATGTTCTTGATTAGTGTCTTTCAGAGAGTGAACGAATCATTAATTTTTGAGTTAAATTTTGAAATAAAGTGGCAACTGGTGAAGGTACGGCTTTATAGACGTCACCTGGCTATGGAGAGAATCATGATGCTGGAACGAAAGTACGACCTGTTTGACCCTTAAATAACAAACCTACCAGGCAAGCAATCGATTTCCTACCTCACTGGAAAACATTTGTTCATCACAACTAAAGTTTAGCAATAAATCCAGAAGAATGCCTCGATGCATTGCTTAGACTAATTTTTAAAAGTACAAGCGAACGTCTGTCGCCTTAGCAGGGCATAGATGAAAAATCCTACTTCAATAACTGTACTCGGTATTTTCAATAAACAGACTCACTTCCTTCCAGAAGTATCTAGATCATTCCCCCCGATGTGCAGCATGGTCATATTCTGGTCAAGGCTGCAAAATATTGTAACTTTTGAAAGTAAAATAGTACACCACCAATATTTCTTACACGGGTTCTGATTCACTCATGAAAGTTCTTTGACGATTTAATTAATGGCTATACAGAATGGCTTATTTAAATTCAAAATTTTCCTCATGCTTTACTTCCAAGATAGTCTCTATAACATATATCTAATTTTTTTCGCATATGTAAATGCACAAATGCCGTGTTGAGAACACGAGTAAACAAGCAGCGTTGTCATGCCTGGACTTGTCGGAATCACGCTTGATGCACCATCTTATTAAAAGACGTAAGGCGTTCCTATAAACACTTCAGCTATCCAAAGTCGCACAAGAGCCTGCGGATGTTGATACGTTTGTCTTTCTGATAAAAAAAAATATGGTAGCATGATGTAGCCTTTGTCTAGATTCAGAATACAAATATTAGTCGGAAAACTGCTTTTACTCATAATAGTGATGCTTTTTGAATATTGAGCACGACAGCGATTGTTTCTGCAGTTGATGTTTGCATGAATAATGAAAATGTTTTCGTCAGAAACAGCCTGTAGTTCTATTCTTAAGAGAATTTCGAAGCAAACGATCGATCGAACCACTTGAATTGAAAGTTCTCAGAAGGCATCTGTTTAACTTTTATAACATATGACGTAAACGATCGTTAATAATGCACCTTTGAGCGATATTCATTGAGTACGCACTCATTTTTCTGCCTTGAATTCTCCATTGTGCTATATTAAAACCTGCTTTTGTTTCTTTTGCAACCGCATACTTATCTGCAAGGTTGTAAGCTGTCAATTCCGAGCAGCAAAAGAAGCCTATAAGTCTATAAGCGCGAAAAGATTAGGATATAGTTGATTTTCGAAAACTATACACTTTTTTTCAAGCTCAGTGGATGTCTGCTATACCGACCGAAAAATGTCGAGAAATTTATGCTTATAACCTTTAAATTTTTTCTACAAAATGGTTATTTAAAAGGTCTTACAGGCACCGGTTTTGATCCGCTGTTAGCAAACGAAGCAGTCTTGTTGCGAACCGCTGATCCTTCATTAAATATTGTGCAAAATACGTTACATTCAGTTGATTGTTTGACAAAAAGAATTAGAATTTCCTTAAAACTTCTTCCAAAAGCGTTCGAAAAAATTTTATCATGGAATGCCCGTTCAACCAAGTTTAACTACAGAAGTCTGAAGTAACTATAAAATATTGAAGTACATGAAGAAGGATTACCATTAAACGGCTTTTCTTCATGTACATCCAGTAAGACCTCATTATGTGTACATTGAATATGGTTCCGCTTATATGTTTCGAGCTTTTAAACTCTCAAGGTAAAAGCAATATATGAAAACACAAGAGCATATCTTGGTGTCTTTTCTAGCTCTGAGCTCCAACATAACACTTAAGTTATTCAAAATCTTGATGGCTGCCAGCAAAAGAACGGATGTTTCTAATGACACCCAAATAATGTGGCATGCAGCATTCTTTATAGACCATTTCTACTACTCACCTAGTAAACTTGTGCATACATAGGACGTTGCAGCGAGGTAAATTTGTAGAATTCTCTCTTACTAGTATCATACATATTGCTGTTTTTATTCAAAGTGTGGGCAAGACTTTTTAGGAATTTTGCTATCATATGTTCTTTGGAACATTGTCTAATATGCACTGTAGTGCTTAGTAGTGGATATCTACAAACTTGGCATCGAAGAACTCTGTTGGAGAAAATGACAGCTGCAATTTTGTTATTTTGTGTGAAATCGTTCGATGCCATTTTGTGTCGTATTGATCGTAACTTCTGAACGCTGTTTCACATCGGGATATCACACCCGTTCTATCTGCGATAAGTATTGTCCAAAAAATATAGCACACATTAATAGAGTGGTAAAGGAACCTAATAGCCATTCGCAGTGTTTTACTTGAAATTATAGTACCTGTTCCAATAGAGAAACAAAATATCCTTCTTTAAATATGGTTAGTTATTGAGCGTGTCTCTAAATTAAGAAAATATAGTTTTAGTACTAGACAGAATTGCGACCTTGGCCCCGCGCCTGTTTTGTCGTTGATTCATTAATTTAATCTGACTCATATACCTGAGTTTACTAAAACAATAGGTCGAATGAAGATTAACAGTTATCTTGTAGCAATTGCCTTTCTCCACTTATAGTTTACTTCTCTGCAGTTATTTTCGTAGCCAATTTAATATGTTCGCCATATAGTACACCCAACTTTAGATGTGTTTCACTCGTTATATATTAGCATTTGGTACATTTCTGAAACGTGACTGTGGGTTTTTTTGGCTGACTCTGTTCCTGAAATGTACGTGAATGGACTTAATACTCAGCCGATCTCTGAGGTATGTACCTGAATAGAGTAGCCTTGCTCTTGATAGAGTCGACTAACATATTCATTGTCCTGTTGCCAGGACACCATTAAAGCTTGAGGGTTTTCATATTCCCTTTTTTGATAATAAAAACCGCTCAAAACGCATTTTCAAAAAATAACCTATACGACCGACAGGAGTTTTGCCATTTTCATTTAAAAATAGGCATTTCAGTTATAATTGTATGTATTGCATTTTTATTTAGACTTATCGATTGGCGTCAAAAAAAAGCCCTTTATATAGTATATTCTAGTATTCACTTTTTAAATGGTATTTTCGAACCAAAACTGAAAAGTAGGTATATAAACACGTATGAATTTCGATTCAGCTTATGGAAAGTTTACAAGAAGCACCTTATCTAAATATAATTTCATATAAAGTGTTTCATCCAGTGTTACATGAGCGAAAAACTATTACATTTGAAATTGATTTTGGTTATAGGAAAGCAATTTTCATTTTTGCTCAGTTTGTTAACATCTGTCAACTGATGTAACTAGTTGGCCTCGAAAGAGTTGTACTTGCCGTAGAAAGGGATATTTATTTTTGTGGAACTTTTTCAGAAGATCTTTTAGAGAATATTGTTGAAAAAATGTCGACTATATGCTGCTACAACCTCCCAGTTGATGCTAATTAGAAATTCGTTTAAAAATAACTAAAAGTAGCTCGAAACGAGCTTCCATCCCACTCCCATGCGGGCGAGACAAAGTCCTTAATGAGTTTTGGCCTTCTTTACGCTGAAATATCAATTTTAGCTATAAAAATATGCATAGCATTCTGACTCAGTTCGGCAGAGGCTCTCAATTAATATTTAGAATGGACCTTCCTTCGTAAACCTCTTAGAAAACACGTTATCACTTTATCAACAAAAACATTTTCGACTAAAATCTTACAAAAATATACCTCATTCATCTTTATTCCCAAATTTTTTTTACAGACATTTGTAAAAGATTCCTACAAAAAAAAAGAGGCAGGAATTATAAAAAACGAACAACTTCCCTAAATTAGCATTACACCCCACAAAATATTAAAAACAAATTCCCCCGAGACAAAGCGGTCATTTTACGGTTTTGCTTATAGTGTATTCATTTAAGGTTTTGATTTACGGATAGCTTTTCTCAGAATGACATTCTACCGCTTAAAAATAGCACAATTCAACCATTTTGAAGGGTTGATTTGGGTCAGACGAATAGACACAGACAAAACAGTATACTAGAAGGGGCTTATGGACTTCGCACCATTCGTGTTTTGTTGTCAAACATATTTTATCTCACTCTTATAGAGATAAAAAGTTGTATCTATAATAGAGATAACGAAAGACAGAATAACGGCTTTGATTAAGATTGAACTTATGGTTCCTTTTACAATATAGTGTAAACATAGTTTTGCACGTAACGTACAGCTAGCTTGAAGCCGGCCGTTGAGCATCTGGCACGCTTCGCTCCGGTCCTTGAAGTAAGAAACAATGTATGTGGCAACATTAAAGAAATTTTTCGTGCAATGAACCTTTACGTTTGCCCGAAAATGGTCATCTGCTGGAAGCACGACGCAGTGACTAAGGTACCTAAGGAAGAAAAACGCGGTAACGCACGGCAGCTGTCCTGCAAGTCAAATTCCAAAAATGGTGAAAGCGGCTCAACAACATGCTAGCCAGAAATTACCAATAGACGTTTTTTAATGAACAGATACAAGTCTGCAAGTAGTTGCAGTGTTGCTAATTCCCCGCATGCTATTCGCAAAGTTGTCAACATATGTAGAGATATTGGCTGTGTGTTGTCGCAGTATTACAAGAGCGGTTGTCAAACTACATATATAGAAGCGTTCAGTGTAAAATACTGCCAATCGCAATGTTTGTTGTAGTATTGCGTTTGAGAGGCACCCTGACATTTACGGGCACACAGAGACGTCTGATAGTAACGTAGAATTAGCCGTAGTTAGTCTTCAACATAAGTACTTTATCTATGGTTTGGCCTTATTTTTTGTGGGTTGTCACTGCAAAGCAGTTGTATTGGAAATAGACCGAAGCTAAATAGTACATCAGCGTCTTCGGAAAAAGTGAGAGTAGCAGCACAACGTGGTGTATGAATCAGTTCATTATAATTTCAGCGGCAATTAGATGCGAGTACAGATCGCGCACGACTTTCCTGGTGCCGGTGAATAGTTTCGCAGAATCAATGTTTTTCAGGAAAGATATCGGGGCGCCTTTTTATGTTGAAAACTGTCGATGAACTGGATTGTAAAGTGTGCCATGTTGACGTCACCTGATGAAACGTGCAGCATATCACCGCATTCCCCGATAAAATGACGATGCAAGAATTTTTAACGTCTCGGAGCATTCGATAACTGTATACATTTATGCATGTTATGGGAAAAGTATCATAGATACTTTTCGCACTTTAGACTTTGATAGAAAGTCTCGAGGGAAACAAGTGTGCATATTTCGTCGATTCTTATCCACTATATTCGCGCTGTATAGTATTATGTGCAGAATAATCATATTATTGGCAGTTTTTTAACGCCTGTTCCTACTAATGTCTAAAAGGATCTGGCAACAGTCGGTACGAATTGTGTACCGTGAAATTTCTCCATAGATGAGAATTCTTACTACTTATACTTATCTTTAATATTGATATATGTGTGGCTCCTTACAACAGGTAGCAGCTGGTGAACATCACCACTGCACACTGTCAAAACTTCGCCGAATGCCAGTGTTGTGTATGCCGCGGAATGATTGGTTAATGGTCCCCAAGACTTTGCGTTGAATCATAATAAATGCTGTTAGGCAAAGATAATTTCGAGCTCTAATGAGTACTGCATAGCATGTCTTTGCTAATCTGTCTGGTAATCTTGAAGCGGGAGTGTGCAATGCAACCGTCGAAAAGTGACTGCAAACAGCTCCTTCCCGGTAGCGAGCACCTCCTAAAGGCTAAATTAACAAGGTTATGTCATAATCCCTAGGCTTGTTATCGAAAATAATTTTGCCTAAGTTTGCCTTTAAGTATGTGCAGACATTACTGTAGATCACGCTCTACGCGTCATTTAGAAGTTACTCATGTATGATTTCGTGCATTTCAGCAAGGTCAAATTGGAATAGTATGGCAATATCAGCGTTTAAGTTCATTCCTGGGTGTTGTTGTTGTGGGAAAAGAAAATTGAAGTTACGTAAAGTTTTGTTGCACTTCGCCAACTCGCTCTATAGGTACGTCAGCACTTGGCTGTTGTAGGCGTCAGCGCTCGGGATATGTCGCGTATCCACACGTGTGCACTATATAGGAAATCTTTAGCTATTGTATTGGTATTTCTTCTGCGTGATTCACAGATGAAACGGATTGGGTACTTCCTCCGTCATCAAGAGTACCACAGATAGATTTCGAATTATGTGTGGCATCAGTTTGTTTGGTCCGATATTCATCGTCGAGAAGAAGTCCTTCCCAGAAAATTCAAATGTATTAGAGCGCTGTGGCCTTATTGAAAAATACTTAGCACCTCTGAGGTAAGTGCCAGTGAAGTCGCTCAACAAGTTCCGTTCGAGAAGTGGGGAATCCAATACTTGTGAGACAGCTTAACAGGGCCCGATGTGTTTTAAAGATAGCCTTGTCGCTACCCTTCAGTGTGTACTTCGTAATATTGACCTGCAAGAAGAGCATGTTTCGACGTTCAAGATCATGCATAAAAATTTAACTGTATGGTACAGAACGCATATCATGTGCTTCAGCACCGCCTGCACAAATTTGTCGTACGTTTTTACTGGATATTTGAAAGGTTTCTTTTTTGGTATTTTAGGATGGTAGATATACGATGGCATTTCCATGTTTTTGCATGTGATAACATATGAAAAGGAACTCTTAATCAAGTTTGGCCAACCTTCAGACCACTAACCATCAAAGTGCCGAACAATACCTGGCTGCCGGGCGCGCCACTTGATAATTTGGTGCGATGAAACATTGCTGAAAGTGCTGATATACGTTATTGCATTTGTGTAAGTCTTGCCACCTATCGTAAGCTACTTCTAAACGTCGAGGAAAGGATGCATTGCTTTTCCACAAAGACTAGGTCAGGACATTGTCGTTTGCTATATTAAGACCCTATATATTGTTGCTTGGCGAAAATATTGATTACACTGAATATGATGTATTCCAACTTTACTGCCACGTCGATAAGGTACTGTCGGTACAGGTGGCTTGATTGATGTAGACAGTGAAAATGGTAGACATTATAGCAGAGGGCGGTCAGTTTCTTGTTGCTTGTCCGTCGCTGAATGTGCCATAGTCACAGGAACAGAAGAATCTACTGAGGATCGCCAGAGAATCGGTGTCATTTTAAAATGACCTGGCATTTGCATTGTGCTTAATCATCGGGATGTCTCCGAGGTGCCGAGGTTTTACGGAGAGGCCGCGACCGCCTTGGATAAAAATTTCTACCTCACCGGCCGTCGGTTCACTACATGTGTGACTGTATGAGCCTAGTAGCTATCGTTTCGGATTGACAATGATGCGAGCTTCTCAAATGCTTTTCTTTGTTGTGATGAGGTCATGAATGTAGGAGCACAAACCTCTAGATATTTGAGGATGGGCGGAATTTAGAACAATTCATAATAGCCAATCAGATGAATGCACTGCCAGCAGGTATGTTGGTTCTGTAGGGCGCGACGAGCTTTGTGGGCAGATTGATATTATTTAATTTTATTTTACCTTCTATGCAACAAAAACGTGGGTTTTCGTCTTTCAACAATACAGCATTAAGATGACGTGACACCTGGTTTATTACGCGAATACTTGCCAACAGAAACATAATTTGATGCCCGCTTCGTTAAATGAGCCATTGAATAGAAACCGGAGAGGATCATAGAAGTGTTAATAATTCTTTGGGTAAGATTTGGTTGTCCATTTCGTGCTCTATTTTTGAATATATAAATCCAAGTCAATATTTGGCTTCTATTGAAGATCGGATTCTGAGGTATAGGCATACAGGGCGGTATGATCCAGACAGCGACTATCGCAGTTGTGGCCAAGGGCTCGGAAATTGCTTGGAGGGACCATTGGCAGAGGCTAAGTTGTTCACTATTATTTTCATTGTGCTTTCTTGCGACTTGGTTCCTTAGAGCAGCGGCTTTCGACCAGCGGGGCCTTGGTCTTGTGACGCAAGTAGAAGACGCTTCGAACGTCGCGACACGCTTTTAATTGTTAGCGACAATGATATTTCTCAATCAATCGAAGCAGCGTGGACGAAATAAAAGGAAAAATGTTCACAGAGTTTTAAAGACACCACAATTTGAGTATACGGACACAGTGTTTACCTCTCAACAAATTTCTCAACCAGTCTTTTTGGAAGCAAAATACGTGTCGAACGGATAAATTAAGACGAAGTTATACGTTTAATGATATATTAGCGTGAGCAATGCTAATGAACGTCGTGATGTTTCTGAATGGTCCTGTTTTGTTTTCAATCGAAAAAAATAAGAAGTTACTATCGTTGGTTCACGATCAAATAAATCAGCACTACGCTTGACGCAGAAACAAATTTTTCCCTGTACGAGTAAAAATATTTGACAGATAGGTTTCATTTTCTACGTTTCTCTTCCCAAGAAAGAACTATGTCATAAAAAAGTCAGTCTAATCTGTTAACATTAAAGGGTCGATTTAAATCGGACACAGCCTGCTACTCCAATACTATCAGTAGATAGACATATAGATAGATTACATACAAATAAAAAACGAATGACTAGAATATCTATGATGTATATAATGCGCACCCGATAATGAGTGTAATGAAATTTCTATTTTTGGTCAGGAAACAAGAAGAAATCTAGCGATTCTTGTTCAGAGAGATGTAGCCGCATGGACAAAGGGGTTTAAATTGCGAACATACTTCACAAACCAATCATGTGAACTTCTGCTATGGGCATGTTACACGGAATAATTGTGGAGTCATTCTGAAATACATATTATTGAATTACGGTATTATTTAGAAGGGTGAATAGTATTCTAAAATAAAGCACTGACTCAAAGATATATTGAAACTATCCAGCAGTTTAAGAGATAACTCTGCACGTAATATGCAAAACATATTATATGCTTCCGTAACACATTATAATAAACTTGTTTACCGGCCATCACCTACTATCTGTGCCCGTTGCCCGCAAGGATTTATTACTGTAGTGTTTCGTTGTCATGGCGACGCTTTTACCCTCCCTGAAAGAACTGTACCGAGATGAATGCAGGACACCCATTCTTGTACTGGTTCACTATTCACTATGGAATGACAGTTGATTCAATACCGTTGTCCTGCATTTGTCTGTTCAGTCAAATTCGACCACGACCGGCCGCACACATTGTTCTGAGATCACCAGAAAATCTTTGATAATTTTGCCTTTTTGGACCACGTTACGTGCATTATTGTCCGCGGCTACATGAAGTGAAGCGTTCTAAATAGCGCTCTATCACCACTCATTATAGCACAGGGGCACGTAAATCCCTACTACAGTACAATAAAGGTGAGCTTATAATACTGTGAAACGGTTCTGTTTCTATTGCCGAAGTTTCTATTATTCGAATGTAAGGGCTGTTTCGACCTTGCAGAGGATTTCACAAGTTTCCAGCATCAAGAGGCGAGTAAAACTCGGAGATTTTGTTTATTGTTGTTTCACAACTAAGACATTTGACGGCCAAAACTATTTATGTGTTAACATAATACATCAATTGAATAAAAAGGTCAAATATATTTCATTATAATTTTTATTATTAATATAATTATTATTATTATTACAGAGTATCAATAAAGTACTAGATTTAACAAGGATATATTCTGATTAAATGTACTACGAAAGTGACTAACGCCTATTAAATTTGGCACAGCTTGATACAATAGAATACAAAGGACTGTCAAAACATTTATTAGAAAGAACGTTTTTTAAGTCAAGTAAAACTATTAAAAACGTATCAAATGTGTTCAATGGTCGAAAATGCGTACACACATCTCTCATCAGCAACTATTGCGGTGTTTACCTTATGATAAACGTAGTAGACAAAGCAGATTTTTTTTTGCTTTTTCCGATCTAGTAATTACTTTATTGTGTAATAAATTATGAATGTATAGTAATACAAAGGTGCGCAGAAGAAATTCATTTGTCTCAGTCAGAATTTGTCATTTTTATGTTATGAATTACCCAATCATATTCCTGTATTTCGTGTGGTTTTAAAAAGTCTGTATGTTTTAATAAACGTGGGAAATGTGTAACATTTTTTAAAATTTCTAGTTCAAATTTCGTTTTATTCATTATTTATATAATAAATGGCACTTTGCCTTATTACACATTTTAGTGGATTATCTTGCTGTTTTAGGTTTAATTCTTAAAACGAAATGAGGCAAATAATAACGTTTGCTTTTTTTGAGACAAAACAGGAATAATTGTTACATGTATATTGCGTAATTGCTGCAGATCGTTAATATGCATATTTACCTGCTTATATTGATTATCGAACAACTTTTTTACAAAGAAGCTTGCATCCAGACCTCAAACGAATAGGTATTTGTTGTTTTCTGTGTGGTTTAATTTGAACGACTATCAGGGTTATTCCATTCGGGTACCCTGTCCCTGCATCCAAAAGTTCGAATTATATTGGATATTTCTCAAATTTATAAGTTTGTATTTGGCATGGCTTCTGTATTTCAGCATCTTACTTTTCAATGTCGTTTTTTTGCGAGCTCTTTTAAAAAAAAATAATTTAGCGCAAAAGTTGTTAAGATGATTTTTGTGAGTCTTTGACTTTGTCGGTTCATGCGTATGTGTTTGGCGACGATTTTGTTTTGGTATATTCATTGAAAAATTTAATTACAAATAGCGTTTTAAAAAGACCATATTGTTTAAGATAGACAAAGAAATCAAAATATATTGCCCAACAGAGGCAGCCATATGTACTTTAGGTAAAACATTCGACAAGCATAGTAAGGCTCGCAATAACGAAAAACAGCACCTAAAACCTTTCTGGTGAGCGCAAGTTTTTCAACGGTATGACTTCGTTGCTTACAGTCCAAACGCGAGTTGTTATTTTGGGTGGAGTCATGTAGAGGCTAACGCGGTATGAATTTACTACTAACCGCTCACACATTTTTCTCGAGCAGTCTCAAATGTTAATCTGAGCTTGAGGCTGCAACTCAACTAGTTGTTCAAAAATTGTATCACCCACTTCTGCTTTCCATTTTTTCTATATTCACCTATGATGATCAGTATAGTTGATATGAATAATCGGTTGGACTTTCATGGTGTCATTTAAAAATATAGAACTAAATATGAAAATATGAAATAGTATATCTAAGCCAAGCTTAACTTATTAATTGTTAGAATGAATTCTCTCTTACCGTTTATTATATAATTTATATGTGCTACGAATGGGACAGGAGCAGTAAGACTTTATGTGGTTGTAGACAGATCAAGTGTCAGTTCAAGTTTAGTAGTTGGTTTAAAATTTTTAAATTACGATTATTTGAAGTCCTCCATAAAAAATATATTGTTTTTTTCTGCCTTCACAAGTGATCATAAATTCGCCGAAGGCTAGCAGCATAATACATCAGTTACATCTGACACAGAGTCTGCTGCTGGTGAGGACAAAGACAAACTACTTGCAGTAATTTTACTTCAGTGATAAAAGAAGCTTAAGGAAAAACGGTTGTTAATAAAAATATTTTTTTTAGCAAAAGTTTGGCATTCAGCTCACAAAAATGTCATCTATTGTTAAATAAATAATTGTAAGATAAAGTAGTTGTCTGCCATTTTTATTCAAAAAGATAATATTTTGTTATTGTAAGCATGAATATCTTGATGGAAACCAGTTTAATAATAAAACGAATATCATATTCTTCGTTCGGTATGAAAAAATTTTAATCCCGGAAAGTAGAGTATTTACTATAATGCGTTTCATTAGTGATTACAAATATGTGTGGTGCATTGACCTCTAGTCTGTCACAATATTAGGTGGTCGAAAAGAATCCTGGTAAAATATGCGGATCCGACGTGAATGGGGTCATCTTTGGGGTCCTCGGTGCTTTAAGTAGGTGGTGGCCTTCTGCTCAAGCGTTCGGTCCAAAAGAACAGGTCTAGCTGGATTTTCCGGTGTACTGTTGACGACGATTTCGAGTTGTTCATACCAATCTATCAAATATTATATTTGTATATATTATCACATAATACTCTATAGTAGTATATGTTCACATAATATTTCGTTTGTAGGGTTGGGACAACATGATAACAGTACGTATCTGATCTAAGATAGCAGTTTTTAGATAGCATGGTAGTATTTCACCTTTCGTAGGTCAAATCCGAGCGGCCTAGTAGCCTTGAATTGAAATTCAAGCTTTCTATATCTTTCTAAGCTATTATAGTAACTTAGCGCCGTAAAAATACTTTTTACCTACTCAGCAAATAAAATGAATCTCATACGTCAACTGTTTTACCTACATATATAGTTTTTGGGCAACACACGCGTGTCAACGAATATGGGCAAGGGTTTTCAAACTTCAGTTCAACGAAAGTTACGAACTGGGTTTGGGACATAAAGGTTTTTTATTGGTGGGTCAATCTTACGTGTTGGTTGCCTTTAGGTAACGTAATTTGATCTATTATAGTATACGATCAGCTTTAATAGTTTTTAAATCTGTTTTAACTTACTAGCCGTATCTACTTCGATAACTCAAGCAAAATCAAAACTTGACCGCGAGCTTCTACATATATCTAAAGCATCCCAGACCAAGTTGTACCTATCAAACTATGCACTGACAGAATGCACAGAAAAATTATGATGTCGGTACCGTTGGCAAGCTAGGTACTATAAACTTGGGGACACAAAGGCATCAATAAAATCGTATGATATTGCTCGGAGCACTGATTGCGTCGCTCAACTATTAGTTGATAGATAGACAACGCCATTGGTGTCATTTCTACATGTTGCGCATTATTCGTCCTTTTTGTTTAACATTGTCGATGATTGCGCATATTTCCAAATCAAATTATTCGAATAAACATGAAGTTTCTTGCATCTCTGACTTGTAATGACAATGGCATTCCTTACTCTCGCCTGTGATCTGTCGAACAATCGTTATCTGGCCCGACGATGTTCTAGTGAACTGTTCTTCGGGATTTTAATACTGCGTTTTCTTGTGTTCCACTGGGTTTGCCGCTGCAGCGGCAATGTGTCGTATCGCCCATATATGCGATTAGTAGAATACGGAATATATGGCATTTAATACTACGTAAAATCCACGCTGTATGATTAAAGCACAGAGTCTGAATATGTTGTGTGACTCTGTTTAAAAGCATACGCGTTTCTTTGATGTTAATTCATGGGTTCTATTAACATTGATTCTGCTTGATTTGAATTATCGTGTTGTCGAGTTGTTGCCCTCTCAGTTATGATCTATCTAAGGCGATACTGTTATTCTCCTTCTGTTGCATATGTGGCAGGTTTCCTTAATGATAAGCTCAAGTCTTATAAGTGATGCCAGGTAGTCACTTTGAATCTGGTAATTTGCAGTTCGTGCGCTAATATTTTCTGGGTACTTTGGCTCTAAGTCGTTTCAAATACCAAATAAAGGTAAAAAAAATGCTTCAAAGCATCGAATAAGAAGCACCTTGCACATTCTTTGTAAATTGTTCTAAGTAGGCGAAAATTCGAAGACCACAGAATGTAGTATAATCCTTTATGAACCCTTTACGAACGAACAACAAACCGAATAAAGATTGAGCTGGGTGTGATCTTATTGGCATACCAAACTCTTCTACCTTTTGTGGTCAACACAATCGTTGAAGAAGGAAATGTGTGGCTAGCCTTCATTTTCCTGGAACTAAACGGCATTATCCATATTTGGAAGATCTAACGCGAACAACTCAAAGCTTTCCAACATACAGTGAAAACATCTGTCATTTATTATTACTTTTCGGCCGTCGAATTATCAGTTATTATCGTAAAAAACATGTGCAAGCACAATCCGCCCTTGACTGTAAACCGCTCTGTGTTGGAAACTTAACACCCTTATGTTTTTAAGTATTACAGCCTACGCTTTATGGCTCTTTTCAGACTGCTTACTGTTTCGGATATAGCATTTTAATAAAGAATGCACTGTAATTCTACCACATTTCTCTCACTCGTGCTATCCGTCTCCGTCAACTAAAGAAGCCCCATTCCTTTCTCTTGGAGCTTAATACTCGGGTGCTATAGTAACCACGGGCGATAGAAAACCACCAAATCCTTTAGCAATTTTCTCCTTGTCTTTTTAAATATATATCTTTATATATGAAGGTCAAAATAATTGTGGAACGCTATGAAAGATTAACTAAAATTTGATGGTTTTAGAAGTAACGTCTAAAGCTTTTTTTTTGTTTTATAAATAGCGATGCAAATAGTGACAGTTTATTATAAGATAAGAAAGAGAGTATTTGCGAAAACTCAATTCCAGGATACGTGGAACCGGCCATTAAGTTTGGCGCTAACTGAGGCCATTTTTGTGGACTGTTTCACTTTTCCTTTTTAAAAATGTACGTTATTATTTAAACATATGTCTACAAAACAAATGTATTGCAAAAAAGATTACTTTCAAACTTAAATTAGTACTTATAGCTTTGCGCACCTTTCTGAACGCCCCAACATAAGAATAAACATGTTCGTGTCCGTCGTGTCAATCTAGTTTATCAAGCACGCGGTTAACTTTGCCGTAGTCAGGCCCAAATCTGCCTGAGCTCAGAAAAATAATCTTGCCTTTAATCTCGTATGTTATTCGTCGGCTGCCACTGCTCGTCTAGTCGTAAGTGCAGTATTTGTGTTTTCTTGATTTTCGAATGTTCGCTTTCGTCTAACTGCTATTTTTCCTTATTGGCTTCTGTGGTGTTTTTTTTTCAATATCTGTTCCTATCTATCAAGCAACTTTGTTTGGTCCTACCAAGGCTGTTTCTTTTTTTTCTTTAGTTTCTGCATTGAGCTTTTATCATGCTACTTGCCCTTCATTGTATACTTCATTGTATGTTTTGGCCTTCTACACAACCAGCTAGAACTTGTTTTCTTGAGCTTCAGCGCCTTTTTGTTCACACCAATTAATGGTTTCTCAGTTTGGTGCCATCACTTCTATGCTCGCATCAGTGCCTCTAATGTTTGCGGCTTTCCTCACTTTGTGTGTTGCTAACCTCCCAGCAGCAATTTAGAGCTTGAATCACTAACAGTAGGTTTCAATGTACAGCCAGTACAAACGGAGCCTCCATTCAAACACGTTTATCGGTCTCTCATTTAGTTTCGATTTAAGTACAGTCACCTTAAGTGCCAACTTCCAAGTACTACTGTGGACCTGTTACTACCGACAGCAAAATCGATAGGCTTTTCCAAGGTGGTATATTCAAAAAATTGGCTAAGATATTTGCTATGTAGTGGCTCGCACCTATTTCCTATTATTTTTATTATCGCACTTCTTATTATTTTTGAACCTATACGTTAAATATGCTTGTTATATTGAACAAAGTCAGGCGAAACGTAAAAATATATATGTATATATATTTATATATTGGCTGATCGATAAGGTATCGACCGTTTTTGAAGAAATTTTGAAAAATTGAAGAAAACATGTTTTAAGTTCCAAAATAATACTACTAAACTGAATGTGCGCCATATTTATCGACAGAGCGTTAAAATCCCATCACTGTAAAATTTATGGGATTTTCGGGAAAAAATTGTTGAAACTAAGTTAAAATCAGTAGGGTAGTTCTGCAAAAACTGAAATAAATGATAGTTTGACGGTGCAGGATCCCGGCTAAACGGCGGATGCATCAAAATTTTTCACCCAGGTTCTTGCAATTTTTACTGGGTAGCTAAAAATGTGTATGGTTTGGCATCTTCATGGTATAAGACGACGCCTTTTTTATTCGCTAGTTTTGGTTGATTTTTCTCATCTTATCAGTTATTGACAATAAAAATCCAAATCAGTCATTTTACTAAAGGACAGGATCTCATAGTGTACGTACTGTTTCCAATCCTGCCAAGCACGTCATCTTCTTTAGTGTCAGTTTGGGCTTTGTTACAGACCGCAGAACATACCGTTTTAATTTTCTTTACACATAATTATCGTAAAATGATCTACTTTTCATCATCCATAATCAATTTCTTCTGAAACGGCTCGACTTTATTGTGTTCCTGTGGAACTTCACAGAGAGAAATACGATCAAATAAATTCTATTGCGTTAGTTTTGTGGTATCCAGTCATCGAGATTTTTTTATAGTTAGCTTTCTTCAAATCATTTAAAACTGTTTGATGGTGAATACTTAGTTTTTTTTGCTATGTCAGAATTACTATTGTCTTGGTTTTCTTCAACTTCTTCTGTAACTGGTCGATTCTTACTAGAAGTATCGAACTTTACTGAACAAAATTGAGCAAAATGTCTTTGGACCGTGCCTTCTGTTAACACATCCTGATTATAAATAGAATAATCTGTTTAAGGGGCTGGACACCATTTGTGCCCTTATTGCAATAAAACTGAAAAATATTATGAATTTTTCCAGAAATTTCATTAATTTTCAAAACATTCTGTCTCATATATTAATAAAAACATTCCAACAATTTAGTGCATCTACTATTGCCAAATACAGATTTTAAATGATACCAACGCCAAACCGATATTATTTATATTACCTGAGATATGTGACTCTAGAGCCATCTAGCTAAAAAAAAATAATTGATACTTCTTCGACAACCCAAAATATGCATGCAAATTGACCCGATTTGCTACAGGCATCACAAATATGCTACCCATATATCAAAGAACTAAGCACACGCCCGTGTATTTCATGAAAACTGGGTGTTGAATTTCTTTGCTTTGGGATTTGTTTTAGCAACTACGCATTAAAATATAAACTGTGCGTATACGTGGAAACCAAAATAGAAGCATATCGGACAAAAATGTGAAGGCTCTCGGTAGAGACATAGAGAGGTAACACTCCTTTTGATTTGGATAAAATACAGCTTCCTTGCTTTTTTATAATTATTGTATATGGAAGTGTAATTTCCTGAACACTTGGTATATTCTCAGATGCCGCTAAGTGATCAAGCGGTGTCCAGTTCTGCGCAAGGCACTGCTAAATACCCTGCGACAAGCAGGTCTCAGCAAACCTTATATGACTACTGGAGAACGCTTTTAATGGAAGAGGAACGTAATGCTGTGAGGAATGAACGACTACTGCGTAAATTGGAAGATATTGAACAGAGGACCAATCTTCTTTACCACAGGACAGAGAGGCTATCACAACTCAGGGTTAGTGACACCTCTTGTTATATTTGCTCACATAATAACAAATGTATAAAGAAACATACAACAGAAATTATGATATTCACTTTATAAGCAAAAAATGATGATTTCACAATGGTGATAACCTTGAGCGTAGGTTTTGCCTTAACAAGGATATTCTTTATTTACTTTTGGAAAGAGTTCTTGGCTTGTGGCTTATCTCTTAGGAGAATTAAATCTGATAAATGCTAGTTTTTTTAAATGTATAGTGCTAGCGGAGCTGGCAACTTTAATGAACGCGAGAGTACAGAAAATTAGTTGTTTAAACCGGTTTGAATGGAGTCTGTCTTGTTTAGAATTAAGATATTGCAGTTGGCAGTAATTAGCTTCCCTACCACGCATATCGCCCGACTTGTAGGCATATCCGAAATACTACGAGCGGCATATATCGATAACAAATCCAGTAAAAATTTTTATATGACCTTGGAAGTTAAAGGCGATGGGGTTGTTCTCGGTACATGCGAAACCAACAATGGGAGCTAACGCGATTTCCCTGAATCTTGAAGGAATTTTCTTTGCGGCTGCAAAAGTACGTTTTCCCGTGAAGATTGACACACACCTGTGGGTACAAACAGGAAAAAACAATTTTAGGTTGCAAAAAAGTTTTCCAAGGCCGCTACTCTATGTCTCTAGAATTAAAACGGAATATCCTTTCGGAAACACTGTCGTTGACCGAATTCGGCACCGTGTTTTCAAATTCATATTTCCTTCCATACAGCCTGCTGATCGCATGCTTTTTAATTAATTAACTTAAGTAGGCTGTCTGCGGCTCAACTCCGATGATTGGACTTGTCTCTGCCTGTATCTTTGTTCTTTAGTTCTCCATTCCTCTTTAAAGCTACTTCATTTAACAGGCTGATAGAAAGGAGTGGCTTGGTTACCATGCTGGGGTTACTTCGGTTAGATCTCCCACTTAACCAGACGAGCTGATTCTTCACACAGAAGCGTGTCCTACTCGTGTATTCTCTAAATGTAACCCCAAAGCACCGTCCAAGACGTCCCCCATGCTTCCTAAACGTATCTTGATCAGGCGATCTTTTTCCTCCAAAATCGCTCTAGTCAAGGTCTCCTTTTATCTTAGCACCGGCGCGGTTAAGTAACGTAAAATGTGTTCCCGGTTAAGGCAGTGACCGCGGTCGTGCCAATAGTGCGATACGCTAAGATAACTTTAACGCTATTATTCGGGCTTTTCATAGTAACTCCTTAGTCGTATTGATCATGAATTCTTGCAAGGTTTAGAGGAGAGCCCAAACACCGCAGTCGATTCCACGATTGTCGTTAAAAGCTTCCTCTTTTTCTCTCTAGGTCCGTGAAAGTTTAGCAAAATCCTGAATATTTCTAGAGATACCCTGATCGCTCTTGCCACAACCTGTCTTTTACGGTATACTCCCTCCATCGGGTGATCTAACTGAATTTCTAAATATGTTGTCGTTGTAGCAAAGCTTATTCTCTCATTATCCGGTACCAATGTACGTAGCAAATATTTCCTTCTGTCAATGCGCAATATGGATTCCGATTTCGTAGAGACCAATCGTAATCAACAGTCTTTCATCCATATCAATATTTCCGCGAGCGTTTGATTGGCTCGTTTACTCCAGTGTTCTTATTCGTAAGTGACAGCTTGATCATCTGCGTAGACAGAAATTTCTGCTTTCAGCAGGAGATATTTTTATCACAGGACTTCATCATACACCAGGATTTACAGTGGTAGACCCAGTATGGACTCTTGCAGGATTACATCAGTCACAGGGAAAAATAATTTTCACGTTGTCTTCCAATCTATCCTCGGCAAAGCATCTTTAACGTTTAGAAGACCCAATAAAAAGGATCTCTTGAGTCTATTGTATATTCTTTCATTTTTCCGGCCCTTAAGAGGATTTTATCAATGATCGAAAATGCGTATCTGTGTGCTCTATACTTAAGCTGATTATCGCTCAAAAGTCCTTTTTCTTTCACCAACGTTCTGAACCTTTGCTCAATGATAGCCTCAGCGCACTTTGCAAGTGTCCCTAAAAGATATAGGTTGTAGGGTCAATTTCTTGTTGGAAATAAGCACCATCTCCCTTTTTTCTCTTGAGGAATAAACTAAAGACATGTGTGACCACCACAGCCACCATGTGCAAAAACTTGTTCAAAAACGTTCTCGTGACTCTGATTGGGACTATAGAACCCTTACCTAGCTTAACTCGTTAATTTGCTTGTAACACCTTTTTCGCATAACCAATTGGATGTTTCTGCCGGAATTCTGATCGCTAAACTTGGTTCTATTAAAGAAAAGACGGAATAAAAACAAGGATTTGATCATCCTTTCTTCCTGTTCTCTCTTCCTGTTTGCTTTTTCCGTGGGAAGCCTGTACGGCTGATCTCACGGATCTTCTTGTATCTCCTCTAAAAGCTCATTTCCAACAAGCCGAATTGTTTGTTTCAGTCAGCCTCCTAAGCTTTTCTCTTTTTTGCGTGTATTCGTTCAAAACTGCCTGTAACACCTTTGGGTCTCTCCTCATCTTATTCTGTTTAACTTTCTTTTGATACCGCTACATTCTTTTCGCTGTGATTCAATCCCCTCCCTCCACCAGTAGCCGAGTTTTCATTTTGGATTAATTGAACTTTTTGCACTACTAACATATACTAGGAGCTGGTGTAGGTGCCTCTTGTTTTGCGTAATGCCGCGTTCCTGTACTTAGCGATTTCTAACTGCCACTGCTTCTTCCGTTTTCAAATATATCAAGACTAAAGCAGATCGATTGCGGAATATATAGTGTTGTCATCGCTTAGACCTTCTTCCAGCACCCTCCAACCGCTAAGGCAGTCCATCGGTCAACCTTTCACATCGTAAGATCTGCGAAGAAAAGCCCTGCGTGATCTCGAAAGGTTATATATAAGACCCATGTTGGGCGTAGCCGGAGTTGTGTAGCCATATACTCTAGCAACTACTGATTTCTTTTTTCGATCCTAAAAATTCTCCATGCTTCTAATACCGCGTATAATGGTGTATTAACCATTAAAACACTTCCTACTTCATTTATCAATTCTGTACAGGCTGGATTATTTATCTCGTCTAAAATTTTGTTTTAGTCTTCTATAGTCTCATTAGGACTTGAGTACAAAGAGTAGTAGTCTCGCGATAGGTTTCCGAGCTGTTACTCATGGTAAGTATTTCCCTATTTTTTATGCACGACGTGTCGTCAAAATACTAAGTTATATGATTGTTCCGTAGGTCAGCGTTAAGTTCACTAATAATTAGGAAGTCAGCCCCTTTTCCCGAGCTAGGTCCTCGAGTAACTAGTGAATGGTTTTGCTCATGTTACAATTTAGCTAGACCATCCTAATTATTGTTCACTTGTCCTAGAATTTTTTTGTTCCGCTACTACCGTTGGGGAAGAAGTTACTGCGACTTTTCCGCTGTCCGATTTTGTCTTAGGCTTTCATGGTGTTTCGAGGTCATCGTCTCTAATGACCTTCTCAAAAAGAGCGGGTACTGTAGCCCACGTATGTTTTTTGAAAAAATTAGCAAGTGGTTTATGAAAACCATTTACCTGAACTCGCCTGCAAGTTTCTTTTTCGATATTTCTTTATAATTTAGACAGTTTGTAGAATATGCAGGATGATCCGCCCATCCATAGTTGTAGCTGTAGGGTTTATTCCTACACATATCCTGTTAATCCGCATCGGTGACATTTGTTCACTGTGATATCAGGCTAGATCACTAAAGTATCCGTGCTTAATATTTTTATATCATTGTTATACTTTCTTTTCCTCGAGATCCTTTATAAGAACTTGAGGCGCTCCCACGCATGCATCTTTTACATTGATATTCACTTCACTCTTTCGAAGAATTTTAGTCCCTGTGAACTCGTGTTATAACGAATCCCGCCTTGGCTTCGTCAAAACGTCATCAAAGAAAATATTTCCGTAAACATGCCTCAGTATTATAGAGCTTGAGGCAGTGTCGCATGTCCCCTTAGTAGACCACAATATCAGCGATCTTTCTGAAAACCCCGTAATTTTCTGTACTTACAAAACATGGTATCGAGCTCTTAAATACACGTTCGGACCAGCGGCTCATTAAGTTAAAGGGTTCGTTGAGAAGGCTTCCAATTTTGGTTAGTGAGGCCTTTTGCCTCACGCGAACTGCAACCATTACTGTCATTCGCAGGGGATACCAGTGCGTATATCAAGTTCCGACCACCTTGTAGCCATTCGAAACTACGACGTTTGAAATTATTTATGAGCCTCAACACGTCACGTGTTTGGTTTGGCAGACCACTTGAACGATTTAAAATAATGACCATTTCCTATGAGGTTTTAATCCGCGCTATTGTAAAACAAAACAGGTTACCTAAGAATAATAATAAATTGCCCCAATTCTAGTCTATAATGCTAGTAGCAATAAAATGGCGATTTGTATTTGTCCGACCGCACCTCGCGTTAAAATTGGCGCTAGGCTCGAACCGCTCGTCTGCCTGTAATCGCGGCGCTAGAATTTATTAATTTGACTAGAAAAATATTGGCAAGTCGCTAATCTTACTACTTTGGGTTCCAACTCAATCACGAGAACGCTATTTTCTTTGAAGGTACTTAGGCAAAAAAGCACTAACAGCTCAAATTCCATTGATTTTCGGGCGCTTGAGTGAGACACGCGCGGTCTTTACAGCACCGAAACAGGACCTATTGGCCACATACTGGCGAGGAGATTGCCAATCTCAGTTCATAATTTTGAAGATTTACAGATTTACGTCAAGCAAGAGGTTCTACGAGGTGTTACTGTTTGCAAATCTGTATACTGTAAAACGAAGCTTTAGAATCGGTCCCACGGGCTTTGGACAGCATCAATACATTAGATATACGCACCTTGGTAAACATCAACGCCGTCATCTCAAAAAGCTGTTGATAAGGGTTCGATTATGCGTTTGATGGTCTATAAGATATATTTAGTGGGCCACTTCACACACTCAAGTGACAATACTCAATTCATATCTATGAAAGACGGACTGTTTGGATTTCAAGCTGTTTTGCTAGGCTTAGGTGAACCGTACGCATAGGCGAATCGCTGTTAGATACGAGGCACAAACGGTTACATCCAAATTTACCTTGCACGATTGATATTTCTCAACAATAATTGTTTCTGAATGTTTGCGGCCTTACTTTTTCATTTCTAGCTAGTAGGTAGTCCTTTCAACAAGCTATCTATATTCAGGTCAAACGCCTCTAGAAAATCTAATAGGTTCGTTTAAAGGGCAAATATAAATAAACAAACTAATATTGTTTAATTTCTTTCTCAGCGTAGGTTCGCGGAAATGCTTCGGCAGCAGTATCTCAATGATCCTGATTTCAAATACGAGGATTATCCTTACATATTTAAGGTACACACAGCTGATTTATATACGTTCAAACGTTTTAACTTTTACCTTTGACAGCTATATATTTTGTCAGACAGTACCATATAAATTAATAGGTAAATATTTGAGAGAGAAGTAGTGTTTGCTTTAATCAGACGATACTTTTAACTGTATCAAATTTAAGTATGTTTCCTAAAATGTTCGTTTCATATTGAGAAAGTTTTAAAAGTGAAATTTAAAAGCTATCATAAAAAACATTTTCTAGGATCTCAACTTATATAACTATACAATTGCTACAAAATCTAGCGCTGCCTCGCATAAGTTCATAAAAATAGATCTACTAAAAATTTGTTAACTTGCTTTTTTATATCTACGAAGGGCCATTCGTTAAATGAGTATAAATGAACATAACTGTACAAATATATTCCTATTCTGTGCTGATGTGCTCTGTTTCTTCACGATAGAATCACAAAGAACGAGGCGCTAATTTGAGGATCTTCCTCAGGGGAAACTAAAACATTTGCAGTTTTGGTGATAATCGAGTTTTGAATATTTTTAATTTGGCGTAAATATGCGTATATAAAGAAGTGTAGCTGCTGTTTGCTTTCGTTCAAAAGCTCCTTCTTATTTCAGGTACAAGTCCCTTAAATGGGAAAATTCGTGCACAAAATTGTATTTAACAGCGATGCTTTAAGAGTGTAGTACATATATAATCTTTCTACGATGCATCGGCCTTAGGCTTCGCTGCCGGTCCCATCGGCATAAAATTGTTATACTTATTTAACGATATTTCGATTCCGAAGTAGTCGGATGCAAACAATAGTCTCATCCTGGTATATAATGTATTAAGTATTATAAATTAAATAATTGGCAAATAATCTAAAGTGAGGTCGCTCCGTCCCGGCAGAGTGTCCATAGCTAATTTCATTACAGTATTGCCCGCTAGATTTGAATGTTCCGGTCTGCGTGGGTGCTCGTAACTAAGACTGCGGTCCTATCTCGTATATTTTATAGTTTACATATCTTTTAAATACTTCAACGTCGATGGAATTGCGCAAAGCAGATTGTATATTATGCTCTATGTTTGTTACTGATCAACAAAATTAACTTACTGTTAAACCTTTTTTTCTAGTGGTTTCGTACTGGCCTTTTAAGATAAATAGTCTGTACCTCCAATAATGACTACACAAGATCCAGTTATAACTGTTCAACATCATTATAAGTTTAGTTTAGACTTAACATGTCTATTAAGGTGCCTGGAATTATTTGGTTAATTAGAAATTTGGATAACTCTTAAGCTGTAGTAGACAAAGTTTAATCAATACATTCGTCAAGCCTTTGGCTGTCTACTACTACTAGCACATGGATTATAATGAGAGAATTACAAAGTTAGAAGCAAAAGTTTTTTAGCGCTGAGAGCGAACGCTCAGTGATTGTGTATGTGTTTCCGGAAAGTGAAAGCATTGAAAATAAGAATGTTAAAGCAAAGTCGGGACAAAGAGGCCTTAAGTAAAGCATAGTTTTTTTCTAATGCAATAATGTTAAGAACGAAAAGTGAGGAGACAACGACAGACCTTAGAGAAGCCCTTGAGCAAAAAAGGGTATTTACAACACGGTCCTTATCGGTTCAGTATGGGACATCCTTAACACGTGTTACGAAATTTCACAAAAATAACGAAGATGAAGGACAAAAGCAAGAAATTATTTCTCCACAGATTGAGTTCAGGGTAGGTAAAAACACGTATGGTGTGTTCTAGAGAAAATTTGCATAAATATTACCTATTTGAAGCATACTGTTGGCATAATGGAGACACAAGTGGGTCTGTGCCACTTATTAGATTTAGGCGAAAGAAAAGCATGAAATTAAAAAAAAATCGGTGGTAGTGCTGAATGAAACCGGGCGTAAACTAGCTTCTGAAAAACCTTATAAATGTAATTCCTCATAAATGCGGAACGCGACAATCGATAGCACGTAGTGTGATTACTCGACAAAAATGCACAACCAGATGGCCACGCATTAATCGCAGTATGAATCGAGACAAATAAAATTCAGTGATGGCTTCAACTCCCACATTCTCCGGATTTAAGCCCTGTGATTTCCATTGGTACCTAAAAAGGTACGATCGTTAGAGTAGCATATCTTACCGTCGGTTCTCTCAAAGAAGCTATAACGAGATTAGATATGGTAACGTGATTTCAAATAGATAGCTGTAGAGAGGCTCCCATATTAGTGCGTTAACGTCGACGTATGAACAATAAATTGGAGTACATCTCCTACATATCAAAATATTGCTGTTCCATGATATTTAATATTTCATTAATAGAAATATCCGCTGTTCACAATTTCTGGACAATCAGTAAATCATTCTGACGTCATAAAAATCGATGTGGCTTTATACTCACGGGTTCATTATAAAGTATACTGCTCGTATTACATAATGTTGAGTGAGGAATAACTTGAATGGGTTATAGGCTTAAGATGTATGTGGAGATAAAATTATAAAGTTAGACAGCATTATTATCTCCAGTGTGGTCAATTACGGTTTTCAATACTGAGTTTTTTTTACTTTCTTTTACAGGCAGATCAGTATGTGGCGCCATCCTATATACCGGATCCAATTTTATTTGGTTTAGATACTCCACCATGGATGCCATGCGAAGATGATTTATTTCCGGCCAGAAGATCTAAAGAAATCTTAGAGCAAATGGATGCTGCTTGCGATTCTCATAAAAAAGCCGGTACACAGTCGACATTAAAAGATCAATGTCAACAGGGCAGCGGAAGTACCCCCAACATTCAGGAAGAGAAAAAGGATCAGGAGAAAGACGTTTATAACGGTGATTAAAACTGCTTATATGAATAATATAAGTCGGTATCCAATTAAAGAAAAAAGACTCAGGTTGTCTCAACTTTTAAACCTTATTGCGCAGCACTAAAGCAAGATGTTTTTAAATGGTTTGCTGCTTATGAAAACAGAATTATTGTTCTTTACAGTAGCATCTCACATATCAATAAAGACATCGGTAAACATTTCCCAATGTGATACGTAACACTAACATGTCGTATTTCAGTGATCGATTTATTAACATATTATTTCAGCTTGCTAGAATCGGAATCCAGTAAATTCAACATTCATATTTTACAGTAATACCTCATAATATGCACAGGCGGTAGGTTCTATTTCATCATCTCTCTGTTTCAAGTTGCACGTCCGGTATTCGTTAGGTATTCCACCCAATGACTGGGTCTCAGTATGAAACGACGCGTGTCTATGCTTTGTTTGAACCTGAACCACAACGTGTTTCTAAAATGAGTAGGCAAAAACGTTACCTACTAAGCTATTACAGGTAGCTCATCGTCTAACATGTCAAGTAAATCTTAAATGAACTTAACTGGTTTAAGTGTTTTCTGGTGATTTTGCATATTCACATGTGTCATGTGTGAAAATGAGAAGAGGAACAGGTTTGACTGGAAAGCCGAAAACAGCGATCAGCGAATTGCTTTAGCAAAACCAATGTTAGAAACTGAGGGAAAATTTCTCGGTATTGTTGTATAAAATCAGTAACAAAAATCGTACTACGGAGCGTAAAAACTGTGTGATAGTTTACAAACTCCGAAAAAAAAAGCCAAAGAAAAAAGGACTGTGTGAAAAACTACGTTTCGCTGCCGATTTAGAGGCTGGGTTCAAGAGAACTGCCTAGAGACCTTGCTTGGATGCTTAAATTAAACGAGTTCGTCTTCGTTGGGTAAATTAAATAAATAGGTGGGCGCTTGAGAACTGAAAAAAAATCAGTTTTTTAAACAAACCTCCTTTTGAATTTCGGGAAAAAGCTTGTGGTGCTTTCGAACGTGTTGGTGAATGATTTTCCGAAAACTGCGCTATGGCAAAAATCAAACATCTTTTAGAAGTTATGATGCAGTTTTTAATTTCTGAGAAAGGTGCTGGGATGATACATTTCTTATAGGGAAGTAAAACAGCAGGAGTATACTGAGGTTATCGAGATACAGCCTCAGGTACGAAAATGGTTCCCGCAAGGTGACTAAGTTTTCATGTACAATGACGCGCCTCGTCACAGAGCTCGGGAGTTTGTAGGGTACTCACTGCCAATGAAGTTCAAGTGCTGCCACCGACCGCTAATTTGGCAGACCACAATACAATAGAACATGCCTAGAGAAGAGTTAAAGCACGGGTTCGGAAAATACAGCCACAAAATACAGATGTTTGCAAATAAATCACGCCATTTGTCAGCATTTTGAAAATGTTTGCTGACTTCTTTGTCGACATGTAGGAAGCCATCGTAAATAATAATATTGTCGCAGTCGTACGTCAAAGAGCATTTAAAAGTATCTTACTTTAGTGCTACGCAATTTGCTTTGAAAAATAAAAGTGAGCACCGATTATATATATATATATATATATATAGTATACTTCTATTACATTACAGTGTATGCTGTGGGTAGCCGGTTGAGAAGATGCCTGGAGAGAATTGCATGTCTGGCAACGAACCAACTGTGACGCTAAGACCGTCATACGGCAAGTGCGGCCTTATTCACATGGCTTTGGTCCGTTGCAAATCGAGCCAGAGGTACACAACTGGTATATTGCTGAACCAAAACTGAAGGAATGTTTCTCCCTGATGAGTCCCCCCCCCCCCCCAACAGATTCTTTAATTGTGTAAAGGAAACTTCATCAAGATCAAACGGGTTCCAATATATGGGAGCTAGATTAAGACTACATTGATTTTTTAACATGAAGAAGACAGTGAAGTCCGTCATTTTCAAGAATTTTGTCTGGGCAACAAATCTGATGAGGCTTATGCATAGGTTTGACGGCTAGGAAATAAACCAAGGAAATCAGCCTTTGGCTGACAGGTCTAGCCGCATCGATTGTGCAAATTGACAACCCAACGTGCCGCCGCTGGCAAGAACGCGAGCATTGCTAATTACCCGCGCATGCGATAGACAGGCGCCGGATTTCATCAGTTGGCTTTCCTAACTGTCCAATTTGTCGGAACTGATACCCCGTCAGAGAAATCGACATCAAGCAGTACGGGCTGCACTGCATACCGGCGCTGCAGTAAGTGCCTGTCGGTTGTACTTTCGAATCACACCGCCGTGTGACCTCGGGTGCAGGCTGCCCCAAATGCCCGTTTCCTGCCCAGACTTTTCGCTGAAGTAGATGTAAATTTTATGGTACTGCTGCATGTAGTGAAACATGCTCCTTTGTTCGTTATTGTGAGTATAGACTACTGCACTTGTTTCATTCACCTGTTCCCAGGTCGAGGAATGACAACCCGAATCGTGCAAGAGGCACTGTCTGCTCTTCAAGATCGTTACGGGGCCATAGATGCCGTCTTCACAGACAACACAAGCTACTTACGGGTCAGTGCGTCTAACAGCATTTGACGTGTTTTAATACTTGGCATGTAAGAACTGCTACAGCCCACCCGCAAGCGAACGGACTGGTAGAGCAGAGGACCCGCGCAGTTATGGAACGGCCGTTTGCGCGGTTGCTGGAGATGCCCGCCCCTTCCGTTTCCGTGGTACTTCCTTAACGCCTTCCTTAGTCGCCTTAACGATGAACACAACGGTAAGCGAAGCCCTAAACGCAATGACGTGCGAATTGCTCTATGGGTTCGAAGCCGTATTGTTCAGAGCCGCGATCCGTCCAACTTCCAGGTCCCTCTGTGTCTAAGCTACGCAAAACAGCCTGCATCCGGTTTTTCGGCGGGGACAGATACCCTAAAATAAAACCCCATTCGCGCCGATCGCCTCGGTTTGGGGAGCCTCACTTTTTACACCGCCCTCTTTAACACTTCTCAAAAACTGATGTCTAATTGAGTTGCCGTCAGTCCAACTGCCTAGTCTCCCTGTGCCTAAGCTTTGAAGGGCAACTCACATCCGACTCCTCGATGGAAAGAGATCCGCAAAACTACACCCCCTTTACCTCGGTCGCTTTGGCTTGGAACGCTGGGCCTTTTACACCACTCTCGTTAGCAGTCCCTACAGCTGCTTCTTAAATTAAGCTTGCACAGTGCGTGGAGAACATGCCGCACCTTGCCTTGCGTGAGTTCAGGTTTAAACAGAGCGTTCGAAAGACTTGCTTCTCTACGCTTGGTCTAATGAAGTTGACTTCAAAATACATATTGATATAATTTCCCGGCCGGTTGTGAGTGTAGAATACTCTCCAGTCTACCGACTAACCGTTTGTTGCCAGAGGTCTGACTAATATTTAGTACAAGTGCATTATATAAGGCCGCTACAAGCGATTCCGGCTGACCTAAAAATTGAACAACTTTTGAAAAAAAAAATGGCTGGCAAATACTAGAATCTTTTAAAAACAAATGAAAACCAGTTGGGTTTATTTTAAGTGAAATGGGTTCACAACAAAGAACCTCACATATTTTACACTAAAAAAAATACTGAAAATAAACAACCTTGGATGTTTCACATATACTGAAAAAATACGATAAATGCAGAAACTGGATTAAAAAAATGGGTTTTCCGTTGACTTCAGTGCTCGTTGGAAATTGTGTAATACATTCTATGTACAACTTGCCTGGGGCGTAGACGAATCATGGTTCAATCTTCACTGCCAACTGGACAAGATTAAGGCGAGAGAATGACGTTGCCCTGGAGAAAAATTTGGTTCGGTGGCTGTGTCTAGTAGGTTTAGGCGTAAGGGATAGTAGTACTTATAGTCGCCATCAGAAGTATTTGAGAGATATTCACCAGAACTGAAACAGTGAACGGAGATCGCGATCAAGTCATTCAGCAGACTTATGGACCGTTGACGCGCCTATTTGTCTGACCGCCAAGCTTGCAGTCTGGTTACTTGGTGACAACGTTAGACCTACGGCCATCCTTAATTCTTAAGTCTCAATTAGTTTCTGGATTGCGCAAAAGAATACCCAGCCTTAGCTTCAATCCATTTATATCCCTTGTCTGAATCCATGCACTTTCCATGAGCTTTCCATGCACTAGAAAGGGCAATTGCTGGACAAATATATCCCACTATCCATTTACTTCGAGAAGCCATAGATAGAGAAATTAAATATAAGGACGCGAATGGGAAGTATATAAGCTGCTAGAACGCTGCGACAAGTAAAAAGTAAGAGTTATTGTTACATTATGGTATTAAAAAAGCATCATTCTCATTGAAATATTTTAAAAATCTGCGAGATTCACTTGTAACAGCCTACTCTATTAATTTATCATGTTGAGAGAGGGCATATGTTAAGTAATATTAATTAATATAATTAAAAAATAGGTATGATAAAATACTGATAATAATTTTAATAATTTCTGGAGCACTTAAAATGGAGCCTTGATCTTAACCTATAATATCTTAATACATATTTTAAAATCATAAACCAGTGTATATTTCCGTATCCTACTATTGATTGCATGTGGCAAGTTAGTCAGTATGCATATTACCGATCAAAGACATAGTTTCTCCGCAATTTAATGGTAGCGACAAAGTCAGTGCCAACTCGAACTTTCTGGCGGATCCGAAACTACAAGAAGCCAATATACATGGGGGAGCTGTGATATCTGTATTATATGCTGTCTGAAAAGCCAACAATGCCAAATACTTGGAAGGATATCATCGGCTGCAGGATCAATAAAACTGGAAAGATGCCATGATCACAGAGCCGTAGATTTTGGATCTCAAACGATGAAAGAACGCGTCCAGCTGCTAGATACTGTTTGTAGATGGACTGCGTCCAACTAAGGAATTATGTAAGCTGTATCTAAGAGATCTGGCTGTGAACAATGTACGATCTACATTGATATGGTACCTGGATAAGAAGGAATTACATACCGCAGTCCTAATTAAGTGGTACACAATTAACAGTTGTTTTTACTATACCCAAAAGGCATATCCTAACATATCATCCATCGAATACCTATTTCCTAACGAGAGTTGACGAAAGTAATCGAAAGGTATCAAATGCGTAAATTCAGCAATAATGTTGTGATGGTTGGGGTAGATTTTCAGCTCAGCGAACGTGTTCTGACTGAGCTTCTCGGCGAGAAATTCAGTAGTCTTGAATTCTAATGAACTGTTTTAAGTTAGTAAACAAGGTGGACGATAAGAGGTGCACATAAGATGCGGAATGTTGCAAAAGGTCGAGGTTACCAGCTCCATGGTGCATTACTGCGTTCGAACTTTACAGGATAGAAAGATGATGCAGTGATCAAACTGACTATATAAAAGCCGATACAGAAAACTAAAATATCTAGAGTAGGAAGTATTTCATGTTAAATTATAAATAAATTGAAGTAAAAGTCGCTGTTTTTTCTGCAGCTGAAATCCACACACGTGAAAGATAAAAACGAATCACCGATTCCTTATTTACAAGAAAAGTCGAGCCGTGGATCAGCACACTGATCCGGTGCGTAAATTTTAACCTAGCAGCTGACTTGCTGCGGCATCCTGGACGGATATAGCTCTTGGGCTGAAAAGCCGAATACAGCTCGCATACTGCATCTATCACACATCTATTCAGTCTTATTAACCTATCGCAGCCTTTTCAGGGTTCCTGCGAGAGGTTTCTTTTAGGATATTAGTCCCCGAACCACCATATTGTGAGTTATAGCGTCCTTGATAGTCTACTGGGTATTTCTTTTTAGGCCCTTTAATGATTCTACAAAAAAAAAGCATTTGTATAAGGCAATTTGTCGTTCTACCTGCTTTCTGCTTGAAGCACCAAGTTGCCTTTTTCGGTGGAGGTATCCCTGCAAGAAACCTGCTTGCTGTCTCGAGTTAACAATACGTAGTCTATATCCTCAGGCACGGAACTCCTTTTGCGTAAAACACAATTCCAATGAAAGGAATATCACTGGGCAAAGCACCGTGAGCACGAAAGTGTAAGACAGGCCGACTTCTGAGGCCATTCTTCACAGTGTCAGCGGATGAGACCGAGATCAAAATGGGTCTAATAACGAACTTTAGGAAAAAAAGACTTATAAAGATCTATGGAATTAGATTTTATAGACATAATACGCAGAGGTGCGAATAGTGAAGAAGACGTTAATGAGGTGGTGCGGTCAATTATAGTAGTGATCTTACGTGATGCCGACATTTATTTAGATTCAGATGGGACCGAGTATGTCTATAATCGAGGCTCAGACTCCTACCAAGCATAAAGTTCCGTATAAAAGGTTTCAGATTAAAGGGAAATGTTTTATGGCAATAGCTCGTTATATAAGCTATGGAGAAATTTAATGAAGAGTGCGTTAGCAGAAATGACAAACAGGTTCGAAAACCCTGCTGCATAAAGTGTTGTGGGAACAAGTACAAGTGCTCTTTCAGTTGTTCTAATTTGTAGAGAATAAACTACGGTGGCTTTTACTATAAACAGGTAAAGAGTTAGCAGACAATGTAATCGGAACGCTAGTAAAAGCTATACTCTGGGAAAACCAGGTGTACCAACGAAGAGCAGTACCTTCTCGATAGGGCAATTATAACCACAGCGACTCCAAAAGGAAACGTCATAAATTTATGGTATGTTCGGTTAAAATTAGCCAAAAATGAAAAAGTAGCAGTTTCTCCTACTAGATTTCACAGGGAAACCTACAAAATACGAACGTACATATATAAGGTATACTGGCGAACCTCATAATTGGTAAATAAAACAGATATGTTATTTGAAAAGGAGTTCATTTTTATTTTTAGGAAAAAATATTGCCCACTTCTAAAACCTAAATCTGTAAATAATCCTACTGGATAATATGACGAGATATGCCAGTAGTGTATTCGTTAAGGTATTTAGCGTTATATTGTATATCATATCCAGTAACTTATGATTATGGTTTTTGTTCTTCTACAGAATCCAATACAGAGAAGCGTTCTACCGTGGAAAATGCTATCACAGTGAAGCGTATAGTGAGATCCGAAGTTGACAAAACACCGCAAGAATCAGATCAGTTGACAGGTATTGCGGATCATCGAGAGCAAGAGATGGATGATGACCTACAAGAAATCAATCGAAAGGTCAATGAAATTGATCGGGAGATAGAACGACTCGAAATGGAGGTATGTTGGGCCAAGTCATTTTACTGGCAAGCGTAACAATGAAATATAAATGGTTTTAGTTTGAATACCACGGAACCGACCACATGCGTACCGACATGGTACTGTACTTCTGAATTTAACATATAAATAGATTTTTATTAATATTTTAAAACATGCACTCTAAAGAAGCTCTTTCCTTGAAATTTCACCTTTATATATATATATGTTTATGCAATATTTTTATAACAGAGGTTAATTATCTTTCGATATATTAGTTGCTACCTTTGATCTTTCTATTTATGCTTTGTATTTTAATTACTGCTATTATTATGTCTAGAAGATCATTATAACTATCATTGCAATACTCTTTATTAGAATACTTGTTATTTATACCTACTGCTCATAACGTATTTTATGTGCTTATTATTCATAATATACTTTATTTATTACATGTACGAAGCAGCTTATTTTCGATTCCTATATTGCTAATCTTCCATTTAGTTCTTCTTAGTTCATGTTGTCTCTGTATCTTAAAACTATGTCTGATAGCACCGCTCAACTCCTTAAAAATCTCACAACATGTCACATTGTTTTCCACAGTTCCGTTATGCATACCATATATACATTTCTTTGCTCCAAATTTCCATATTCTTCTGATTCTAGTGAACTTTATCCTCGTTTTTAATACGCCGCTCCTAGTATCCAACAATAAACCTAATGCTAATGTAAATTATACGGAAGTTCTGAAAGCAACCAAACTACTTTTTTCCTTTACAGCCTTGAAATGGTTTTTGGTTACACCTCTATTTTCTTTTTTGTCATAAGCTGTTCGGTGTATTCGTCTTTTGGCATATTTCGTTATCTTTTTACAACTGTCAGTATTAGCTTGATATATATATGTGCACCCATTTGAATGATTCGTGCATGTGAGTTGCAAATCATACATTCGAGCGTTGAATTCCATCTATTCGTTTTGCTAGAGTATGTTATGATAAGTACAAGCAGGCTTTTTTTCAACTCGACATAACAACTAAACCTGTTGCAAATGCTCAAACGCAACCACCACAATTTTTCATCTCTTTATAAAAAACATTTAAAAAATATACATAAGACAATTCCTAATCTTTTTTTAGATCACATCTGCATTGCAAGCTCAATTTCTTGCCTTTTATTGTTATTCTACTTTCTTTTCCTATATAGATAACTCCGCATACTGTGCGTTAACTTCTCAAGAGATTACGTGTTTGTAAATTGACCTGTTGAAGGTAATACGATATGTATAGGATATTTTTATGGCAACATGTCTACACATGTACAAATCGCCATCCACAGTGGCACCATCGAACAAGAAATGCTGTTTAGCCCATTGTTAATGACTTCTTTGATAAATTATCTTAATGATCAATTTATAAAGTCATAGGTGTTTAAAAGATTTTTCCCAAACAATGATGCTCTAAGGTACGGGATCGCGAGGTGCTCCGAAGAAGGGAATCAGAAGATAAAGAAACGCTCTCTCCTGAGATAAAAGAAAAGCTACACGTGGAAGGGGACCGATTTGAAGTGATACGCAAAGAACAAGAAGTGATGAGAAGTGAGGAGCATTTAACACCACTCAGCGTCGAGGATGTCTCTAAGATGAAAGCTGA
The DNA here is from genome assembly GCF_002443255.2 of Varroa destructor. NCBI lineage: Eukaryota > Metazoa > Arthropoda > Arachnida > Mesostigmata > Varroidae > Varroa > Varroa destructor. The sequence continues at coordinate 22,108,834 of NW_019211457.1, read as the reverse complement.
GGAGATTCGGAGAAAGCAGGAAGAACACCATAAAAAGGAAAATGAAAAACTTCGTCAAAGGGAAAGTCGAGATAAAAAAGGAAAAATGCACCAAGTTGAAGGGAATAACGCAGCAGAACGAACTTGCAGGTAATAAGATCCATAAACACCCCTCATTAGCATACTCGCAGCTTATATATAAAGGATGGGACTACATGAACCAAACCGTTTATTTGAGTAAGGGAACCTTGCTTTCGAAAATAAATGCTGTAAAATTTTCAAAAATTTTGAGTTCGGTAAAATTAGCCTTACTGGATCGTTTTTAGTACCAAATTGTAAAATGTGCTGTTTTTTGGAACGACTGAATGTTTTTTACATCCCTATCGAGTTTCTCCTAAGCGATACAAATGCAAATGACCAGCCTATTTTCTTACTACAGTCTTGCCTGCTTTACAGCTATATTTTTAAGGCAGACTAAAAGGATGTTGCGTTTAATAATTTAAACTATATTTAGGGGGGGGGGGGTGTAGAAGACAGGCTGAGTTGCCAATTGACAACGAAACTAAACAGACACACAGAATAGGTGGCATCGCAACCGAAGTGCAAGAAAGTATCGGGTGGCTCTTTAAACACGGCTCGATCGGCTTTCCTTCCGGCAACCCAACAACCTATACTTTGCACGTTGATGAACTCTGTGCAGAAAGCGTTCGAAGTTCATTTTGGTAACAATTTTTCATCTTCAAATCTCTTTAATTTAAATTCTAACTAATTCTCCAAAGGTAATCATGCACATATATTGCCCGTTTGCTTGGGTAATATCACAAGAACGCGGGGATCTAATTAAGATGCTTGCCTTCATTCCCGTAAGTGGGACATTCCCATAGCACCTTATATTTCCTAAGGTGCACTAAAGGGAATATATGCTAATGGATGCACTCGTGAGAAGCCAAGGTTTTGCACAGTTGTCCGGATGGTTCAAAAAATGAAATATCTAAAAATTGTCATGAATGTTTTATTGTTTTCGGAGAATCACAAAACTCGTACAATTTTTAATGTGATGAAGTCAATTTTAGAAAATGACATCTTCATCAATATACTAATCCCACACTAGTTAAAGAAGCCACAACCTTTACACGTGTCGGACTTTGGACTACCCACAGCTTGGCTCTGTATAGCTAAATAGAACTTTGTTACGGTATAAGAATTGCATTTCACGACGTATTCCGTCTCGTTAAAAGTTCATACAAAACATGATCTAAGATAATAAGAATTGTTGAAGGATTTTGGAAAACAGGTATTTTTCTACAGAATGAATCCAGACAAACGGGGAATTTGCGTCTAAGTCGTGAATTTGTTAACGTACGATTCTTCTAAAGGGCAAAAGCGGGAATAACATAAAACTTAGTAAAGGTGCACGAGTTAATCAAACAGCGAATAGGAAGTTACAAGGTAAGAAACGTATAACTGCGTCCTGAGCTGACAGGTCCTCACGAAGAAGGGAGAGGTGTCTTTTATAAAAGGAAAAATGCTATTGATGTTACGCCGGAAGGATATATGTGAACGATGTGTGGTTACGAAGTTGAGCCGACATACCTCCTCAAATGTCCCAAAAATCTCAGGAGCAAGAAACTGAAAGGCATTTTTGGCCAAATGTCAGCTGCAGGAAATTTTTTTAACAAGCAAAGCTTGCAAACCATTTGCCATTCTCACAAAAAAAAACATTGGTAGCTCAATTTTTAAAAATTCTATCTTTCCTTTCAGCTGTCAAATAAATCAGTTTCAATCAGTTACGTTACCCAAAAAGTGCTGTGTATTGAAAACAAAATTTGAAAAAATCGATCCGTTTAGCAAAAAATCATTAATGACCTCACTTCTGTCCCATTAATTCCAACTAATGGGACTATATAGGTCAACGACAGAAACATTTTTGATCGATGATTTTTCGAACATTAGCTTATTTTGCTTCCCATTTTAGACGACAAGATTGAACGACGACCAAGTGAACCTTACTTTTCGACACACTGCTTCTCTTCCAATCGCGGTACTGTGCGATAACAAACTAGTGCTCTCTAAATCGCTATAAGCACCTCTTTTATCGTAATGTTCTTTGTTTAACCCGTTTACACTAGTTATCCATAATTCGTAGATATAACACTTAACATAGTTTTTAGAGTCAGGGAATTTACATATATATATACACATGTATATTGTTTGAGCTCAATAAATTTAAAACCATTTTTAGCTACCATTGAATTTTTAAGTCGTTTAGGTCCTGAACTGTAGATATTTTGTATTTAACACACGCACACATTTTGATTACTAAGTAAGATCATCGTATGAAAACTGTTTATGTGATCGCAAGGGCAGAAAAATTACGATGCCCGTGTTAATTTAGATCCTTTATTTTTTTACCACAACCACACTATTTGGGTCGTGTCTAAATTTTCAATGAACTAGATTGCCTGATACCGATTGACTGATAACTAAGACCGAGAATAACCGATTTTTTGCTTCTAAATCGACTGTGTTTTATTAAGATGCTCATATTTAGGTTATATAGTAGAAAATCTTGATTGCCTCAGCATTTATTTCGTGCAGGTATAGAAATGCAAATCGATACATGTTTTTTAGTTATTAAAGATTTTTTTCATTGTTGTCTTGATTTTGCGCGAGCCACTGGTTCTCTCAGTGTACTCAGTGTTGAATTTTCATTACACTCTATAGCTCTTCTTATACTCCACGAAAGATTTGTAGTAATGGAAATCTTTACCTGTTTTTTCAGTTTTTTTAACTAAACTTTTTTGTTATAATTTTTGACTATTATTGTAGAGAGTCATCTTATAGTTATTTCTAGTAATTCGTAATAAACCAGTTAATAAATAACCAAATAAAAATATTTTTCAAAGTTTCTGAAGTTTCTATTTCAAAAACAAAAGCTAAGGCTTTTCAGTTATTTCGAGTACGTTTTAAAAAGATACACGGCTTTAAATAATGATCGGAATGTAAATAGTTTTCCCTTTTCCATAACAAAAAGACAAACATTTTGGTATGCATTGCTATTTTTTTGGGAAAAGGCTGTCAAATGCAATCACTGTTCCATGTAAGTTCTATTGTAAATAATGCTCAAGTTGATTAAGGTGACACATTGATCGAAGATATCCAATAAATTAAATTAGTCGAAAGATATTAACTTCGGAAAAGCGTTAGATTATCTTTACCAAAAATTAAGAGCTCCATTATTTGGTAGACAAATGCAAAATATTTGTTCGATAATCACTTTGTATGAACAAAAGTTCGGTCGCATATTGTACATGTAAGAGGTTAAAAAGACCTGCGAATATATCTTTGGGGTCTAAACTTTTACGGTATCGCATCCTTGTGATAATCATGACAAGAAGTTAACAAAAGTCTAACGCTTTCTTATTCCTAGTTAATGACTACCTTGTTTTTCTTTATTTGAATCTTAGGTACTCTGTAGGAAATGGGAGACTACCACGAACTTCAGAGCGTAAGAAAGATATCGATAAGAGACACAAAAATTTAGAAGCGCCCGACGGAGGCCAAACGGAGCAGGAAAAGGGGAATATTTTGATAAAAAGCAAGTCATCTTGTGAGACTGAGAATGAGCACGTTAAAAAAAGCGTATCAAACGATGAACAGTGCAGAGAAATTCAAGAAAACTATACCTCAGGGGATGACAAGAGAGGAGGAGGGGACCGGAATACTCGAAAGGAGTATCCAATACAAACTAATCTTTCAAATGACACCAGCATGATGGTAAGTAAAAAGCTTCGTAGAAGATTTTGATGGGAAAGCTTTACTTTTTCCCAATATAAAGCTCCACAAGGTTCTAAAAATACGCCTACTGTACAGTACAAACTTCACGCCCAATGCAGGAATTTATTTGTAACGAATTCAAATAATCAAGGATAATATAATAAGTGATGACATTTAGAAGAGACATATGGGCACGAGGATTCCGTTACTAACCAAGAAGTACGGACTAAAATAAGCAAGCTAACAAGGAAAAACGCGCAATACTATATATAATATCATATCAGCGTCATACAAGAACGTCGTCTAGCATACATAAATAATCTTATGATTGGGTCAGAAGGAGTGGTGTTTTCTCGTTCAGGATAAGCTCACGAAATCTCTGGAGCAGAAGCTGATTGGTAGAAAACAAATGACGTTTGTTTTGCATTTTTACAGGTTTTGTTTTCTGACTTCTCATTTGCTAATGATACAAAAATTTAATTTGCTTACAAAATTTTAAGCTTGCTTCAGGCTCTAATTTCGAATAATAAAACGGCATTTTCCAATTTTTTCTTATTTGAAAATTATTCTAATGATGTTGCGGAAGTAACCCAGGATATATGTCTCGCGTACGACAACGTTTTTATAGCCAAAATATATAAGTTTACTTAGCAATGATATTCCTCGACGAAATTGACAAATCAACTGGAAAAGATTATTTAGGTCAAAGATACTACTTTTAAAGTTAGCAAGCTTTCTGTAGCTTTTGAGTCGTATTATTAGCTGGCACATATCGCGGAACGTTCCCGTGGAATTTTGGCTTTTGAGAACGACAAATATAAAATGTCAAAGATATTATTATTTCTTTCAGACATACCTATGGAAAACCGTTGAAAAAACTGGAACTGCTTATATACCAACTTAACAAAAAAAAATTTGATCAGTGGATAACACGGATATAAGAAATCTCACTGATTTCGGTTAAATATAATGTGTTCGAACACATGAATCTTAAATTGTTCTTACATAAAAAAGATACATAAGCTTATGATAATCACAGAAATAGTTTTGCTACATTCTCCTGATATCCAGACAGCTCTCCCAATGATTATCAGCAAAAACAGTGACTAGACGATGAAACAACTTAATTAATGGTAAATGCAGGACACGGGCATAACGGCATTTTATGTGCCACCTTGACAAACAACATGGATGTTTCGACTGTACAAAATTTAAGAAGATTCCAGGTGGCGAATTGGTCAAAGAACCCAAAGTTAGGAGCTTCTAACCAATGAATATTTCCTATCGACTTGCTAAATGGTCTAATTGAGAGGACATTTGACAATACTCAAGGTAAAACAAGCAGTAATAATATAACGATATGTATGTACAAGGCCAGTTAGAAAGGCTTCATAAACAACAGTTCCCACTTTCGCCAAAAAGAAAGATATTTTATTGGATTTGTTCTAACAAAATTTGGACGAACTTAGACCAAGTCTTAATTGGATTTTAGAAGCTAACAAACATGTCAATTCTCGACAAATATATAGAGGAACTCTAGCTAACTCCTTAAGAACGGTAATTTGAGTGAAAGAAATTACGGCAAACACATAGATTATAGTTCGACACTTCAAGTAAGTTCGATAAGTCAAGGAGGTGTGTCTGACGAAGCAAGGACGTACTGAGTACGGCGGGCTAGGTCAATATTTTAAGAACCTCAGAGAAACAAAGAAAAAAGCAAAGGATTAGGAAGGATATACCTTACCTACTAAGCTATTATAGGGACAACCACTTTACGTCTAGAGAACCTAAAAAATTCCGCTAAAGTGAAAATGTTTAAAATCTCTATACGATGAAATGTAAATAATATGCACTGCCAATAATGTAAGCATGCTTTTATCTAATAAGTTTAGAAAGAATGGGCAACATCTGGTGCAACTTCACTAAGATGACACCTAAGAAGCTTAACCCACATGGTCAAAGCATCTACAGTAGAAGAAATAAGGCCTCTAGCCCATTAGAATTAACAGTAAAATTTGAAATACGTATGTTATGTTTGAAATCCATATTCCATTAATGGACTACATATGCAATAATTAAAAAAATTTATTATAAATATTGCATACAAATGCGAATTAATGTGTATGAATGTTATCGACTCCTTTGGTCTTTTAATTTGTATGATGTTTAAAGAAGGAATTATTCTTGCACAAAAAGTAGGTAAACCTTGCCGTCAGTTAGTTCATCATATTATCAAATTATCGTCATCAAATCATGTGCTCTAGTGCTTTACAGTAGTAAAATAAGCATTCTTCTTCTTCGGATAATTCTTTACTGAAATGGCGAAATTTTTATTAACATAACGGATGCGCAAAAAACAGATTCTGCTTAAACTAATGAAGCGGCTCTTATTGGTTAACTTGTTAACCGTCTCAGCCGTATTATATCAGACTGAATGGCCTATCGATGGTTTAACTACAAGTTCTTAAGACGATCGCCTGAATTTCTGCGCATTAAAGTTATTCCTCGTATCCGGAGCTTTTTATACATGATCTTTCCTATCAAACTAAACCTAGCCACGAGGACAGTGAAAATCATTAAGGCCGCTCTCAAGATTTTCTGCATACCTGTTGCGCCATCCCTTCAAATTTTCTTAAATTTGATATGATGAGAAAAAATAAAATAAAAAAATCCCCTAAATTTATAAATTAAAAAAGCCACAGGCAACAAGGCCGAATAAATGAGTGGATTAAATATGAAAGATTATTTGCTTCGAAGGAGACGGAAGAAACTAAGAGCAAGCTCTACTAAGAACAGTAAAGGATCAGAGGAATTCTTCCAAAGTTTCGATTATTTGTGAAGAAGAGACTCACGCGATTTCTCCAAAATTTCGCGACTTTATTCTTAGATACTGTAGGGCCTTGAGACATAAATATATATTAAAGAAATGCCTTGCAGCAGCAACATTGGTGAGAAACATCTTAGCGGTATGCTACTTTATTGTTAGTTTGAAGCTCTTATTTGGAACATGTAGTAACCATAAAGCCGTAGCTTGTCGCCTCAAGCTCCTTCAAGCACTGCTAAATCTTTTTTGACAGCTAGAAGCTTTAATGACACGACTACTGGACAATGTCGTTCTGCTAAGGATATTTCTCTAAAAACATCTGTCTTGATTTTCGCTACATATTTGTTTACGACCTACGTAAACAGCGGTCGGTAATAATGGTCTCCTATTCGTCACGAAATCGAACAAGTAATTAGAAATTTGAATGATACTTTAGTTTCCTCATTATTTAAACGTTCGGTGCATGATATTTCTTTCACGACACAAAATGTGCGCATGCTTTTTGTTTTCTTGTTTTACACTTGAAAGTTCGCCTAACATTGCAAATTGTCTAGGGCGTCTCGACGAATTGATTAGAGGCCTGCTTCGTCTGGACTGTAAAGCGTCTGCTCGAAATAGCGTTTTTATTTATCGAGAAAACAAAGTTAATTGTATTTTCCGAACTTTAATACCTAGAAAATGTTTAATTTACGGGAAACAATAACCAAGAATGAGTCACCTTCATTGTTGTTCAGCTGGCATCTCGTCCCGAGTCGTGTTCCTTGACATACGTTACGGATCAAAGTGAGTTCCACCGAACGACGGCTGAGCTCGAGGAATTCCGAGAACCAGGATGGCATAGCGTGGATCCAAAGGATCATAGCAGCCAGTTTAAAGGCAAGCAAGACAGTCCCTCTGAAGCAAACGATAACGACTCGCAAGCTTATCGATCTGTTGAATACAGTCAGCAGAATACCGCAAATCCCGAAGACCAAACGGTTTATAGAGAAGTGCCAAAAAGTGGCCAGCATACCCCACGGCACAACGTCTTGCAACCAGGACCGGGAATCCTTAAAAATAAGGTGAGTCTTTAAGACTATCCATTTTGCGTAAGACGAGCGTGGTAGGTCTTTTTTTGCCTTTTATGCCGAAGTTATGCCTTATCACAATCTTTGATAATTATAGGTAAGTAATGTTAATATTTAATACTGCACCAGAATTATACAAAACAACCAGGTTGTAATGAGAAATCAAAAAATACCTATTTCTTTAAACTAATTTATTGACATAAAATACAAGGTAAGCAAGCTAAAATAGGCTAAACCTCGCAAGTTGTGTCGCTTGTGTCTACGAGCGACACAAATCTTGAGTGCATTTGTAACTCAAGCAGCAAAAGTTAAATAACATGTTTGGGGCATCCAAAGCAGGACACACAAGGCCTTTTGGCATATCTTTAGAGGCAGTGGCTAGTGGGCTAACAAAAACGTTTAATGAACACAATTACTGAGAGCGCATACAGAAATTATTTCGCTCCACTACAATAAGCAATTTCGCTGTAGAACTATTATAAGAAATTAAAGTATCAATAGGCAAACAGTTTCAGCAAATCAGTTATAATGAGACCTGTATTAATTATGGCCTATACTCGCTATCATAATTTGTGATTTCGAATAACGGGCGCTGTAGAATCGTCATTGTAGACTAATAAATCATACATACTCGCATGCATAAGGTACGTTTTAGTAAGCTGTAAGCCTATCTCTTACATTTATCTCTACATTTGTGATTTCTTCGCCTCACTTGTATCTTCTCAGAATTTGTAATTTTTGATTCATCACTTTGCCTATTTTGATGTGTGTTCGAGGATGTCGTAGCAGAACCTCAGTAATTCCATCTCGATGCTTTATCATTGCTGTAACTCTTTGTAGGGGCACGACTAGAAATACAGTATTGCATTGGTATATAAAGTAGTCCATGTATTATGTTTTACAATTTGATGTTTTGAATTGTGTGAGTCTTTTTAGAAATCCGATTCAAAACCGTGAAAAATCCATTAAGAATGTAGAATGATCATAGTGGACTTCGAAATACGGGAAATTATACGGATAGTAATCTTACTACATCGAAGCTACAATGTATGTGACAAAGTGACTGAACTTCAATACCGACTTCTATAAAAAAAAAAATTACTTCTCGATTGAACCAAGTTACAAGTTTCAACTATTGATTTGTGTGTGAAAAAAAATTGCTTTCTTAACAATGTATAATATAACCAATTGCGGCATGCTGCGTATTTTACATACACGTTTCAAATACCCACTTGTAAAACTGCAGGGGGTTTCTGGTATCTCTGACACGAGGCGATCTTCATTTGTATCACGCGGAGCGGATTCGACAATCGTGGAACTCGACAGGCCACAAGATGATCCTTCCTCCACACCACTTGTACCAGTTTCTGAGCTCTATAACAAAAATAGCCAGGCACAGACGGATAAGGCAACTGAAGATACCGTTGAATGCAAAGATGACACGCAAGAAGGCTCGGAAAATAAAGAGTCCTTGATGATCGAGGAGGATCAAAACGATATAGGGCGCAAAGTGAGTGCTCAGTCGAAATAGCTATCCATGGCGAGTTGTATTGGACATTGGTATTTTCCCATGATACGCGAAGATGTAATAATGATTTCAGTTTTCAAAATCAGTTTTGAATTTAGACCACTATATTGTTAATCTACGACCCGCGACCTCCTTCACCGACTCCTTCACAAAATATTGGGTTGCGGAGAAAGTATTAAGCGTTTTGTCAGATAGATAGCTTTAAGGTCACATATAATATCGGCTTTAAAAGTGGAAATTTGACAACAGCAGATGTACTAACATTATAACAATGCCTTTCAGATTTAAAATAAAGCGCCTTTTGAAAAGAAAAAGAAGTTTCCGCAAAAATTCGCATGTTAGTTTTTTTTTGCGATAACGGCACAAATGCTGTCCAGACCTTTGAAAACTTGTGCTGTTTATGGGCAACATGCGTTAGCGGAAAACACGATTCAAATAATTTTGTCTCTTTCGTTCTGGAGATTTCGATATAAAAGACGCTCGTCGTAATGGTTGATCAATTACATAAAGTGCGTACAGAATATGAAAGCACTTTTAATTGTACTAAACATTCTGTTTCACTTTTGGGATTTAAAAGTATAGGAATCTAAAGGGGTGTAAATTTAAATCGGAAACACTGATACGTAGATAAAAAAGAGTTAAGTTACATCGCACATGAGCCATAATATTGATTCTCCTTTGAAGGCTCAATATATTGAAAAAGAGATAGAGAGAAGACGTGGAATGATGCAGCGAAAAACGCAAGATGGATCCGTATGTAATGAAGACGAGGCACGGGAATGTGGTGACCCAGATGCGAAAATAAAAGCACACATACCGTGTCAACATCAAAAAGGATTCTGGCAACAGACGTGGGAGGAAAACCATCTAGATAAAAACTTACGGGCTGAAAGCAAAAGGTGAGTGTGCATTTTGTAAGCGCTTAGCATGCTGTACATGTTTTGCTATTTATTAAAAGATACGATTAAAGAATAGGCTAACATATATTTTCCTAAGCTGCCAATGTCTGTTAGTCAGGCTGTTCGCAAACCTCTACTATAGCACATCTTATGAGGCGTGTGCGTGTTCATTCATATCTAATGCTTAAATTATTCTCTTCAACTCATCTGTTTGTACTGTAAACATTTGGTTCGAGCTTTACCCTAGATATCCCAAACGTGTGGGTGCAGCTCAAAGCAGATGTATTGTATTATGTGCAGGTAAGGGGCAGGCCACCGAAAAATGAAAGCCACTTTATGTTCACTTGCGTTCTGTTAAAAAATACATTAAAATACTGTAAGCTTGGATTCCAAATTAATGTCAAAAGCGCTTCATCGAAAGCGGTTTTAAAAAATTCCTTGTATTTTTTTTTGCCTTTCTATTAATACAAAATGCCGTAGGTGCGTCAACTATTAGACTACTACTAGATCTGAACTGCGTTTTTTTTATTCCCAGTAATAGTTTCAACTAATTGATACTTTGGACAAAGCAATGCTGCTACGCGCACAAACGCAGCTTCATACGCCATTAATACATCATGACTAAATATATAATTTACAAAAAAAAAATTATGCTGACTTATTTCTGATGTACGCAGCTAAGTTGAGAAAAGTAAGAACCCTACTACGAATGGAGTAACTTAAAATTAATAATTAGCCGTCAAACGAGAAGGATTGAACATGATTCACCGCCTATCTAACTAGTGATATAAAATATATAGGAAAAATAAATTTCTATAGTGCAAAGACACCGAATTTTGGCCCGAGATCTATCCTTATCACATTTTAAACGCTTCAACTTGCCGTTATCATATGGCGCCTGAATGGAAATCCTGTAACCAGTAGGTCACTTTTATACTAGAACTTCATTATTATCGGCAACATCGGAAAAAAAATTTAGCAGTTCACTAGTTATGATCCACGCAAAAATTTTATTAGGTTCCAGCTAATATTTGTGGACAAAGAATTTTTCGAGGAGGGCTTAAAAGACCCTAAATCCTTTTCCAGATACACGAAAAAATTCGGATGTGTGAGACTTAGTTGGCCCTGCTAGACAGGTCTAGACGATTTGTTTTACACACCATGTGGCTGTATTTGATTTGTATACCTGTGAATAATTGCATTAACTCTCACGGTGTGATTACATCGCTCTTCCTTTACCTGGACCGCAATAAGCATTCGGGAATGTTTTCTAATCATATGTACCAAAATGTAGCCCATTTCAGCAAAATCATGGAATTATGAAGATCGCCGAAAGAGCCAAAAACAAAAATGCAATTCATAGTCAAATGATGGCTACAATTGTAAACACAATGGTGATACAATTAAAAAGGTAGAGATCAAGCACTTGAACTGTATTAGCTAGCGCAGTGCTTGATTTTTTTTGACTAATTGTATACTGGTTTACTTCACTACGGGACTACAGAACACACTGAGGCATGTAAGACGATGCTCGTGGCTGTCATCATAATGCTATTCACCGACGGTGTTGTAGTTGCGGTAGCGGTAATTTCTAAACGTCATCATAAATGACGAAGAAGTGCTGTTGTTGTCGCGTTCGTCCCTTTTTAACCGTCAAAATTCATAAGAGCGTGTATTCTGTTTTGACTATATCATCGCGAGCTTGTAGGCCTCTCTAGATTAATTCCCGTGTGAAAACAAGATACCGCTGGAGGAGAATAAATTGGGGGAAAAATCCACTAAAAAATAGCTCAGTCAATTTCGCCAGACACTCTTCAGAACAACGACAAACCATTAAAAAATCGAAATAAAAAATGCACTTCATAAACAGACAAAAATCAATAATGTCAGTAATAAAGTTAGTAGGTTTAAAATAAATGAAAATCAAAAAAAAGAATCTTTTTAAAGGCCCTTTTGAAGCACTATAGGCAAACCCAATCCAATTGTTTTGATTGACAGCTACCTGTGTCACAAACAAGACATAGCTTTACGTCATGTCAAGAAATCATCCTTAAAATGCAAATCTTAGTTCCGGCATATGGTACACGTAAATAATTAGCTTGAAGTAGCTCACTGCCTATATTTAAAATGCTCTTAATTAATCACATATAAACGTTCTTATGCTTGAAGAACTAGAGAAGATCTGCATGGTTTTATAACACTATTTAAGTCATAGCACTTTATAGATGACTTATATATAAAACTTGGTTTTAGGGATTCAGTTACTTTTTACTATTTTTATTTTATTATTCCTGCTAATATCACATTAGATTGCAATACTTGAAAATAGTCTTAGATTTTAGGAGTCGGACATTCCATTACAGGCGGAAAGCCGAAATAGTATGCTGATATCCATACGACAATTTCTATGCCAAAATATCAATATCCTTGGTATCACATTTACTATATATAGAATAAACCAGCAGCTAATACCAGTTTCGAGCGTTATTTGAGGTCTATGCCTCTAAGGTCTAAGAAATCCCAGCGAATTTCGCTTTTAATAGAAGTGTTACCAATATTGTTAAATTATTTATTATCAATCATTATGTATATTTTATTTCTAAAAGGAAGGTATTTTACAAGTTTTTCTTGGCAGGTTTCGTATGCACAACTCTAAAGTATGGTGGTTGTACATGAAGAACACCAGTGAAGTATCGGACGGTGTACCATATAAATTTACAAGACACCTGTCCAAGGTGCAATATTCCAAGAAAACACGTTGAGATATCAAGTTTACACTTCTATGGCAGAATTAATCTTAAAATATATATAACTCAAGAAGCTATGTGCTTGACACATTTTTCAATTTATCTCGAAATAATCTCAAGTAAAGTAGCGGAATGAATGAATATCATGTTTCTTGGCTCAAAAACGAAAAGAATCAATTTTTTTTAATTCTAGAAGTGGAACATATTAACTGTGTGTGGTAAAAGACGCATAAATGGCTAGGACAATCATATGCAATTACATACCTCGGGATCTGCAGGTGTAATTTCTCACTACGGCTCTAAAATTCTATAATTACATGTTGCAATTTCTTCTTTAAGCTTTTTTGTTTGCCGAATGTAAAAATATTCACATCATCAGTAAACGACTCATACACGGCTGAAGTCAACAACGTATGTGTAACAAAGCGCGCGTAATCAGGAGACCCTCTTCGTCTTTATCACCATCGCCCTAAAATATTATAACTGCTTGTTGCAGTTCCTTCTTAATGTCTTTTTGTTTACTAAATATGCAGATAATTAGGTTGTCAGCAAACGACTTCGCACAGCTGAAGTCAACAGCGTATATTTAGCAAAGACTACCCTAACAGGGCTTCATATAGACGAAGCATAGTATTTCTCAGTATCGAGCTTACGTACGAAATGTTTTGTAGTAAATAACTGTTTTATCATGGACGCTTTGTGGCTTACCCTGTCGAACGTACGTGAGAAATTGAGGAATTAGCGAGCCGCATCGATTTCCGCCGGTCATATATACTTCAGCAAACCACCTGGATCGGTGCCAAATATTTGTTATACCAGGGGCAAACGTTTGACATAAAATTTAGAACTTTTTTTTGACACAATCATTTTAAATCAGCCAAAATAAGACGTATGATTTAATTAAATTTAATATGAAGAAAAGTACATCTGTAGCGCAGTGTTATTTAGTGTAATTGTTCCCCAATAACTATGATGAATCCATTCTGTGCAAAACATTAAACTTTGAACTCAATCGTGATTGTGTTATTCATGACAAATTATAAAACTGTACCATTTTGTTAATACGTATTTGAATATTGTTTGTTTCTTTATTTTACCACACTTATCGTATAATGCAAGAGTAGTCTAAAAAGTTTTTAGCTTCAACATAAAGATGAAGCTACTCGTTAGAACTGTCATATCGTTTCTACAAAAATTGAAAAATTGAATATTGCGCCGTCACGAAATGTTTGCATTTAAAAAGGCAATGTATGGGTACACCGCTAGGTTTCCGAAAGCATGGAATACTCGAAACGGCCGATTGCAAACGCTGAACCGACTCTAAAAAAGGTGACAGCAGCCCTATCATCGGAAAATAATGAGTGTTTTTTGAGATATTATTGATTGAGTTACATTAACTTTACCAGAGCGGGCTTCCAGCGACCTTTTTTTTTAGGAGGTTAGGGTTTTATCGAGTGAGGTGGCCATCATATTCGTATTTTGCAGGTCAAATTGCAAACTTCTGCTTAGAGAAATTATAGAGTTGAAAACATCACTGGAAAAATGTATAGACTTATAAGGAAACTTACGTTGAGAAATAAAACAGCATTTAGGAAGACAGAATTCGTTTCTGTTCAAGTTATGCAGACTGCGTACGTAAATGTCGCTGGCGGAGTTTAAACCAGCGACTCCGATGTTTATCAGCGAAAGATTACACTATAGGTTAATATTTTGGTAAATCTGCGAAACTGTCGACGAAATATTAACTAAGTTAACCTTTTTTGCAGTTTGCCTAACAGTCGCTGAAAATTTGTGAAAATTATTATACTGGGAAGTTTTCGTGTTTTCAAATTCTAGAGAATACTTATCATCGAATTTGAGAGAAGACTTCCGTCTTTCATCTCCTTGCTTGATTTTGCTTAAATAGTTGGAAACTGATGAAACATGGATTATCTCAGTTTTGTGTCTTCTTCAGCTGGATGTATATTTTTCTCCGGAACATAGGATTTAACTGAAATAGAAGAAGAACATAAATGCAACATGCTACCAAAGTTGCGAAAATCTGGTAATGAGAGAATGGAAATCACTGCAGGAGGGTTTCAGGTCTGGGTCAGGTAAAATCCTAGACTAACGCAGCCTGTACTGTCAGATATCAAGTTTACATTTGAAAGTAAAATAAAAAGATTTGAATATATATTAGCAATTTTAAAGTCGAGTTCAGTTATTTTCTCAAATAATGAGGTACACGCAGTGCGTTAATAGATTAGCTAAAACAAAGCAGCTAAGTTAATGGGACATGGGGCATTTTTAGGACAGTCCATAGGAAAGCGAGATCATTCCAGAAAGATAAATATTTACTGAAATGAGTGAAATAAGTCCACCAAAATAACGAAAATATTGACTTGAAATGAGAAATTTATTATGCCGATAGATGCAATGGGATAGCATAGTTAACACAACGAGGCAGGGGAATCGCAACATTCGTAAATATCTCAGTTTGCAATCGAGCAATACCTTATGCTACTGGAAAATTAGAGGATCACTACCAGAGGAGAACTACAATCGATCGTTGGATGCGACCAAGTAAAATGGAGTGGTTGGTCGCATTAAGTTGCACAATGTAACGGGGTTGCTGAGGGTATTCTAAACGATTGGTCGGCTCAGGAAAAAGAATTTCTGTAATGAAGTAGCTGTTCCGGGTCGATGAACTTGGTATATATAAGTATATATATATATACATACGACTCGTATTCAAACGCTTCCCTTCAGTAAATATACGGTTTTCCCTATAGAACACGCTGATGTGTTAGCTTGAATGTTAAGCGGCATCGCATCGTGAATTGAAGGTTGAAACATGAAAAAGAGAAAAACGAGGAGTCTATGTGGATGGAGTGATTTTCAAACTTGACGTCGCTTAGATGAGTAAAGAGTTGAGGCGATCTTCGACAGCGCTCAATGCGATGCTTTTTAGGTAGAAAATTCCATTTTTAAACAAGTGAATTTAAGTAGTTCTCTCAGTTACAGACTTTTTGCAATATACACCCAACTTTTTTGGGATTGTTTTCGAAGCACTTTGGCCTCGGTGGAGCGTTTTTTACGACTCATAGCAGTTTCATGAATAAAAAGTCAAAAACGTCAAGCAATAAACAAAAAAGATCATAAGCGAATAATACTGAATGTTTGGGACACATCGAAGCTAAATTGACGTCGCTTGTTTATTGGCTGCGTCTTAATGAGGACAAATTTTCAGACGTATTTTTTTCATGCACCGGTAGAAACACACCTAACGAACATGTTTATTTCATTGAACTTCTCTTTGTTTGAAACGTCACGTAAACCAAACCGAGAAAATAAGGACCTGGAAGTGAAGCATTGTGGCTTACATAAAGAAGCCAATAGCCTATCAATAATCCCATTTCAAGACAAGCCTTTAATGTGCTGCATTAAAATTAGTTATTAACATCATCATACATGGAGTTTGTGCATTTTTTAACGAACTTTGCTTTTTTGGTCTAATCCCTATTCTGGATCTTGCGTACTGATGTATAATTTCTTACATCATTTGTATACACTATTATGCCTTGTTTTAGGCAGTTAATTTTAGTTTACTACCTTGGTAACAATCTGTCCGGTTTGAAAATAGTAGACCATAGCAGAATTTTTTTGATATTTCAGAAATCAGGCCCCGACCGCCATAATAATAAATTAATCTTTCGATTCTAAAGTACACGGGCTTTCTTCTAACACCAACAGCTGTGAACAAATGCACGCCCGCTACAACAAGGAACTGGCAAAAATGTACCCCGAACACCTCCGTCTTAATTTAGCATTTAGCGTGATCTAGTGTTAGTACACCAATTTACGAGTGATTATGGGCTTGCAGATAATATGAAGGAGCAATACGATCGAAATTGAAATAAGCGCAGAGAAAGTAAGCAGACATAAGTTTTCGTGGTGACTTAAACCTTTGGAATGCTAATGGTTTCTTTTAAAATGCACACTAGTAGTATATGCATACACATGTATAAAACCGTCCAATTCTCGTTTAGTGAAAACTACGTTTAGAGTTACGAAAATAAATTAAGTTTAGAATTGGAGTGAACTCAAGAAAAAACAGCCTACCTTTTTCTAGCTACGAATTTACCTCTTGATTCTACCTACTCGAATACAAATTGTGATTTGGTGAAGTAATGTTGAAAGATAACATGAACGAATGTATTGCGCTGATACCGATAAAGCCTACTATTCGAACTATGAGTGTAAACTCTAACGTTACGTTTCAGTGTTATTACACTTTGGGTCTATTTCAACGCTATTTCAACACTGTGGCCTATCTCTTTTCATTGATGAATAAAGAATAAAGGAAAGTCTGATGGCGCAAATGAGCGAAGAACAGCATAATATGGGTCGAAATGACCAAAAGCAGCAGTCAAATAAGGGAGGCGGACAACTTGGAGGTCTAGATCATACACAAAGGAAAACTAGTAACATTAGGCAAGGAGGACTGAGTCATAAGGAGGAATCTCAGAAAAAAGCCAGTGACCAGGAAACTGAACGAGATGCAGGCGATGACACTAAATGTGAAGAGCATTCTCCACAGGTAAGACAATTTCGAATTTAACTATTAATAATGTCCTACACAGTATAATTGTATTGTGAATACAAATTGCTATTTATTTTGAATTTGAAATATACTTACAATACTTGAAAGTTCAATTGCTGATGGGCAGGCTGGTCTTCAGATGCCTGGCGTTTGATTTAGAAACAAAATGAATAAATCGCAACTACGGTTGTAACGCGTCTTGATGTTGCGAGATTCATTGCAATTGTTGCTGTTGTACGAGATTTTGACACTATCTTCATTTATCGATAAAAAGAAGATACAAAACCCATTTTACATCATAGATCTCTTAAATGTGCCAATGTTTATTTTCAAAAACTATACTTAACGAAAATTAACATTTTCGTTTGAGACGTGAATAACTACCAAACATGCGATATAAAAATATTATTCCACCAAAAGAAAATCCTGAAACAGATAGAAAATATTTCGAAATCAATTGCAACGTACCTTCGATTCCAAAAGCCCTCGAATATTGCTGTAGTGGCATGCCAAATATACTATGCGATAATTACAGTGTAAGCATAATCGCTATTCAAGGAAGACACCTTTGGACATGAGCCTAAGTGGTGTCATCGAGAGGGGCCACGGCAACGTACGCAAATGTAGGTTTCGTTTGGCTCATGATACGATTTATTAGCACGTACATGGTGGAAGCTATGCGCTACGTCGCTGATTACTTGCCCTTTCTGTGTAGCTCCCTAGATGTTTTTTCACCATATATTCGGAAGAAAAAACTTTAGGTCGACGCTAATCATTTGTTTTTCCGATTGTCGTACGAAGTCATTTTTAGTAGATCTAAGTGGCGTTGAAGATCTTTAACAAATCGAAACGTATCCATTAAAAAATACACGTAGTGATTTTAACTGGATGTGTGCACGTCCAGCGCTCTTTTGGGAAACGCAGTACCTAATTTAACTTATGCCATTTAAACTATGTTAAGGTTCCCCAGACGAGTTTGATGCCATATAAGATCATTGCTGCGAGCTTGATATTAAAGAAAAAGTACAGGCCTCTTTACAGTTACGCTCGCAATCTAACACATTGTATAACATTCGGTGTAACAAATCCTGGAAGAGGATATAGCCAAACCTGCGTGGCAAACATGCTTCACATATTCTAGTGGGAAAAGTACAATATCTAGTATCCGTGCCTTTCGAAACTTCATAGCTCTTTGGTCTTTTCCGAGTTGCTTCCTAGATCACGATTATCACGTATAGTTGAAGGCGGGCCGATGTCTGCCTAACTTCACCCCGCCCGTGAACCGCGAGATTATCATCGTCCAGTAGAACATGTCAGGTCTCACAGGGTTGCGGGTACCGACTATGCTGCTTAGGAAATCGTTTAAGAGAATTGAGAAAAGTAAAAGCTGAGGTTATTGCTCGGAGCCTCTCCTGTCATTTGGTGAAATGGATGTACTGTTGGTGGGGTATTTTGTATCGCAATGGGCTTCTCCTTGTAAAACCAAAGCCCTGAGTTGGATGAACTCTTATGAATTTTTGCCTCGACGGTTCCAAACTAAACCACAGAACCAAATTCAGGGCTCTTGGTATTTCGTTAAATCGTCGTGAAATCGACGAGTACAGCCTAGATAAAGTATTTGGTATTTTTTATCATTTTTAAGCAATCATTATTATTTTCCGTTCTGTTAATTTCCGTTAATTCTGGGATCATGCCTTGAATTTCCAAAAAAGTGGAAAGACGCATGAAAAATATGGCAGAAAGTACCTTGCGGCAATAGCTTCTTTTACCAGTTAACCTTTACAAGCTTTACTTTCGAAAATCACCTTTACCCGTCAGGATAACGGCAAAGGGTATTTTCTGCAACTTATCCGGTTTATTCATGTAAACAGACCACAATTTAATTCGATCCTAAGCCTTGTTAGTGTATGTTAAAAATACAACTCACCAAAATTCAATTTTCTTAGCGAACTAATCCGCAATTCCTTATTGTACCTCTCGAATATGTTACATGTATTGCTGTACATATCTGAATACGTTTGATCATCAATACTTACGTTGTTCCTTGATTTTGTTTTAACACGTTCGTGGACCGCGTACAGCTGCAAGTCTCTTACACGTCATGAAACTGTGTCTCTCTAATGACAGCTAGTCATTAAACATACAGTTTGTAATGCACCGAACTGTGTCATCTCTTGTTTTGAGAGAGTTTTAATAACATTGTTACTAGCGATTTCCTCAAAAGACTCGCATGGTATGTCGCTGTGCAACGTAGTAGAAGTTAATAGTGGTGTACTGTACATGGTATAAATTAGAGACTTCGCATCGCTCAAAAAAATACTCCATGTTATTGTAAGTGTTGAAGGCTGAATATTTCAATACGGTTCTGACTGACGATAAACGGAAGAGTATGATAAAATAACACTGGAAGACGAAAAGCTGTAAGCAAGACAGATAAAAGTATACAAGAGAACCACATCACCGGCTAAAAAACGATACGCCCAATATGCAACAAGTTTGAAACTCTGGGTGCAGACCCTCAAGTGTCGCATAGTTATTATGTCGCAGAAGATGCCTACTTAATGTTAGAACAAAAACTGGATCAGCCTAAGGTCAATGTATAAAAGGGTGATTGACCCTGTATTTTCTCATATAGTTGTTACAAGAGGTGATACCTCTTTATGCTACGCGATATTATTCTGCCACTGCTCAAGAGGCAATATTGTTGGGGTGTTTGTTTTTCAGTAACTGGCTAATACCTTTTTGTAGTAACCGTGCATCGAACGATATTTATAGCAAGTACGCTACATATAAAAGATTCCAAGGGAATCAAATTTAGAATTTTAAATAAGCTGGACAAAATTCAAACTCTCAAAATAGCCATAGATTTCAAAAAATGCGGAAGTATCAAAAAGACTAACTGTGGTAGCATATTTCGACGGCTCAATCAATAATTAATATTCTCCATTCTAAAACGGCAGTTAATTTTTATATAAAAATCTCTCAAAAGATAATATAAAAAAATCTCGAGCTTTCTGAATCAAAACTTCGCTTAAGATCATTGCGAGGAGGACTTGTCATACGCAGATCATCCTCGGATTGTGTACAAACCACATCAAGCTAGCAATAGCGTAGGTCGGTGATTTCGTGAAAAAGTTTTTAATTTCTGTGGAGTTCGTCCAGCACGAAGAGGCTGGGTAACAGTTTGTTGCCTTGTTCAAGATTTTTTTCTTGTACTGAAATAGTGGATGAACACAAGCACATACGACAGCCAGCCACCCAAAGTGTGTCTTCACTTGAAATGCTCTACTATGTACATATCTGTATGTCAAAAATATTACTTTTATAGTTTATATATATATATATATGGTTTTATAGGCTTTAAAGTAACATATTTCAGATAATATAGGTCACGTCTATTGGCACTGCTGTTATTCAAAAGCCGATTTTTGAATAGTTGATATCCTAGGATTGCTGGAATGATTTTATCCAAACTTTAAATAAAGCGCGTCGATAATAACTAAAATATCTCCGAAAATTCTATGTTTGTGTTCTATGCTATGTTTTACAATCTCAGTACGATAAAGCACATGTTGCCTAGGCCCATGTGCTGTTTATAATCAAGAGACGTAATCGAAAGTAGCCTAAAGATGATTTTTTCGCTGTCGTCCTGGAAATTTTGATGTGAAGGATGCCTCTTGTAGTATTGGACCACAGGTAGAAAAAGCTGATGAAATTATCACGAAAGTTAAATAAGACTGAGACATCAGTTGCCACGATTTTATCAAGGAACGTCACCAGTTTATCACCAGTTATAAAGCATTTGGACACACGTGGATACAAATCTCGGGTGCCACCCAAATCGACACAAAAAATAATTACAATCCAGACAAGCGCAACAAGATCGACCCATTTTTAAAGCAGTATGGGTGCTAAAAAGTGGATTGTGCACAATAATGATATGAAAATGAAAAAAAAAAGTAAAAAATGTGTTTTACAATCTGTGGCCAAGCCCAGACTGACGCAAAGATGATGCAGCATGTTTAGAAGGAATAGAAAGGTATCGTACATGATGAGTTCCTGCTGCCTGGTAAAACGATTGCTTCTAATTTTTACTGTCAACAACTAACAAAATTACAAGTCATTGAAAAAATCCGAAGCTAGCGAATAGAGAAGGAGTCGCCATTCACCGTTAAAATACTAGACCGTATACATCTATAGCTACTACAAAAATTGAAAGTACTTGTGTTTTGATGAATCAGGTCTATAGCACTTGATCTTTCATCACCAGGCTATCAGTTATTTCGATCTCTGTAAAACCTTTAATGGAAGAACGCAAGAATCGCTTGTGAAAATTTTTCATCCAGAAAGCACAGATGTTGCAGTGTGGTGGGATTATGGTCTTGGAAAAAAATGACAACAAATCAAAATTACGCATATTTAGTTTATTATTTTAGAATACAAAAATTGTTCACTTCAATTTTGGTTTGATAATGGCTAATACTTTTTTTTCAACAGCATAATATATATGGAAGAACACTCGTTTAGCTTTGTCATTGGTCCGGAGGAACGGTTGCTTTATAGCGGTAGAGGTTAATTTACTCACGAATTCACGTTATAATATTTGATTCACTAAAATTTTGCCACGCATACCCGGTGAGGTATCTTCATACAGTGGTTGGTATTTGCTACCATTTAATGGTTTTAACTCTGCATTACACAATTTAGGCTATTACGTGATTTTATCGCATGTATGTGGAGCGGGATTTGATTCTTTCAAAATCGACCAGCGGGCGGCGTAAGCACGGTCCTTCGACACCGGGGAGGAGGGTGCATGTTACAAGTCCGCCGTAATAGGTCACCACAACCAAACCTCCCGTCGCTTTGAAGTACATCCTTTGTCATGATAGTACTCATATTCATTTTGGCCGTTCGCCCTACCCAATAGACCTTCTACTCATTTGGATTGTCGTCGGAGTGCATACTTTCATGTATTGTGATTTTTTTCCGCAAGCTGCACCGGTGCACAGCTTAAATATTTCTGTTTAGAATATAATATGCTATTAAGCGACGGACAGTTTTCTCTACACTTGATTCACCCTGTATCAGTTAAAAAAAAATTATGGCCTCGGCTGCCCGTTGAACCACGAGTTGTTAGGACGGTAGAGGAATCTTTGCCTAAACAAAAAGAATTCTACTTTCGCATTTCACTAATTACTGTTGCCAATCGATAGATCCTTAGTTAATACGCTGCGATGTTCACATCGTTGTACAGGTTTGTGGTAATCGAGATAACGGGACGATAGTACGAGCTGCACTCCTGTTACCAAGCAGGAAGGGGCTTAACGCTGAAACAGCACGTTTTCTAAATACGCTCCCTTCAGCAGGTGCCCGATCTTTCTGGTGTGTAATCTTGAACTACGTAGACTAATTCAGCTTAACGAGTTAGCCAGTCGTCATGAAAAAGAACGAAATGTGCCGATCTTGCGATTCTTCAAGTGCTACCAAAAAAACTTTAAACTGGAAGTTCACATTTAGCTTATTAATTAGAGACTCGCTGAACGACAGTCCTCTGTAACAATACGAAACATTTAAACGAGCCAGCCTCTTTTAAAGGAACGCGTTTGTATGGATTTATTTAAAAGCTACCTTATGTCTCCCCTGTACCGATTTTGAAATCCAAAGTCCGGGCCACTTTTGCATATATGTTCGTGCACGTCCCAAAATCATTCATTCCTTCAAGTTTTCATTCCTTCGCAAGCTACTTATACTCCACAGTCCATCACTAGGGATTCTCCTAGTGGAATTTTACTTGGGGGCCATTCGCAATTACATAAGCAATAACTTACCACACCGCCAGTCATTCACCTTTGTCACCAAAATTAACGGGCTGGTCACGTGTTATTGTTAACTCGCAGAAATGTCTCAGAGTGACTCGCTCTTCGCTTACGTAGCTAATTTCCTATCTTAACATTTGACCCATTATATATATATATATATATATAATGGGTCTATAATATATATATATATATAACGTATGTATTTGTGTTTCCAGCTTGCTCCGCTAAATACTCATTTATCTAGAGGATCATATCCGTTACCTGCTCGCAGGAACGATCCGATCGAACACGAAGTTGTTCCAATGGTTCTCAGCCCGCGCACCCTACGCACTCGACGAATCGCCGAGGCAGAAAAGGAGATGCAACTCAGTGAAATTGCCAACAACTTGCGAGATGATTTACATAGAGAGATTATTCAAAGACAAATTGATCATCATGGCGATAACGTAACAGAATTCGTAAATCATTATTCTTGCTACCTTCCATCAATGCGAAATCCTAACGTGGACGTACGACGATTCCAAAGGGTTGGTAGTGCCAAAGCTTGACTACTATTTCTCGTTTGATATGTTTTATGACTTCAATAGCTTTAGGAGATATTAAGAGGATTTAATGAAGTTAAATAAATTGTATGTTAGTTTCTAGCTTCAACGTAATAATGAAACGTGGCTGTTTCGGTGCTAAATTCTCTATGCCTGACAGGGTAGATAAACAGAATGTATCAGTTTTTTAGAAGTTTCCCGACCTAATTATCATAAAGTCTTCTTTCAAAAAGGGACAAACGCTGTTGCAATTAAAATACATAAAAGGTATTCAATCTCACTATCTGTGCTTATAATTTTAGAGCCTTAAGCCCATGTAGCTGCCAAAGAAGTCAACCTGGTATCGAGTTCTGAAGAAAACGTAAAAATGGATTTCTCAAGAATTGAGCCTCGGATAGATGAAAACACGCCTAGTATACCCTAAATATAACTTGCGCAACTATTATAAGCAAAAACCGCCTCTAGGTTAGCCAAAGACAAGTAGCTCATCGTTGTTTTTGTTGATGTTTTGAAGTGCAAATACAAGTTCCGTGGCTTTCAGTTCCCCGATCCAGTTACACCAGTAACAGACTGCTATTTCACTTAAGGTTTCCACGCCCGGTGTCTTTACAGCCCTTCAATAAAATCTGCTAACGCTCTCGTAAGAAACTCAATGACCGAGCGTAGTTTTTGGGGTGAACGACATCTTTATATTTATACCCATTATTCTCGAATGATACTCAGTCAGTTCATAGTTGTAGATAGCCATATTTTTATGCATACATTTACGCAATTTTGTGCGCTAATGGTACGTAGTTTAAAACCTATTCAAGTTTGTCACCCTTGCAACACTCCGTGTAATTTAATATACCTTTACGGAGAATGGGCCAATGGTGGAATATAATCGGTGGAATATTGTATAATTGAGCAATGTTCAGTTAATTGCAATAACTGAGCGATTAAAGCAAAGACCGTGTTTGTATCCTACCCAAAAATTGTGTACATTACTGTAAAGCATGCCTCTAAACTGACTGAATTTGACGCCTTGAGAATTAGACTATAGAGACCCAAAGACCCCCAAAACGTAGAAATAATTTCGAAATCTTTTTGTTTTTTTTTTTGTTTTGACCGTTGATTCATCAGGACTTGTCGATGTGTCCCCTTGAACCACGTAGAAAAATATTCTTTACCATGTCTTAACGGATGACAAAAGCTTGCTTGCTTTACGTACCTAATTTTAGCCAGTAAAATCACCTTAGTCGGGCAGATAGAAGGTTCAAGTGCAAACGTTTGAAATTGCGGCATCCAGTTGAACCTGATTCGTTTGAGGTAATTGATGTACCAAACGTTGCCAGCTCACTGGGTACGCTGGCTTGTCGTAATTAGAATTAACTTACTCGAGGCTTTTTGTGTGTGTCCCAATTTTCTGAGTCGGTACGCCGTGTCGGCTTTAGAATACTTTAAAATACATCTTTCTTTCGCTCGGCTGATGAAAAATGCTACAGCAATTGCGAGCATAGCAACTTGGAAGTCGAAATTGTACCCAAGAGCATATAACTTAGAATTGAAAAAGGAAAGCTTACACGGATTATGTGATATACTGTTTTGGGGATTAAATCTTAATAGGAAAAATGTCAGGTGTCCAGATAAAGGCACTGCGATCTTGAGTTTTAAAATTAGTACCATTTCTGCAAAGGTGGTAGGCCTGAAACGCTCTCTGCTATATCACTGCTGTGTATGTGGTTTTGTGTGTTTATATAGTATCAAGCTTATTCAAGATTTCGCACATGTCAGTAAAAACAATCACGAGAGAGCTACATGCTTTGGTGAATGCAGAAATTTACAATTATAGTGAGCAAGCTTAAATGTTTCGAGTCTTATATCCGGTATTGGCGCAAAAAACTGTTTCGAACGGCTGGCTCCCAAACGGCTGGTTCTTAATTTTTTTAAAAGCGTAATGTGTAAATTTGGTTTACAAACAATGACATTCACATCTAGGTATTCGGCACGGTTGTATGGAACTGGGACATATTTTCTGGCTACAGTGAGATGCAAATAGTCAAAGAGCAACGTTTATTTAAACGTCGATATCGATGTTCTTCTTTTCTTCAAACTAAACCTTCTGAAAATTTCTTTGGATAGCTTGCATTTTAAAACGAATATAAGTTTGATTGCATTTTTGATCTGTCACTTGAATGTCAATTTCTCCAGGATGTGCATACACCAAATCTAGAGGAGTTAAATATAAAAAAGACGTCGCAAGTGCTGATATCAGGTATTCACGGAGCACCAGAAAGCGGATGTTCTGATTCGAGTCCTCCACCCAGGTGCAATATCTCTCCTCTAAATCTGATATCACCGCCTGGGCAATATACATTATATCATATCATGGAAGGCAACACTCAGGACTATCTTCACCAAAAACTTTCAGCCGAACAGGTAAGCTTAGTTCTAAAACTGCTTGTGTACTTAACTACTCTTGTTGTAGAGTATTTCCCTGGTGCTTCACTCTTCTATGACAGCGACTGTCATATATGTGTACAATATATACAAGTAATTGTGGCCTAGAGGCGATACGCCAATCATGTCTTTTTAACAAGATAACGTACGTTTTAGAAATTTAAAATAATTACCATAATGTGAGATAAATGAGGTTTGCTGTAATTCCAATAACGACATTATCATGTACACCGTACAGACACCGCTTTCACCTGCAGTAAGCATCGTCAACATTAACTCATTATGAATCGAATTATAGAAGATGTATTAACAAAGCCAAGTCCGAGATTATGAGGTTTAGAGCAAACAGTAGGCTCTTCACTTCTTCTACTTGAGATGCAAAATAAAGTCGAATTTATAAGGCATTTTTAATCGACTTTGTGTTATAAGCTGTTTTTTGGTTCACAGGTGCGAAAAGAACAAATATGAAAAGCCTTTATTGCAGTCTGGTATTTCTCGTTAGGAAGTTTTAACTGAGCTGAAATACGTCACATATATATGAAGAATGTAGTTAAGTATAAATCCAAATCTTTCCTACCTTTGTTTATTTACCCATCTCTCTCCTCGAAAATTATTTATACTCTCCGGTAAGGTCACTGTAATTTCATTGGACAGAATATTACGTCGACTGCAGGTTCTAAAAGTGGGGTTTACAGGTAGAAAAAAAAAAAGCAATACTATTCTATTTCGCCTTTCGTCGAGGCTAAACAGCGGCCGAAGCAGCGCCGAATATTTGTAGCGTGTACAGAGAGGACTCTGGGAAACTGGTTTGCAAAGCTCAAGAAAGCCGTTCTGGGACTGGACGATACACTTTTCCCCAGTCGGCCACTTAAGGTTGCTAAAGACTGATTAAAAGCACTTTTAAGAGAGAACGGCCGGCAAAGAGTTTGTGAATTAGACTGAACTGCAGTCATAGAACCATTGACAGGTACATAATATCTATAGGATTTATTCAAAAGCTAGAAGCAGGCATGCCTCCAAAACTAAGTGAACACCATAAAGGAATACGTCTTATAATTGCTTCTCAACATTTTATCACACCGAGCAATGCTCGGTCACAATGACAGGTTTCTGCGCAAATTTGCCACCGGTATATATCCATGTCATTGTTAAGTAAAGGAAGAAGTGGGTAGCTCCAGAAAATATACTTAAGGTCAGAGTTATGTCAGATCTTTATTCCAAAAAGGCCATGATTTGGTGTGACCCGAAAGGTTTATATACGAAGCCATGTTTGGTAAAACAAGAAGCTCCTATATATAGCCAGCTGCACCGGGTGAACGTGGCTAGCCACCAGAGTGAGCCTCTCTTACACTCACAATATTCCCCAGATTTCGTTCCGATGGATTCTCACCTTTTTGCGATGACTGGCGAAAGGAGTAATAACGTAAATGAGACAGTGAAGAGGGTCTTGAAACCTGGCTGGGCAAGTTCCTCAGCACCAAGCCTAAAGATTTCTGGCGAAAAGGACATAAGTTGGTTGAGAGATAGGAGAGAATTGGGCGAGAATATAATACAATTATTTCTAGCGAGAATTTGAATAAAGGGTGCGTTTTATTAGATTTATAAAATAAATTACTGCAGTTCTAACCTAATATAAGCCAATTAAGTAAAGCCACTTAGAATGCCACACAGTGTCTTATTTGATGCACACCATAAATAAATATTCGCGTACGGTAAATTTCATGTAAAAGCTGCCTTCCTCTACCTTTAAGTGGTTGCGCGCGCTAGAAAAGTAGTTTTAAACTGCTGTGAAATAGAAGGCTTTTACTGATACGTGTGGTGCAATGTCTGTTTATTAGATCATGTATGAATATTCGAGCCATTACGCATATTTCGGATCTCCGTTTCCGTTGCAGGAAGAGATATGTTTCAAGATGTATAGCAACTAAGTTACCCTCTCGTCTGTACGCGGACAATGACGTTGTTGTGCTGAATATTTTTAAAAAATTTCAGCCATTTCGGTGGTTTTGTGATTACATAACGAACTCGTAGTGGGATTATGAAAGAACCTTACGAAAGCAATGAACTCTAATAGCCAGGCCAATAGAAGAAAAGTGATCACGAAGGGAAATTTATAATAAGTATCAAATATAAAAAATATAATCTAAATATCAAAATGTATACTTAACAGTACAGCTCGAAAAGCTTTAAGAAAAAGAGAGCAAAATCAAAAATGGTGCAAAAGACAGCAAGGAAAAAGGAGTGGCAAAGCGCGAAGTCACTGTGCATAAGGATCCCCTGACACCGTACGGCTTTAGATGTCGTAAATCAGCCAAAAAACTTTTGTGAATTGTGCATAAGAGTATGTTTTGAAGGGGCCAACTTTAGAATTAGAAAGCAGTGGCATAATTCCCATTTGCGATGTGAGAGCTCTACGTTTCGTGAACGCGATTATGGAAAAATGACAACACAGTGAGGCGATTCAGACGAAAATACTATCTCAGATAGTTGCCGGGTACAATATGTATTCATGTATGACAAGTCATTGTGTCATAGAAGAATGTGACTCAGGTATGTTTACTGCTAACAATGCTGAAGTTTTGCCATAGCCCGGAAGTTCACTCGATTTGAATCGGGCGAAAAACATGTGACAGTATATCAGAGGGTGGGTCAGACTCTGAAAGGACATCATGAACAACTCAGAAATCAAGAACACAATGTTCCAGTTATGGACCCACGACCTGGCTGTGACGGAAACATCCGGAAGTACATTCAGAGCATGCCAAACGTAAATTGCAGCTGTGGTCGCAGAGAAAGGTGGAAGGACTAGAAAGTAGTCTCATTAATCAGGCACTGTTAGCCCGATAAGAACTGACCCTGAGTTTTGAAAGAGCCTGTACATAGATTATATATAAAATAGGCCGTTGGTTAGGAACCGACAAAATTTTATGGAAGCCACATCTAAAAAGACATCCGTATATGTTTGACGGTATTGCTGTGTTATATTGTTAATAAGCTGTTTAGAGACGTTTGTTTGATCAAGTGTCTATTATTCGATTCATTATGATATCTTTGTTTCTTCACTAAACATCATGTATCATAAATGGCATAACTCAATAGATGATGACTCGCGCAGGTTCATAAGGAGCTAAAACATAGGAAGAAAAATTTTTGTAGTCTAATACATCTTTTTGTAGTCTAGTACATCTATCATTATTGGTAGATGAAATCGAGAAGTTTTCTGCAAAAAAATTGAGCTGACCGCCTATGTTGCTTTGTGATATAGTTATTCAAGTCTTGCAATTACTGCGCATTAAATCATAATTGGGTCAGAATACGCACAAAGCCGAGCCGTGTCGTCATATACAGCCGTATTTTGGCTGGTTATCTCTTTATTTCTAATCTATTATTTCTAAAAAGAATTTCCAACGTACTTAGCTCTCATCTCTCGTTCACCAGGTTACTTTCCAGTCCCTTATAAGCTGTGTTTTACAATCTGGTTGCAATCGTGTGTCTGTTGTTTTAACATTATAATATTTTTTCACTTAGTCCTTTACAATTTAATCTATATAGAACATATACACATTGTTTTTTTTCATATCATTAGTGCCGTCTATTTCTCATCGTTTAACCGCTGAGAAGGAAAAACATAGAGAAAACAACTTGTGCCCTCTATATATAAAAATATATATACGAAAAGAAAAATAGATAAGGCAAAACTGACTATGTCTGGTAAAAATTTTTAAAACCATTTTGTTTAGCGGCTGAATTAATATGATTGTGCGCAGCGTGGAAAGCGGTAATGCGATACAACTGTGAGCTGACGTTAAAGCGGGCATTAATCAACAAACTCATTTCGCCAACGCAATCATGAACACCATAACACGTTGTTTCCTTTCTTAGCTGGTTAACACAATACACCTAATTGTGTATACTAGAAAAATCGGCTTCACCTTTTATGTATAGTATCAAGATGTAATATTTCCAAAAGAAATAATAGACTTAATTTTTTTCATGCTTCAGCCTTCCGAAAAAGATCGCGCTGATAAGGGGTGTGCTGCAAATACTGAAAGTCAAAAACGTCTAGCAACTTCAATTAACGAAGAAAGATTGCCTGATAGCCCCAATGTATCTCATAAAGGAAGGAGGGATTCAGCACCAAATCACTTCGACGAAGAAAAGGTATGTTTAGAGGTTCAGAGAGACTTTGTAAGGAATGTTGCTAGCAAAATTATTCTCAAGGAAAACAAATTCATAGCAGTTAGAGACGGATGGGACTAGCCGGATAGTGCTGGTAACAGTCAGGCTGGGTAAATATATTCGTTTTTTTATGAGAATAAGGAATTTTAATCAAATGCCACACATCGTTCCGGTTGGTTGAAGTCGGCATCGGCAAAACTTGTAGAAGCACCTTTGCCGAATGACTAAATGGTGGAGTCTCTGAAGAAGCTTTATGCTCCTGTCGATAAAAGCTTGAAATTGACGGTTACGGAAAGATAAGAAAGATATACTCCCAAGCTAAGCGACTTATTTCTGCCTAGAAGGTTGATTCTATTCTGGTCCACATCACAACATCGATGACGGAGTTGCCTTCTAACATACGTAGGCTAATCAACAATAGTGTTTGATTTTTTTGGTAAACTGAATCTTTATGAATGTATATTAAACTTATAGAATAATAATATAGGTATATATATCTAATAGGTTATCTTTACTTATAGAATAAATAAAGATAACCTATTAGACATAGATTCGTATAGCAGTAAAAGGGTGTAGCAATAAAAAGGTCTTCCTAATTTTGAGCGTTGAGCGATCACTTAAATTAATGGGAAGTAAAAACTTTTTAGTCACGACTCCAAAGAATTAAGCAGGCAGATCAGCTAAAAAGGAGCACGAATTTGTGAGAAATGAGAATCCAAGCCTTAGTCACTGGTTACAGCGGAGAGCCATTTTTCAACTTAACCCAAATTTTCAACGAAGTTCACAGGGCCTATCACGAATAGCTAGGGGAGTCTCTCCTTTAGAAATTAGACTGCTCGAGTTATCGAGCTTTTGTGAGATCATACACATTTGCTAGTGACCAGCAATGTTCGACTTTAAAGATCACATTAGCCCTCGTCGGCTCTGTTGCTGGCTCGTCAGCAGTACGTGCATCAAAGTTTAAAAGACTAGTCAATCTGCGCGTGGAGGTATGCGCGACAGCCATGTCCAGCAAGTCGCCCACACGCGTATTTGAAGTTAGAAAGGCAGCAGAGTTGAAGCAGCTAATCTAAATAGGAAATTTATGATCATATATAGTTAGAATAGAATGAACAAGGGTGTATAAGCGTTAAATAGTGGTTACGTATGGATGGCCTGAGGTAAGAAAGGCTGTAAAACAGATTGTGACGCTTCAGTGTTGGGGAACAGATAGGCCTTCCGTCTTGATGGTTCGGCACAACATTTGGACATGGCGGAACCTGGATTCAGCGATACACAACTTGCTTCATAAAGTAACCGTTCCGAAACGGTCCTTCGAGAAGCTGGGACTGGGTGTTGCCCCAAGAAGCAGCAAGCCTTTTGCGTGTAGTCGCCATGTTAAGCCGGTACTCTGTATGTGCTTGATCGATTGACTGACATCCCGGACTAGATTAGAGTCAGCCACTTCTGGATGAATTAGCACCCAGACATCGAAGGCTTTCATAATTAGTCGGCACAAATCAAGAATTGTCGGTAGACCAAGCAGTTCTTCTTTTGTTTATCTGTTAAACAGGAGCGTCATTTTATAGCTAAATTCTCAATTAAGTGCGGTTTTCTCAAAGAATGCTGTTACGTAGTGCACTAATGAATGAGCGACTGTCGTTAGCCGTCCGGCATCGTCTCATACAAAGCTGGGTGGTACATTCATCTCGGTTAAGGGTCACAGTACTTAAGTCACGATAATTCAATAACGTAAAATCAAGATCAACCTCATTCGATTAATAGTAAAGAATGCAGCGCAAAAAACGATGTCCACACCTAGTAGCCACCTCCTTAGCCTGTGAATGTATGCTGAAGCCAGTATGAAAACGTTTCGAAATCTGCTGCACAGTTTTTTTAATTGTTCTTAGCAATTTTTTAAGTAATGTAATTCGAAGAAATGGTAGTTTCGGCGGCAACAAAACGTCTTTCTTACTCTGTCAAAGAGTTCACTACGGAATTTAGCTTTGCAGTTTAGACGACCACCTCGTTTACGCTTGTACTGATTCTCAGCAACTCGGCGTAGACGATTCTATATATACATATGTAATATATCATACAGTCATTCCTGACATATTGCACAGGATACGGATGGGTTGATGAAAATAATAATGATGCAATTGATCAAAAAATTTGCGGAGACAGGCTCACTCGTAGGACCGAACAAAAAAGCTTTAACACAGGGACAACGATATACACGCCTACCCAACGATCTTAACGCAAGGTTCGTAACACATTCGTTAACATCTGGGCCTGTGGAAACACATTGTGGTACGGAGTTTGAAGCGAATTGCATTTTCATCTCTAGAGGATGTAGTTGATTCAACAATTACAGTTCCAGGACTATCATACGTGTCAATTATCCATCGACCGCATATTAAATAACAGAGTACATGCCAGCGACTTCTTTGATCACTTAATCTTCTATGTAATTTTCATGGTATGTGAATAAGCAAAATTTTGCATTTGCGGCTCACAGAATGCTAGGGCAACTGTCGACCAACGACTTCACTTAAACGAGGAAACGAAGGTGTGAAGGGGGTTTGTTACCTTGGGATATCGCGACAGAACGGCAACAGTAATGAATAACGAACCGCACATGTTTCAAACAGTGGACCAGTATAAAGGCATTGGGTATCAATGACTCTTGGTTTTAACAAGATAAGGCAACACAGCGAGCGTAAAATAATCAATTTGTTTGCAACCACGTTTCTAACCGGACTAATCGGATGGAGTAGTTGTGATACCACGTGTACGCCTCAGCCCTAATGTTTGATTCGCTTCGAAATTTCATGAGGAGATATGAGGAAGACAGTGTGTGTCAAGCATCGCCGAAAACAATTCGCAGTCTAAAACACCGCATTCATAAAATAGTCGGTAAAACTGATGCATAGTAATATAAGTCTGTATATATATAATACAGAACCGGCATCAATATGTCCTTCTTACAAATGTATCGGACAGATAAATCCGCTTTTTTATATAATAATTTGCGTATCTTCTCCTACTTTATGGAATGAAAACTCTTTAGCTGTCAAAAGGCTTTTTTAAACGTACTAATATACTTCTTGTGGGCATCTTCACACTAGACCGGGTTACAAGAGGACGACATACTCGTTCACGCCCAGCTGGCATGTGTATATCGGCCAGACTGTACATTCGTGTATGATCTTTCATTATTGGCTGATATATGATGACGCGTGACTACGATTTCTGGGTCTTGTTATATGTCTGTGTATAAAGTACACGAAGTTATTTTAATCTGTCATGTCTATAGCGATAATAACTTAAGTAATCATCATGTTTGCCTTTAGGTAAACGAGAAAAATAACGCGGGTCGAAAGAATAGTGTCGTTCGTGGAGCGTCTCCCGAATCGCTGAGTTCACGAGACACGGAAGAAGTAAATTTAAGATTCCGTGTTAAGGAGAGTGAAGCTTCGTCAAGGTCCGAAACGCCGTCGTCGTCAATTGAATTAATTTGCTCTAAAGATGATGGTATGGGAATTGAGCAACAGTAATAATATGAAGTTTTTGAACTTTTAAAACTGTTTGTTACTGTTCAGGCTAAACAAATACATTTCGTAGTAACAGAAGAACCTCAACCCTTGCGTAAACCTAGTCTGTGTTTGGCTCAAGTTTATGCAGCCAGTTTTGGCTATAGCAAAGCTGACTGCATAAGCCATTTTCAAGCATTCTTACAAAAAATTTTTGCACGTATTTTTTGTCACAGAAGATATCTTGATAAACGTTGTGAGAACGAATCGTTATTTAGCGTTAATCTATAATATGGAGCAGTCAACAAATACGAGCGATTTAGCGTACAAATTTAAACCATTCAGTAGAGGTTTACGTACTCAAAATGTATATAGTTCGAATCTTCATATTTCGTTGGCGCAATGCTTGTGATGTCGCACGTTGTTGCTTTTTTCTCAGTGACCACTGCGTGGCGCAAATGTTTCTAACTTTGAGCACTTTGAGCACCTTAAATTGTACGGCCAGCACCAAATATAAATGAATACATAAATATGTAGAAACATTGGCTCTAATGAGACTTAATGATGGGCAGAATAAATAGAAGCTTCCCGTACCCAATAACCGTTTGTAATTTTTAACGCAGTTTCGCTAAACAAGTTTAATATCGTGAGTTACTGTGATCTTTAATATAGAAAATCTGGAAAAATGGAACTGAGGCATCATAATGACTAGATGATAAATATCGGTGCATACTTCGATGAAAGAGGCACAGCGGGGCAATATGGCATGTAGTCCAATAAACATATTTTCTGCCGATTATGTTATGATTAGTAGAAATGGAAAATCTTTTCTTAAAAGCTTTAATGCCATTTAATTCGCGCGTAAAATATTTGTTCGAGCAAACCATGAACTTATTAAGCTTATGCAAACTAAAGGAACATCTCATCTCCAGTAGATTACTGCGTAATATTATTTCTTGTAGTTCATTTTAGAACTCGGATATTTCTTCAGTCGAAAAGTCGAAATATTTCAAGAATCTTTTGTTAGAAAAAAAATGCCTCAAAAAACTCTTGACATTAGTTTTCTTTACTATGTAAGGCCACAAGGAACGCTGCTATTTTTGTACCAGAATCACTTAAACACCGTGTAAGAGCTTAACGAATACTTCAATCTATTTTGCAGGTAAGGATGCACGATCGGAATACGCGTTATTGATGGGGAAGAAAATAGATGAATCACCAAAACCTACGGCAATTCCACTTCCGCCTCCCAGTCGAAGACCCTCGTTGCGTTCATCTTTTAAAGAAATAGAGGACACTAGTGGTGAAACTTGTACTTTTACTCCAATGGCGGTTGACCTCGACTTCAAAGTTGACGGGGAAAACTTGAATACGGCTGTATCCGATAAATCCACGTAAGTTAGGTTCCGCGATTTATAACACGTACTAAAATGTACGTGGCTCTGGGTTCTCCTAGGTAACCTAAATAGTTAAATCCAACAAATGTCTGGTGACATTTTTAAATGCATCTAAGCATTTACTTAACCAGAGGAAAATTATCCCCTAATTCGCCATACATTCTCTTTGGAATTATCTCGATAACGATCTATCACACTAGGCTACTGACCGTTATTACTAACACAGATTTTACAATAATTTTTTTACTAACATAGATTTTATAATATATTAATAATATATTATAAAATCTATGTTAGTAAAAAAATAATAATATTTTAAGTCGGCCATACGAATTTTCCTAATTTTTTCGTAACCGCTTTACTATTATTTTAAATGTGATAGGCATGTGACTATGCAAGTGAAGATACATTCAAATCAACCCAATAACTATAGTCTAATCGATTGTGAGGCCATAGCTTGCCCGTATTAGTTGATTGAGCTGGCTATTAAAGCCACGTACTTGAAAAGCGTGCCTAGGCAGCAAAAAAACCGGCTAAGAATTTTATAGGTGGTACATATACGCGGTTGGCTTCATTTTTTTGACTATCGTTTTTGTGACGTCCCAATTTCATTTTCAGCATAATTTTCTTGTACATGCACTACTTTCTGCTCTAGCAATCATGGGTATTTATTAGTTGTTGTTTATATTAATTAATATATCCGCCTATTAAATATAATCGCAAGTTAGCATGACTGCCACTAAACTCGGTGCTAATTTGTGTGTTATTCGTTGGAGGGTTGGGCGTACCACCTGTGATACCACTAAATGCTTTAACTCGATGTCAGGGATTTACTTAGAAAACCTTTCATAACAATAATGTATGCTTACCTTAAAAAAATTACATTTGCGTTTTCATAGTGCATTTAAGTCTTTAGTTATGCTCGTATATTCCTTGAATTTTGTGTTCCTACTATGACTGATATTTTCTACTTGGCTTTTTTTTGGCCAGCATTTTTGTAGAGGAACCTGGGCAAAACGCAACTTTTCACTGCCACTAAATAAAGCGCTTGAAAAAATGAAGACCCATTCTATTACTGCCAGAATTCTCGCCGTATTTTAAACTCAATTCAAGCCACATGAATCCTGGTTATTATGTATTGCTGTTTCTCCGAGAGGCCCCCTCTCTAACATGTTCTATGACTAAGCCACCCATACGATTGATTCGATTACAAAAGTATATGCGCATTTATAATTATGCTTAGTGTATTATATTACTTTCCTAACTTTACCTAGGACTTTTATGTTATAAATAGAACTCATAGATTTATTTGCCTAATTATTTTCTATGAATAGCTGATGTTCTCGACAGTCTAAAATTTCATTATATATGATCCACTGAACCTTTTCACCTTCAAGTGAAGTTTTTATCAAACATGGACACATTGTTAGGCCTTTTTGCCGATAATAAGGCACAGCATAGGCTTCTACAGCCAAGTACTGAGTAGGCGTATACGCTAGTGCGTTAAAAAGGGATATCTGGGCAGTACTGCTCCCAGTTGCCTCACAGATGGTATTTGCATCTTGTAAGGAGATTTTCTTGACTAGTAACCAAAACCACAAATGGTGTATACCTATCATAGAGTTACCAGTGCCAGTAGAGTGCCAGGCATTACACTGTTGTTACACTTATTGATGTAAGATCTAACCCGACCATTTTTCTCAATAGTATTTCTGAACCTAAGGATTGTCCCTACAAGTATATATGAGATCTATTATATTTTACTAAAGCCCATTATTTTTGGAACATTGCGGTAGAACGAAACGTTTATCATCAAAATTTATATCAAGGCAAAAACACGCTTACAAAATTAATTTCGCTAACCTGGTACTATTGGAAGTAGCAGCAATTTATGGTGATCAATAATCGGCGAAATTAGTGTTCAAGTTGATGTGTTGCTCTTTACCCACACTTGTCATGTGGTATATGTCTAAATAATATACACATAAGAAATATGAATAGCTTTCAAAGTATAGCAGACATGAGGTAAATTCTATATGGATCTCTTAATTAGGGTTCCGTTAGTTAAGGACGGTGCAGTTGCAGCTAATACTCAGCGTCCTCTAAAATATATTTTTGAATATCATTTGCCTTTCTTTTTCATTTTGAAGAACATCACTATGTGAAAGTACATCTAGAGAGCAAAGAAGGAAAATAAATAAAGTGGAAGTGTACTTTTGAAATTATTTAGTTCGGTTGGGTAACGTTCTGAACATTGTACGTATATATAACGTGTCTTGATAAAGAAGGGCCAAAGCTTTCTAAAAATGTTCTTCTTGTGTTAAAAATGTCAACATATTAATTTTACATTTCTCATCATTCTTAAATGATTGCCAGCGTATTTGATTTGAATGACAAAAAGAGCCATACTTATTAAGGATTCAATCAGTAGTCTTTTTCAATAATTCAATAAGGCCTTGTGGGCCATTCCGGTTTCACTAGTGTAATAGGTGGTCAACATGACACTCATGAAACACAATTTTGCTGCAGTGGCTTTGCTTTCAAGTTTGTCTTGCCTTACGGCGATAAGAATGATGAGATGAGGGTGTAAAACTCTTTCACGTACAGGTGTTTCGGTAAACTCACCATTAAGATCACCTTTATCCGTTTCATATCTAAATATTCAAATAGACTTTTCGGTCATCAGTGATACAAGAATATCCGCTTAGTTTTTTAACCATCTTAGGGAAAACTGAGTAAGTCAAAGATCTGCCAATCGCTACTGTAATTCTTGATCTTGACGTACTTCGAAACACTTCTGTGGGAGAACATTGGTCACAAATTTTTGTAACTTATCTTTAGCTCTGCCGACTACTATACCTACTAGCCAATATGAATAGCTCCATATGGTAAAAGGTCGGAGATGCCTACTTCTCAGGGAAGCCAAATGGCATTTGAGGTATGAGGTAATATTTGTGTTGATTAAGACATATATCGCTAAGTAAGCAGAAGTGCTTTGCTCCCTCAGGAGACACATTTTCTAGAATATGGAGAAGTACATCTTCGGTTTTGTTCGCACCAGGCGTACCCCCACGCCCAGTCCACGTGTAAAAATAAATGCTTTTTGATTTTTGGAAAAGTTGATTACCTCAATACTAATAATCTGCATATTCTTCCCGTGAAAGTAGTTTTATTAGTGTCTTATTAGTGATGTTCTTTCATCCGAGATAACCATAGTTTTTGACTTTACGTACAACCAAATATTAGAATTACTTTTTGTACCTGCTGGCTAGATGCAGCCTGTAAGATGAATATCTTGATGGAAGGCAGAACGGAAAATGGTAACGCTCAGGTCGATGTTCTTATAATTATTAGACAATATCTTAGATATTTCTAAGCTTCCGAGATTTCTTTCCGGGATTGAGGTTACAATAGTGAATAGTGCAACGTGGTGTGACAGCGCGCAACGCCCTTTTTAAGGTCTTTTGGCTACTTCGGTACCGGGTGCATGCATTGAATTTTCGTGCTACTACATTGTTTACTATAGTTCTTTTTTGAGTCTTTTAACAATGGACTATAAAAAAAAAGCTGCTTCTCAATTTCATTTGGTAAACCTGAGAGGTCAGTGTCAATGGCCTTGTGGTAGACCATATAGCTTTAATATAGTCCTAAAACATATATGTGTAAAGAATATGTCTAAAACGTCCTTGATGGCATTTTATCGTGCTTGGGCCAGCCCGGCCGACTTTGTACAACTCAGACGCTGCAAGGACGACTCTGCTGATATGCATACGTTCACCACAAACTTCATTTTGGTTGCTAATTATCGGTTTGCGCCAGACATAACATCCAATATATAGGAGTAAGAGAATGCAAAGAAGGTGGGTAGAGCTAAGCCGATAGCTAAGGAAACGCCCATTCCATCGAGCTGAACCAAAAAGCTTCCCTGGCCTAAAAGATCCTCGTCGAGGTCCAGGGAATTCATCAAGATTGGAACAATCATCCTTCGAGAAAAGACCCTTGGCAGCAATTTCATGAATTCCCTGATGTCGCTCTATTTCTTCAAAACCTCATAGGTAAAGCTCGCGTTTTGGTGACTCTACCTACAAGCTACTCCACTGCTCGAAGGCTTTGGCGAATCAACATCATCGAAAATCACGTGAGTATTAATACCGAGCAGCGTGTCATCATTGGGATAGGGAAGCGGTAGCGCAGTCCCCACTTATGCAGTAGTAAAGTGAACGCAAAAAAAACCTAATATTTCTTTGTCAAACCCCTGCATGAAGGGATGCCCTTCACATGTTAAAAGTGTGACGCCTGGACGCAATGCACACTTTTACACCTCAGCAATATTTCTTATTGTTCTTAAGAAATATGTTTGCTTTATGTACGGCGGCACAAAAATGTTCCATTCTGTATTGAATAGCATATCTGCCGCGGCTGGTAAACCTGGACATGAGTGTTAGGTAGCATTGTTATATTGTGATTTCATCGCTTGTGCAATCAACAATCCAGCTGCGCATTAAGTGTACACCTCCTCTACTCGTGGTAAAGGAGTGAATCAGTACCTTCTTCAAACTGGAGATTTATACAAAAAGTTCTATGGATTGCACATTAAAGAACAGAAGCATACATTATATTGGTTAAGTCTTTGCCATTTCCTGGGTGTCTAATACCATCAGCATATCCATCATTAGATTCTTACGTTATATTCTTAAATTACCTTATGTATTAAATAAATTGCTTATAATCATATGATAGCAGATATAATAAATAATGAAATCAGATTCTCTCTTGCATGAATTTATAGAACTCGCCTATTTTAATACCTTGTAGACACATCTCTTACACATTCACCCCCTTGTCATTGGAATTCATACAACTTTCGAGAACATGAATGACGTCGTCATACTTCGCACAGATTTCACAAAAGGATTTCGGCCTACCTTATATTTATTAGACGTGCCTCCAGCATGTCCCTTGTGGACAATAGACTTTTACAGGTACTTTCTTTATAGTTATAAAATACAAAGCCTAGGGAACGCATGAAGGGTAAGAAATGAGGAAATTAGTATTTACAATTTCATAAATTGCTCTAAGAGTCACTCACACAATACAGTTATCCGGTGTGAGGGTAGAATGTTGTTTCCCGTTCATGGTTTATTTTTGTACAATAAACGAAAAATCTTCGAGCAATTTTTACATAATAGGTTAAGTACCTCTAACAGTTTATTAACCGCGCGCAATTAACACAGCGCCTACATTCTCTCGTACCGGATGAGATTTGCGCAGTAACTGTCATTGCTGCTTCTGTTAATTTAGAGGATACGGCAGAATTCGATGATCTGTTCTTTCTAAAGGATATTTAATGTAACGTGCTTCACTCACTCTGTGATGAGCTTGCTTTAGTCCTATTAAACGGCGTATTTGTTCAACTTCATGATAACTACTAGGCTTAACTTTAAAGCCCGTTTTGCATAGCTGTCAGAGGTTACACTTCTTACTTTAAAAAGTAAGGAAGCCCAGACCTGCCGACCTGTAGTATAGTGTTGCGAAGAAGATATGCTAAACCGTTACCCTTTTTAATCACGATAATACTAATTCGGTTTCTTAATATCGTTGGCGTCAGCATGAATTTCAACGCAATCGATGAATCATGACGTCGTATAAAACCCTGTTGGCCAATATTAAGCATACTCTGATTAAGGAAACTCACCTATGTCCAACATATTTTCAGACTTGAAAGCAGCTTTTGATTCTGCGCCAAGGGACGTCATTGCAAGTGAATTTCCTAACGAAGAGGAGGGTCCCTTCAAAAATTCTGTAGCTTCTAATGATTGTCCTTCACAAAAACCAGATAAGGATTGACAATGGCGTGGCAGAGCTTTTTCCTTTTCTCAGACATAGGTTTCGCAAATATTCTTCAAATGTTCTTTGCGTTACTAACAGCATATCATCAAGAGCCCGAGGCCCCATAGACTTGGTAAATGTAATTCTTCA
The DNA here is from genome assembly GCF_002443255.2 of Varroa destructor. Lineage (NCBI taxonomy): Eukaryota > Metazoa > Arthropoda > Arachnida > Mesostigmata > Varroidae > Varroa > Varroa destructor. The sequence continues at coordinate 22,067,564 of NW_019211457.1, read as the reverse complement.
CGGCGACGATTTGGTTATCCACGAAAATGGCTAGACCGCATGCGACTTCTGCAAACCTGACAGTAAAGGTGGTAATCGAGTTTGAAACGGAACGGTAAACTGCATCTCAAAACGCATTTTGTTGTGAAGTCGCCCGTCGTCTATGCAAGTAATTTTTCCTGGCTCGGGCTACCTTTGTTAAACAGTAAAAGTTGATTGTCACATATCACAGAATGGTGCAATGGTAGCGACGTCAACTATCAGAAATGCGTACTTTCTGCCAGTCTTTACCGACTTTTGTCTATTTGACCTCAAAACGGCCCTAGTAGCTCCATGCGGTGTAGAAATCATATGGGAACATTTCTTTGTTGCAACTTGGAAACGCTAAATTGAAGTTGTCTATGCAAGCGTGCTCTTGGACACTCTTGCACGATTAGCTCGCTAGGACGCCCCTGTTTATTGTAGACTTACGATGACGCTTCAAACTATCGAGTACTCCTTTTTTCACCAAATGCCCTTCAATCTGGAAAAACAAATTTGCGAATTGTTGCCGTGAGGTTTTACCGGTCTAAAGCTGGTCTAAATCGTAAATCGCACACTGAATCGCCCGAATAGCGATATTTTAACCTAGGCACCCGGGGCATAACTTTTACTATAAACTTTGCGTTATCTCTGGTTCTTGTGAGCCAAATGAAGTCTATATATACAAATGCAAAACATACCATGGTAGATAATATTATGCTTTTCAATGCTTCATGTGATCTCGTTAGGAAGCCTAGAATTCTGACCAACTCAAGATAAAAATTATTTTGATTTTTCCCTGAATTCTTACGAAAATATATTTATACGAACTGTTGTTGTATAATATTATTTTATCTTTTCAACAAAAATAAGTACATTTTACTCAAGATTCCTTAGTGTTTTTTGCCGTATTTCATGCTCCTTTGAAATTTTCGTTCTCTTAGTTCACTTTATCTTATTGAAAGCGAACCCCATGGAACCTAACCAACTTGATTCGCTCTAGCAAAGCGTTGATATGTTTTAAGCTCACACACTGCCCTCATAGGATGTTGAATCGTGTGGTTATGCGTGCTTTAATGACTACAGTAAAAGCCGAGGGTGTAGGATACACTTTTGAATCCCATTATTATTACATTACAATTTAGATTTACAATTAGAATTACAAATACAACTGATAATATTCCTCCGTGTGAAACCCTAATTCCTTCTATGTAGCACTTCCAAAAGTAAGTTCCTGGCTGTTTATAAACAGTTTTCGTTTGAACAGATACGACGAAACAATATTGTAGAACGAGTAGTTTTATATACACAAAACTTTAGTCGTATTTGCTGAACAGCGGAATGCTTAAGGTCATTATAGGCGCATTTGACAAGGAAGAAAACCTTTATGAAACCTTTATTCGCATGATCGAATATGTTCTTACGGGGGTAAATGTAGTGGTTTGTACGTCGAGATCGAATCAAATAATGTGAAATCAATACTTGTTTTAATTTTGTACTTGTTTGTGGTTAATGGTACCTTCTCGCTACGGTGGCTTGGACGGTTGAACCCCTGGCTGAACGCCGGTTGATATCGCGCCGAGCACGTATACTACACGACGAGTATGATTAAATAAATAAATAAACAATGTAAATACTACCTTAATTCCAGAGTGCCTCTTTTTGTTCAACGTTTAACTAATTTTGCGCACTATCAATCCTGCTAGTTATCTCTGTGGCTAAAGTCGCCTCCTTCCAGACAATAATCTCTGATATTAGATCATCTGCATAACATAGCATCGTAAGCAGTGCCTTCCTTTCCTCGAACTTATCACTCACTTAGATACCAAGCAAGAATGCCTGGGAAATATGGAATTTTTATCTTTACCTTCAGCGTCTCCTAGTTAATCAAGTTAAAACATTTCTGAGGTTTGGAATACAAGCAAATTAGAGAACTAGAATTTGTACCGCCTTTTGCCCTTTTTTGAGCATGCTTCTGGGTTAGTTTTGGGGAAGCCCATCTTCTAGACATGCGTCTTTTTCTCCTTTAGCTAGTCATTCTTTTCATTACAGAGGCTTCAAGTGCTTGATTTATTATAGTTTTACCAGTTCTATAAACCAAAATATTGCATATTGGCATTGAATTAGGCTTTGCCATGAAGGCGGTAATAATGGTATCAGAGACTTTTCAAACCCACATTTCTCAACGAGTGGAAAAAGTGAAGGGTAGCATAGGTTAAACGGCACACAAGTATAACAGCAATATGTCGTATTAAAATATAAGGAGACAATCCTACCGTGCAGCATGAAACAATTGTCGCGAGCAAATAATAAATATAGACATTAATCTTAAGATGCTAGAATCAAATTCGGTCTTTTTTAAATGAAAAAAAATGCTTATGTTCTTTAAATTTTTTCGAAGTGTCGAGGTACTATTTCCTAAATACGATGCAAATTGACATAATCGACGAGATTAAATACGAGCAAGGTGTCCAAGACCACAACAAAAATGAGGAGTAGATAGACCTTATGAACGTGTATGTCAAAGCACTCCGTAAAATTTTGACCCAGACAGCTACGAAAGTTCCAAAAATCAAAAAATTATCTCCATATACAGGAACAATCTAGACAGCTTCAACAACGACCATCATAGTTAGATACCGTCCGTTACTAACGTTACAACGTTTAAGCTGAGTTGAAGGCGATGGCTATTAAAAGTTTCCACATTTCGTCAAAGCTGAAGTTGCGAACAGGAATGCCAGAACACTGGTGACCCTAACATGTCTTGCTGTTGACTCTTAAGATCAAAATTCACATATTACGTATCATATTCATAGCAGTTTCTTAAAGAGTGGTAATGTAAGGAAAAAGTGTTAGCTATTTTGACAAGTATATATACGGATAAATCAATAACACGGAGCTAAAATAAACCTTAAAGTTTATTTGCCAAGAGTGAGCTATATAGGAATTTGCAACCCGGTAACAGATACTCTTATAAGGCAGCCTTTGACGGCAGCACAATGAAAGAATATTCGCTTGGTGCTGTTCTTTCACGAATTGACAATATCTATGAGTTTTATAAGGCTAAGTACAAGCCCGCAATGCGAAAAATTGCAATTAAATAGCACGAAAAATTGTTGCGACAAAGTTGCGTTAAGTGCATTGAATACAACTAAATATAATAAGAGATTTTTTAACAAACATTAATTCAACAACTATATATTGTTGTTATTATATATAAAACATATTTAATATAATAATAATATTTATAATTATATATAAACAACTAATTATTGATGTCGATAATGAGTAGCAAGGCAAAGGATTTCCTTGTGTGTTAGACACCGACTTTTTGAACGCAATAATTAATTAAACAGGGAACAAAGGATTTTTGCGTAAAACACCAAAAGTCAATACCTCTACCATTCACAATATGCAGTATCGTGGACAACAAACCGTATACGATATGAGATCTGTTTATTCTGAGAGAGCGTTCGCACAGAATCGATTCATAATATGGTACCGCTCAGTTCACACGCTCCGATTTTGCAAACGCTATTCGACTTCTGGAAGTGTATGTCGGAGTAAAGTGAGTTGCTGATTACCGTGATCGGAGTAGCATGATAAAGTGTGTTAAAACAATTTTAAATATTAGGTTGATACTTAAGAAATACCGGTTCTTGTTTTTTGATTTTCATTTCTGTTAGTATGTTTACTGGTGGTCAGATCTTATACACTAGCTTCTTTACTTTACAAACATACTGTAGTTGTTTTGTTTGAAGTATAAATCTCTTCGCTAGTTCGCTTTTCTAATGTTACTATTGTATTTTGTAAAATGTGATAATTTGGAGATTCTATAAAATAAAAACCTCCTTTTGCTGGACCTGTGCACTCCAACCAGTCACTTTTGGAGAAAACTCAGTTGTGGATAAATCTATTTTTATAAAAGGTTAAGATATGAAATCCGTATTTTTCATAGTAGTGTGAAGTTTTAATCTAATTAGACCACAAACCAGTCTCATTCACATGCATATATATATAAATTCGCAAAAAAATGCCTATAATACAAAGTATTGCATAGCACATCCAGGGGAACACAAGTCTTTATTCGTTTTAGCATTCTGTCGGTATTATATATATACATACATATATATTAGTTCTGGATAACGGAAAAAAGAGCCTCCGTAAACTTTATGCAGCTTGGCTCTCCTTTACGTGCACCGTAGCTCTTTGAATAGAAAATCATCATGAACACGTGAATCTCTCAGTAACTCAGTACACGGTATTCCAACACAGCCATATTAGAGCGCAAAGCTCTAATGAACTAAACATGGACTAAACAATGATGGTGTTTGGTGAACGTCATGTACTAGCTCCTTTAAAAGAGGTTCCTTTTAAAAAGTGAGACGAAAAGTAATATATCTAGTAACTTCTATCCGGGTGTTTGTGACTTCGTATGTTCTTAATACAACCTACGAATCAGAATTACTTTGAAAGGCTCTACTTCTAAGGCATTGCGCACCAACGAATGCCCTTGCAGTCGGCAACTGCCAATTTAACTTAACTGCCCCTAAAATCTTTTATTGGTTAATCGATAATGAATTCGTAAGAAGTTTCGGAGGGACGTCTGGATGCAAATTTAGACTCAATGCCGTAGCAGTTCGCTTATTTTAAAGCAAATTTTGAAATTTGTATGTTCACATGTCTACGATAATATGATATACGGATAAACCTACGGTATTTCACATAGTTCAGGGATCTTTACTTTCTCTATGTGTGTGTTTTCGTCTAGGTTTTTGTTTGTAAAAGCTTATATTTTTTGCTTATCTAGTTTCTATTGGATATATGTACATATAATTGGATGAATTGATGTATACATCTGTATTGTCAGTTGTTATAAAAGCACCTACCTCAGCCAAAAGCGGGAATGGAGCCAAGTGCTGAATGATGCGTTTGAATTTTTCAAAATAGGCATTCATACCCGTTAGAACGGTATAGAAATGTTATTTTGACTCGACCAGACTTTTTGACTGACGACGTGAAAGCTTGAAGCAATAATCAAATAAAAGTATCTCTGCAACGCTTGACGAGCGAGTTCTTAGAAATGAGTTATGTCTGAGAAATAGAAATTACAGCTTATTATTTGATTTGCTTACTAATAAGATCTTTGTCTTATTTTTCAGATATAGCAGCCTGGGAGATACAACCAATGGGTGCGCTTCTGGCAACCACAAGCAAGCCTTTAGCTCGAGTCCTGTAGCTTATTCATCAAAGTGCACGGCCGCATCACACGTTAGAAAGCTCATAACTAAAAACGTCAAACACCATGTCCCTAATATAGTTTCCAAAAGGGGTAATTATCATTTATTGCTTAACATTATTAAGCTTGTTTGCATTTGTCGATTCTGCAAATATTTCGCAAATGTTTTATTCTAGGGCGTAACGAATTCGGGGAATATTAGCTACTATTAAACTATGACAACTAAATTGTTACACTGCGAGAGATTAGTTTTATTCGTTCAAGAAAACGGTAAATGTTACCTAGCTATGAAGTGCGCCTCACTGCAGTAAGATAGAGGAGTTTAACATGGCGTGTAGCAATAGGGCCGCTGCCATATTATCCAGCCAATATTATTATTGTGAACAGTACTGTTTCGGATAATCCTAATTGTTGCCAACGCATTGAAATTGCATCTAAACATAAGAAGAGCTTACCTAGTAGCGTCACCTGTTTACAAATTATGGTACTGTGCCAATTTGTTTTTATGGACTAGTTTACTCAGCATTATTTGTTTGGCGATATTGAAATTTCGCACTTTTATGAAGATTCCTTTGAAGTTGCATGAAAATATACAATATTGCGCTCTGACTGTATTATAGCACCATTTATTTAGTCACAAATGCGAAAAAATTACAAAGACTACAGTTACATCAACGCTCCTCCTTGTACTATTGCTGTAACACGGAACATGACATAATGGTACAATTTATCAAACAACGTGTCTTGAAAGTTCATTTGTAAACAGATACATTCGAGAAAATAAGTTGAACCTAAATCTTATTTTCATGACAAATGTTGCTATTTACATTGAATTTCATACTATGTCTTCTAAATACTGGCTTACCAAGTCGTATTTACACTGTCACCACTATATTTCAGTTTTGGGATTGGATCTGTACAGTGGCGACGCGCCTAGACCTGAAAACTCCGACAACGATGAAGATTCATTCTTTGGTTGAATACAAAATACCGCAGTCAAAGCAATATGCATTCTTACTATGTATTAGGTTTTTTGGTAAGTAACGGCGGTTTTTCTTTGTTAATTTCTTTCTAATTTTTCGTTTGCTGATAGTCTAGTGTTACATACCAAAAAGTTCTTTTTTACTCTGCAATGCCTGACTTTGGATTACAAAAACGGGTTTATCCAGTAGTAAAAAGAATTTCTTAAACTTATTACGCCTGCTATACAAAGGCCAAAAAGCTGCCGGAACAACTCTGGGTTCGTCCGTGTGTACGATGAGGGCTTATCATTCAGCGCACTACCCAGAGAGTTTTTTAAGAGGGGAATTTATAAACCTCGTCTTCGGATATCACACTTCTTATCTAGGCATTTGCCACGTTAACTAGTATTTTCTAACTACAGTACCCATATATTTTACACGTTCTGTATCCCTGGTTTTGTGTCTTTCTATGTTTTAATATTAGTTTGATTCAGAAAGGAACCATTTTCCTACTGAACGTGAGCTTAGAAATGCTAGGCTTTCTACCTGTGTAATGTTCGCTCCTGTTTGTTTTTGAATGCATTCATACCCTTTATTACGTTCCCGGATATTGCAGTTTAATTATCTTCACCTTGAAGCATCCATTTATTATGCACATATTATTATAAGTGAATACGCGGTTTTTTCAACCTTTATGTATTCATACGTGTAGTATATTCATATGTGTAGTATATATTCTCCTATACGCCAGCATTGCACGTGATGTGTGAACTATTTGGCGAATTTTCTATTTTATGAAGATACGCCTGACAACATCCGTGGCCGGTAAGGACCTTGAGCAGGTGACAGACCACTTCTCCAAAGCACGCCCCGTATCTTTTTCGTTTTTTGTATTAACCTTCCAATCCAGGCAGCAACAATTATTGTGCTTTTCAGCTATGGAGGCAACGATTCAGGGGGTGCAGATTGCTCTACTTGCTCTACTACTTACTCGAAGGGCTAGCACCCACTGTGTTCTCTTCAGGTGACATTTACTTCTTTATACCTTTATAGCCTTTGTTCAGATGGGAGCCACTCAGAGAACTACGGAATTTATTACCAAGGCAAGCTGTCTATTCCTTTTCTCACCCGGTTTCCTAGTTATCGGTATCAGCTTGCCAGGGCGGCCAAGAGAGCGTTCTTCCCTCTTTGCACCATATATGTATTCTATCTGAACTCAGCTCAATCATTTTTACCTAGTAGGCTTTGTTTTCTAGTTTCGTCTTAGTTCTGGCAGAACTCATGATGCCAAATCGTTTACAAGACTACCGTGCTTAATCCATAGTGGCCTGTGTGCTTCGTCATAAACAAGATTCTATTGGTATCAAGTATTGGTCCCAAGATAGACCCTGTAACAATCAACGTTTCTGCTGCATTCCGTGCTTACTACGGCTTTGCGGTCGTCTCTAAAGAAACCGTTCACCACCCTTTTATCTTCACTACGATGTACCTCAGCAGACTGCACCAATGGTATCAGTTTAAGCTAACATTCCTGGGACCTTAGTGATGACACCAATTCTAGGAGAGCCTTGATCGGCGTTGGACTTGATGCCGTCTACTAGGACATTGTCCCTGGCGTCAACTGTTGCTACCGCTTCTAGTGGAGGGACTGTGGATGTCTTGAACCTGATTACGCTTGGCGATGGTCCTTTTTTAATAAGCTCTAGAAACCTGTCGTCGCAGTCACTTCGCTCCGCAATTAAAGAAAGTGTCTTCAAGAATTTCTTTACCTGCCATATTTATTCTAGCGTATACCTTTTCTGGTCATTTATTCTTGAGCAGAGATGTAATCCTCCTTTAAAAGATAATCCCTTTTTTAGTCCTACCATGTCTTGAATGTGTTTCTTTCGAGTTTCTTTTTTGTCGATCTCTCTTATGATATCGACTGCGCACCATTTCCATCTATTCTATCTGGTTCTTCGCTTAAATCTTTTGTTCCCCTTTAGTGGCTCTACGTTTGTCTTCTTTTATCGGAGTACCCGCCTTCTTTACGGTGTCTTTTCTTGCTTTCTTTGTGCTCTCGGGGTGTTTGGGACCTTCATTATGGCGAAGTTTTGAATAGTTATAGTGAAACTAGCTTATGGAGCTTCATCCAAATCGTATGAAGTTAGACCGGACTTCTTTTTCTTCAGTTCTCTCCTGTTTCCAAGCATTTATACTTAAAAATAGAGCCTTTCCCAGTGTTCATGCAGTGACCGTTTATATTTTAACCTGAAACGGTCTAATGTGTCTTGGATCTTTGTCGGCTTGCTTGACTGGACCCTGGCTGCAATCACCACAAAGCGCAAATTTTACGAGTAAAGTGGAGTTTTTAAGTTGTCGGTTCCCTATATGGATGATCAACTCCCAATTTTTAAACAAGAGTTTTTTTTTTAACAAAAATTGCACTCCTGCTGTTCAGGCATTTTTAGGGCAAACATTACTAATTAATACGAAGTTTGAAAATCCACTTGCTCATTCGCGCTGCAAAACGTGAGAAATAAAAATTTCTCGCTGATCTGCATTTTTCTAGTCACATAATGACGTATTTTACATATACTTTGTACTCTCTTAAGTCGCTCGGAACCGGTATATTTGTCCGATATTTATGGACCGCTTTTTAAATATAAGCGTAGATAAGGTAAGCACAGTTGATTAGCTTATCAGTAAGGTTAGCTTGTTACATTCAAACATGATATTGTGACATAAACAATGCACTTCACTAGCTTTCAGTTTTGACAGCTTTTTTAAAAGAAGATAAAAAATGACTAGAAGTAGTTTTGGAAAGCTCACTCTAAATGGTGTGTTGTTATTTTATTTGTACACTTGCAAACATTTGCACCAGACTGTTGCATACATTTGTACATTTAACGATATATCAACGGAGAGTGCTCTGTACCCCGTGTCTCTAAACGGTATTGCGGCGGCGTTGTGTTCACACTTCATAGATAAAAAAATAAGCGTGTTTTCAGGTGCTACCGTCGCATTTCCATCGTGGAGATCTAAGTTTAGGCGTGAGAACGTGTATCGCATTTTGATGCAGCTCATTAAGAGCTTTCAATTGGTATTAAGATCAGGCCTCCGTAAAGGTCTATGTAAGACTCCATGTTTGCTCGTTTGTCCACGATCTAACCAGGAGAACAAACTGTGGACAAAAAACCCCACCCCTAAAACTTAGTTACACGCATCCATTAGAAATTCCAAACAAAAACCATCACAAAGACTCTGAGTACTTACTCTAAGTTATAATAATAGACTGTACACTAATAAACGAGTGAACTTTTAGCACTAAACTAAGCTGCACGACAATGTTAATGACTGCAACTTAAGTGTCGTTTAACTGCGTGACGGCGGTGGAACCGCCTTCAGACGCCGGCATCCCACATGAAGAAGCGGCGCTGTTACCGTATTCGCCCCGTTTTTGAGTGGGAAGACGTCGGTTTAAGTATAGGAACTTGTAGGTTATTGAGTTTATTGCAAGCTTTTGATTGGCGTGAAGAAATACTATGGCTTTCATATGCCACACATACTCTTAGCATACTCCTAAATCAACTCATCAAAAAAAAAATAAAAAATCGGACCTTACAGGCAGGCATCCACACAAACACCACTAGCCCCAATAAATATAAATTATATTCGGTAGATAGTAGATGAATATGATTGTTAGACGAGTTCATATATTAGCTATAGTCTTCACAACGGGCGAAACAAATTTAGCGAGTTGCTTCCGCAGCTTTCCGGCATCGGCAAAAAATCAATTTTACAAATTCACTTCATAATATGACAACTTTAGAGTACATACCAAAAGTAAAATTTGTGAACTCAAAAAAGCGATGAAAACTGTTTTATAATAAAAGTAAACAAGAATGGAGGTTTTCAGAAATATCTAATACCTGGCCATCAGCAAACGAAAAATAAGAGGAGCGAGACAATAAACAAAAACCGTTATTACTTTCAGCATGATTTAATAACTGCTACTAATGGCACAAGATGTTTCTTCTAACTTTAAGCTTTGTTTAGCTGAATCATAACTGTTCAGAACTTAATTGTTAACTCTGGCTGGATACTGGAAAATCAACCAAACAACCATTTGTCGGACATGCGGCTCAAAATAGAACACCATCCTTTTGATAAGTTTAGTGTACCGTCAAATGATTAAGACTAATTTCATACCGCTTCAATGACAAATGGCGGATGCTACATGTCGCTCAACGCTGTCAGTTATGATGTATAACACAAATGCCACGTAATTTGAGGTAATATACAGATCATAGTACAGATTGTGGCTCGGTCAAGGACACAGTCGACATCATAGTTAAGGCTAATAGAAAAGTCCCATATCCTTGTTATCGGCTCTATAAGTAAGCAAGGTAATGTTATTATAATATTTTGCCTGGTGATAGGTGTTTTGTTGATGTACGCTAGGGGTCGAACTAGCAATGTGCCTGTCCCAGCGTATCAGTAGCGGTACACCATTCGCTTACTTTACTTCACCGTATAAAAGATATCTTTATGTTCTCGTTTCTCAAGGCAGTTGCGGTAATTTGGTTAGGTAATGGAAAGTTGAGTTATTAAAATCCTCATTTTGCTCATCGAAAGGCCTGTACTCAAGCTATACTACGTACCATCAATAAGCTATTATTGTATATAACCAATAAGATCCCTCGAAAAGACACACAACACAAGAGCTTGCGAAATACGTTTTTTAACATGCAATATGTTTTTAAATACACTTCTTTCTTTACAAAATGGTAAAATACTTTAATTAGCAATTGTTTTCGAAAATAATTGTTAGCCTACTGTTTCTTTTTGGCACGGTTAAGCAAGCTTTACAATATCGCCTTTTTGGTAAGTTTCACTACTATTCACGAAAAATTCCACACCAATATGTTAGGCTTGCTAACAATATTCAGTTTCAATAAATTGGAAAAATATATAGTTGTCAACAATAAAAGGCCTTTGTCGATCAGTGCAGTTAGAAATACCTACAATAAAGATTGATGTCATAGTATTCCCTCGTATTAACTTTCCTGTTAATACGGGAGAATCAAGCAACTAGACTTAGTCAGATATAAAGCAGCTATTCACGAATCTTTTTATCGGATTGTTCAAAGCTATTTAGCAGGTCTAAAACCCCAAGTAACGTTTAGACTGTATAAAGTAGAACAGCGATAGTTTTGGGAAACATAAGGAACTGAGACGATGGTTTGTTTCAGTTTTTTCTTAGTCCAGGCCGTAATTGAATCGTGGCCATAAGGTCGTGTGTTGTCGTTGAACCACACATCCATGAGGCTACTTAGAAATTTGAAACTTGGCAGCATTGACTTTTTTTTTGACAATACTTCATAATATCAGATCATTTTTGATTGCGAATATGATTGGGAGATTAAACTTGAAGTTGTTCGATACTACTGCGGAAGTTTTCTGTCCTAATCAATACCATTCCTACGGCCAAGCCTTTTCTAATGCGCGGCACAGAGTGATTTATGTCTCGTTCATGGCGGCGGTGTTTTCTAGGCGGATATCTTGTAAGTAATAGTTGCGTAAATTGTCTCTAGAGTACACCATACGTGTTGCCACCTCAGTTCATGTATGTTTGCTTTACCTTTTTATCTTCAGTATTTTCATAATAATTTTATAACATATGGTTCAAGGAATCTTATATTAAGTCATCAAAGGACTGTTTTTTTTCTTTTAACTCAAAGGGCTGATCATAGCAACTCGTTCTTTCCTTAAAAGCCGCGAAATGTATTCGTTTCCTAAGCGGCACTCAATTTCACACCGTTTTTAAAAATGATTGCGTTAGTTACGAGTTATTTCACTGAACGCTTCTTGTATTTTCACCAATCCTTAATAAATTCCGTTGGCGCTTTTACCTTCGAGAAATAGAAACTTAATCACTAAGTATTGATTTTCAGCATTAAATTATATCGTTGTGCTTGCAGTCGTTAAGGAACACCTCGTAGTCCGTAACAGTTATATCAGTACATAACAATAAAGTAATTTAGGTATTTTATTTTTGGTTCCTTAACACTCTGGTATGCTCAGCCAGTCGATACGCGACAGTTTGAACTCACTCGATATAGTTATAGTATTGTTGCATTTTATTATTCCACCTATTTTTTTTGGTTAGTGTTAGCATACGGTCCACGAAATCATTAGCTGTGTCTGTGGGCGAGAAAAAGACGGATACAAGCTTTATCACACTCTGTGAAAAAGTGATTCTACTACCAACGACGTCGAACAGGAAGGGTCATATATCCATTTTTAAGCACGGTATTTTATTCCTTACAAGCAAACTACTCAAAGCCGTAATCTTCTGTCTCTCCAGAATACTTCTATGAAGTCATTGCAGCTTCATTCAGCGGAAATTACCTGTTCCATCGAGAGTCATGTTTTCGCTATTAGGGCGATGCGTACCTTTTGATTTCTAGATATCAGTGGGGAGCGTCTGTAGTCCCATTTTTAGGGAGTGAGCGTGCATTTAAGCAACTTAGATTCATATTTATGGGAGATATAACCTGGTACGTTGTTGCTGTTGATTGCTAATCATTCCAAGAATTTTGTTTACGGTCATAAAGAATATTGTAAAACAATCAGACCGGAAATAAAAGCAAACAGGTCGCTAATAGATTCAATTCACTTTCATTAGTATAACATATCATGAAAACTTGTCTATTACTCAAATCAAGGGTGTGTATTTAAATAGGCATATATAAATATCAGGTAAAATTATTAGGTGAAAGAGCATAGCACAATAAGGGGAATTATGTTAGCCGTTGGCTATAAAATATACATAATAACGGTATGAACCAGATGCTGTTGCTGTAGTAGTTGCTGACCTAGTATTAGTTATTTGATTTCAATGCTTAGCGTACGGAAATTTGAGACACAGATAAGACCGTTGTTTTTCTTATGACGGTGAAGATAACCTTTTTATCATATATGTAGATGATACAAAACGTGAGCTTCATTTGCAAATGCCTGATTTTTTCAACATTCAAAGTTAAACAAACTTTTTTTAGATACTACGAGATGCTAGAAAACCATTACATATACACTTTTTTTTGTTAGCTGAGATGTCGGTCGTTCTAGTAAACCAAAAAATATTCAGTTAACAATAATAAGGTTAATACCCAAATTTAAGTACGGCTAGTGTCACAACAGGTGATTTTCTCGCCTATTTAGCTTGAATCTGTTCATATATGTGTAACATCATCACACCGTATGCGGTGAAATTACATAGAGGAAGCCTCTAAAGTACTGTCAAAGCGGCTTTTAAGAGCACCCTAGAAAAATCTGTTTTAATTGTTGCCATTCTGTGTATTTATATATGGAGCTCTTGAATACCAAATAAAGTATCGTCTTGTTACAGATCAGCATTTTCTGTTAAATTTTAGTGGTATATAAGACAAGGAATCATTCATGTAAAATTATATAAAGCCCCGTTTAATTGTTTCGTGTTTTGATGAAAAAATTGACCTCAATGCAACTTTTATGGAAATATCAGCCACATTAAATTTCTTTACTAGATCATACAATAGCGTAGTCCACCGATCTCGGAAAACAAAAATATGAACATTTGAAGTTCATTACTGTAACTAATGAATGTGGAACGCCGTATGGAGCGGCGATCGTAAAGCTCTTGACATTTACGTAAGAAACCTGTATTAACTTGAAAGGAGATAAGAGACAATGGGTCGTCTGATTTCATGTTTTGTTTTTGGGGCGCCTATTGAAAAGCGGAGGCGATGTGGATACTTTGTTAACATGGTGTTTTCTCAGAATCTCAATCATTACGACAAGATTAAAGTCTTAGCTACAGTCTACGTGTATTTTACTTGTTCCTTAAAGATATTTTGCTTTAAAACAACAAACATATAAAACTGTCAATTTTCTTAGCAGTTCAAAACTGCTCCATTAGTTGAGCGATACATATATATATGTATATATATATGTCATTTGCATATTCCGTCTGTTCTCCCTCGGTTAAAGATCGTTACGGCATGCATCCTGCATTTGCAACCACTAGTGCGTCAGAAGCATGTTTAAACAGTTGGTTAACATAACTTTTTTTTATAAAATAGTATGAAATATACTGTAGGTATGCTTATATATATTACTTATATATGGTTTTCGTTTCTTTCGCCAGCCTAAAATTTCAATTTTTATAGATTTTTATCCATATAATGTTTATAAAATTATTAATCATTATTCGCGAGTAGACTACGATAATTAAATGTAGCTTACTGTTCCGTTGGTATATATAGCATCTAATGCCATTCCGAGACAAAAACCAATTACATTCTTTAAAAAGTAAAAAAAGTGTTATTTAGAAAGGGAGAGAGAATGGATGCCGATGTGTAATATGTTAGAGAAAACTACGGATAGTCGACTGAGACAGCTTTTAACGATGTTTAGAATGTTTGAAACGTGAAAATGTCGTGTTTACCTCGACTGTTTACTTTCTCGCCAACGTCGTCTATAAAAAGGAACTCAGACATGCCTGTAGTTGAGAGTTATTTCTTGTTGTCACTATAATGCAGTCCTTGTACAGTAATAGAGGTTCATATCTCACAAGAAACCCAATTATTTTGTATCATCTATGCAGGTATGTAATTAGTCCTCAGGCTTTAGCTGACAATTCAAAATCTGGTAAATGTCAACGTTCAGTTAGGACAATGTTCTGACAAACGGCTGAGTGAAAGTAATGAATGGTTGGTTAAACGAAAGTGTGATGTGAGCAAGATGGTAAGCGCGAAAAGCGTTGCCATTTCGACTACGGAATGGCTACCAGGCATCGAACTTCGCAAAACATTTTCTGAACTTGTAAGTTTTATGGGAAGAGTGAGTAATGTAGCCCTCGCCGGTGCCGCATACGAAACTGAGGTTGCTGAGCAGATTCCTGTGAAAGAAAAAAATGCGTATTGATTTGAAGTGGAGAACAGAAATGCTCAAGAACTAATTGCACAGTTCTGTGCAAGGCAGAAACGAATCGATTGATCATTACGTTTTTAGCAGGGAAGCGATAGCTGTGTCACTCGGCTTGGATACTGACGATGTCAAGAACGAAACTCATCATAAAGTGGCAATAAAGCACATTTTTACGACAGGTGATGTTTAAGCTAAGGTCAATTGTGCCTATAACTGCAAAAGGATCGGCACGAGTAATGCGCCTGTTCGGCAGAGCTTAGTAACCAACCGGCTGTGTGGACGAGCTCATACATAACTATGTAAAGTCACTAATGCCTCCTGATGACGCTCTCAGTGGCTAGGTGATATTAAAAGGGTAAAAATCTAGTAGATCACAGAAAGTTGGGACTGTAAACAGACGAGGTTAAGCTAGACTGTTCGAATTGCTGAAATAATATCAGAGCGAGCCGAGTGGTGTTGAAGTTGTGTAGACTCTCCTTATCATAGAGAAAGGCGTTACGCATCATATCAGTAAGATGACAGTGACGATTTGGTTCGATTTTCCCAACAGCCATTCGCATACCTGGTACTGTTAAAAAGAATAATGGTGCTTTATTCCTAATATGCAAGTAATGGTATACACTAAGCGAATCCGTGCCTTGCATTGATCCAACAATCTGATTCACGAAAGCCAGCCTTGCTTAAACTACAGTATATACCAACATTTACCCTGTCACCTATTCCGCTACTCTTTGGCTACTACTTAGTCAATGGTATTGTGGTCTTGAAACTGAGGTTGTAGTACAGGAATATGTGTAGCATTTCGATTCAGCTTAGTGAGAGCTTCCAGTTCGTACAAATAAATATTCTTTGACACAGCTTTTGACAAAAACTTACTAAGACGTACCTCACACCAGCTTTTACGACTCTTCCTTATACGCAATTCCGAACAAAAAAATACGATGTCAGAAGTGGACCCCGTACTCGTAGCAAAAAGAAGTAATTTTGCTCCATACCTACTCAAAGATTACAATTGCAATATCCTCCAGTGATTCGTTCGTCGCAATTCATGCAGCACCAGCTTAGTTATGCTGTTGCTGGTATCCCGTTACAGCGATTCTAACTTTCTGATTCTGTTAATCTATTAGCGACATCTACTCCATTGCAATTATCTGCTGTGTAAAGAATTTTTTTAGCATCACCCTACATATTGAGAACACTCTAACCTAAACGGCCCACCCTCGATGATTTTTAATCACACATATTCGAACTTGAGCTTGCAGAGAGATGTTTCAATCCTACTAGTACTACGGTATCTCATTAACTATTCCAATATTTGATTCGTATTACAGCTAATTCCTATGCTAAGCAATTGCATTACTCCTAAAACCCTGTATATTATTTCCTCTTATTATTATTATTATTATATTGCCTCTGAACGAATGATTATACTTCTTTGATCTGGTTAAGTTCTTTCTTGTTATTAGAGACTCCGTCAGTCTGATGCAGTTATTCTATTATTCTCTTCCAACAGTGATTAATTACCTTGCGATAATGATTTCGCTCCACAACTAGGATGTTGTGGTAACCTCTTTACTTTATTGAAATTAATCCGATTATGCATGACGTACATCATGATGTTTAAATAATTAAGCTTTATTTCAAAACTGCCAATATAGGGCCACATAGCCTGTACGTATAAAATGAACGTGCAACCGCGTACACGACGTTAGTGACACACAATGTTGTGTTTTTCTGCAGTTATTCCCGCTCTCCATTCGAATCAGCGGTATAACCTCAATACCCTGTTAGACTTATCCTGACTTCTCATTTCAGTGTCAATTCGTTCACCCGGAAAAAGTATTCATTCAAATATAAAGATATTAATCATATTCTACAAAGTGATTTAGGTTTTATCAACTATATTTACGAATTAACTAAACTAACATCACGCTTCCCCTATAAGTGGAAAAAAATTGTTTTCCCTGCCGAAAGAATCTTTGCAGACTAGGAAAAAAACTGATTGAGATATAAACGATTTTGGTAAAAATTGTCACTTAGCGGTTAAATCGCAAAAATGTAAAAAAAAAGTTACTAAGTAGATGTCGCGCCTATCTTGTGCAACTATGTTAAGAAAAAATAAAAGAAAACTTTAAAGGACAAGCTGAGAAATTTTCAACCGTAGCCGAGCTAATCGCCAAAAATAGTCTGTTTATTTAAATTACCATTACACTTTATGAGATAAAAAAGCAAACTGCCCCCCAAAAAAAGTATTCATCCAGTCCGCTCCGTCTTCCATCTAGGTCTTCCCGGAAAACTCTAACAATCCACAAAAAATCAGCCCAGTCGGACATTTTTAAATCGTTGGGTAAGACAAAGCCGCTGTCTAATACCTTTAGTATGATATATATAAACCAGATGCACGTTTCGTTTTCGTTTACCACGGATACAACCGCTCGTTGACCAGAAGTAAAAGACAGATTTTATTTGATATTTGGGCTCGCATCTGGAAACTATGAGCCCAGCAGTTGCTTTTAGTACTTTTAACGCTGTAACCGAAAGTATCAACAATAAGGCTGAGTAATTTCATGCTTATGCTCTGTAGAGAGGTAATAAGGTTTATGGAGGCTATAAGTGGCAAGATCGCGTTCCCGTCTTTAGGTGATCTAATTGCGGCAAGCAACCTCTGCAAAAGGCACCTAGGACTTATCAGGCAAACACTATGCTTTGTGAAAAGTTTTTTTTTTAATTTAAAATGGCTGGCTTTGGATGACTTCTCCAAGCCTTAAGCACTCACGGGAGTATTCGCTGAAGACACTAGGGAATCTGAATATCGATATAAGAACATTAACAATCTAATGTCTGAAGGTATTGGTCACTGTGTGCTGGACGAACGTCTTTATTTTCAGTCCCATTAAATTCAGATAACCCAGAAACTCGGGCTTATAGATATAAGTGGAACTTAATGTGGTGTCACATGGAAAAACAACTGTATTGCGATCCCATTTTATATTAAATTTCATCGTATCATGTGATGCCCCTTGGGCTGTGGATGGGCTAGTGAACAAACAGAGCTCCTAATATAGGCATACGAGACCCTTGCGCTATTTACGACAATCAATTTGTGTTGGACCGGAAAATAAGTAATAACAACATTTCATTTAACAAGAAAAGCGTTCCAAAATGTTATGATTATGATTCCCGTTTTTCAAGGAATTAAATTATATCCATTTGCCGTCGCTCTTCACGTCCTTCTTCCGACTTTAAACTGATATATTTTTCCATCGGCCTAGAAACTTTGTCTGTGTTGAAGAGCTTGTCCAGCCGGTTGTTGACGACTTGTTTATTGGCGTATGTACTTTTAGAATTTACATTAATTTGTACAAAGTAGTAAGCCATTAATGTGAGGTCTGGAAAATAGTGTGGGTGCGAAAAATGTCGTTTTAAGCTACGACCTTTGTCTGGCACCGTCGTGGAGAACAATGGCTTAGTTTTGTTGGGTCTTTTATGTTAGATAGTCCCGTTCAAACTACGCATTTGGATTATACATATAAATTCTCATTAACGGTCTTGTTTGTGTCGAAATCGTCCCGATGTATGAGGTCCTTACAGCTTTTTTAGAATATCGTTCCCATCGCCTCGAGCGGCCGATTGAAGCGGGGCTCATTTTTTAACTCAAGATGCTAATATTAAATCTTCGAAGTTACCTTTGAGCAGTCATCTCAGACATGATGTTTACGTATAACTCAATCTAAAATTTTATTCACTGCACATTGAAAGCATAATGAGTTTACGGCATTTTTAAAAAGAAAAGTAAGCAGGTGGTATACAAAGAAAGGAAGCGTATGAAAAAACAGCTGTTATAATGCTTATGCTTCAACTTAACGTACACTAAAGGAATCGTACGAGGCGAATTGTAGATAGCTAATGTCTTCGTTTTGACCCAAACTTGACCTTTGTGTCAAGTTGAAGCCATATACTACAGTTCAAAATTTTTATGTAGAACCTAGGTGCTACAATTGGCATTTATAAATATTATCTATTAATATAATTATTACTAGTACTGTATGATTCTGAAACAGTAATTAAAACGCAGATGAGGATAACAGTGGATCAGAAATAATATTACTATTAAGATTAATTACCTTTTACTACCTTAGAATCACACGAATAACTAGATCTTTTTAAATCAAAATAAACGTGGTACAACGCCCTATCAAAGTGCTAAACGCTCTGAACTGAATTAGAAAGTTGATTAATTAATAATAATAATGATTCGGTGTGGGCTTCATATGTAGACTTGGATAATTAAAGCTATTGACAAGGGTACTACAAGAAAACATATCGGAAAGTGCTCTGTGAAAAGTTGGGACTGATGGACGGCCCTCTGTCCGCCGAACCTTTAGAAGTGATGCCCCACCAGTCTTTCTTGTAGTTGATATATAGCCAAGATAGATACGCCGTTATTCGAGTTAGTTTACGTTGTTCGTGCTTTAGGCAAAATTTGTATTTTAAACTTATTAACGTTTTTCTCTCTTGGGTTGTCCAAACTTACCGTAAGACCTGCAAGTAGGTCGATAAAAAGCTTCCTAACGGGGCCCAGATCAGTGGTTTGTCCATTATTAGGGTTTCGGATTTCTGTGTACACACCGGAGATGTTACACGATTCTGCTGAATGCTTCGCATATTTCTCACTATCAAATAGGATCTTCGTTTTAGGCTATGTAATTCTGACCGTCATCAGTTCGGATCACCTGGTTGATGCTTGCATGGCGACTTGATTATAGCACCCGGGTCCTGTGGATTGCACCTCTCTTGAACGTTGGTATACAGGTAATACAAATTGTCGATTAAAATCTTTGCATTGGGCTCACAGACGCACTATTTCCCTTGTCACTTTAACATACCTGGGGCGTGGACCTTAATTGGCTACTAGTGGCGGCGATGACTTGACCGAACAGACGAATAAACTTGCTTTTGAGCTATGATTTTAAGCTATTGGTAGGTAAGACATGCAGAAAGGAGAACTAGCGAATTTTAAAAATAAAGGTTGCGCAATCAAGACTATGCAACATTTGCAGTTCATAACGTCATCTTTCTTGGTCTTGATTTTCCCTCTAGAATCTAAAGTCGAAAATGTCGCTTGGTGACGTCTAAGTCCTAGGCACTCATATACAGCGTGTGTACGGTTTTTTAATTCTCGAAAAAGCTAAAATCACATATAAGACTGGCAAGTAAGACAAACCTTTAAATTTAGCGTAATATAAGAAAATATAACTGAAACAACTATACAAAATGTTTTCGTTGGCCAGTAGTGAAGCCCAACCCACCGATGTCTATATTGCACTTCGTCATAATAATTGGCTTTTTCGGAATCGATTATAGTTCATTTATTCGTGTACATTTTAATTTGAGAAGCAAAAGGCGCAACTGAAAATACAACATATAGTGCGTTCCGACAAATTGGAAAAAAAAAACTTTTTACGCACTTTCACCGTCAAAAATGAAATTAAGTTTTCCCCTAAGTTCGCATCCAACTTTAAACCGGTTTACATTTTGGCACCATAACTAAAGTTGGGTAGAGAATGAGAAGCAGTTATTTATTGTGTATGTAGGGCTGTCTTCCGATTTCTGGAATCTTTGTGGATATAATTGTACATTTCAGTCAACTTCAGTCACAAGTTCAAAAAAGGAATTCCTAAAAAAATATTTAAGGTCGGTTTTAAAGATTTATGCTTAGAGAAGGCTTAGAGAATATATTTGTGGAATACATGAACCCAATATAGATAGAGGACCAAAAGATCGTTCGTTTAGTTTCCAAGTGGTGATTTCAGCATGAACCAAGCTGCACAAAAAAGAAGCATCCAAACTACGTCTTCAAAGATATCTAACAAACAATTTTTATATCAATCAAGGAGACATCTAGATTCCTTATAATCTGACTAATCATCAACTGAACTCTTCATGAATGTTTCGAACAACGAGACTGTTACCACAGTTAAGTAGTAAGAACAGCTCGATCGTTTAAGACAATACATTCGATTAGGGCTAAAAGACGAAAAGCCATGTTTCATTGTGACGACGTCCAGGTTCATACTTTTCTAGTGACTTGCCAAACATTGTCGAAAATTGATTAAGATGTTTTACCTCAACTAGTTTATAGTTCCGGCCATGCTCCTTTCGATTATTACTTTTTTCTTAGAGAAACTTCCTTAATAGAAGAAATTTTATATCTTTTAAAAGTGCAAAAACCGAATGAACTATTTTATAAAAAATACCTTTGAAAGAATAACACTGAAAAACTTCCTGTAAGATGGGCTAGGGTCATCATTTATAATATTAAATATATCATTCATTAAAATTGGTCGGGTCAATAACTCTCTTCATTCAAAATAAGGTGAAATTCTGAAACGAACTTGTAGGATAACCTAACAGAAGCCAAATCAAAGTTCAGCCTGTTTGCAATTAAAGATTTTGATACAAAATGTAATGATTAGATCCTAATTGTTTCAAAAATCTTAAATGCAAGAGTTTTGGAACAAAGCTGTAATAAGTATGATAATACGTTTATTTCCTAGAATTAGGTACTGTAATTACTAAAGCCCGATTATTCAATTTACGCCCTCTCCTGCCTTCAGGCCATGTCGCTGCAGGTGAAATTCACAGAGCATAACCTGCCACGGGTAGTCGTATTCATATGTTTTTTAAACTTTAAAAAATTTTAAACAAAACCTGTTACATGTTCGTTCAAACAGAATGTAAAAATAAAAAGACGATTTGTAAAAATAACAAAATAATTTATTTTAAAACTAATCGTGTGCATCACTACGCGAATGATTGTTTTTGCACTGACGAAAACTTCAACATTAGTATTTATTTGCTCAGCTAGATATCACGGTTTGCGTACAATATTGGATAACATTAAGTAATTACTACAAGGTTTTCTCCGTTATTTGTATAAATAGATTCTCTTTGGTTGAATTGATGCGGGCTTATATAGAAATATAAGTGCTTTAAATCGACCAAAGGTGCTTCCGCGTTTGGTTAAAATTTTGATGACATATCTGAAAGAGCGATCCATTAATTTAAAGAAGATGTGCATATGCTTAGCTTTTTTTCAAAGTTAAAAGCGTGCCTCCAAATTTAGGGTATCTAAAATATATCGCAGTAGTTTTTGGCTCATATTTTTTCATAGAATCGCTGCATTGTTTGATTTATGCAGATACAAATGTTGAGCTTACATAGTATGCCAAATCTAGGTAAATTTAATCTTACATTTAATCAGCCAAAAAAGGCAACTGTATTTGGCTTTTCTGTCCTGTCGATGACGGCTTATGTGCGCTAAGTTTTTGTAAGTTTGTCCTTCATTTTAGATTTCCTAAGTTTACCAAAGGTGCAGATTAAGTTAACCATAGTTAAAGGCAATAGCCAAAAACCAATATACTGCAACGAAAAGTAAATGGAGTTACACTACTCAAATGACGAACTAAATTTCGAAGTTGTTAATTTGTCAAACTTGTGAAATTTCCACGGCATACATAATTAATGAAAATCTCAGCGCATTTAATTGTCAAGGATGCCCCGGTGGATTCTCAGTGACTAACCTTTGAAGTAGTATGAGTCTAAATTCAGCAGCCTGTTATATTCTTCCGTATATATATTTTCATTAACTTAAAGGATCGCCCCTTCTGAAAGACTAATAGAAAAGTAAATAAAACAAAAAAAAAATCAGAGAAATCTCACATAACGGAATAGAGACTATAAAGAGATGACGTTTTCACAATGTTCAGTTTATGTTGGAGTACAGAATGCAGCAAATTCGAGGAATAGTCATTTTTTTTTTATCAAACTTTGCAGCGCTACTCGGTAAACCTTTCGGTGCATACGGATTTTACTCGTTTTGTGTCAATTAAATAATTCAGAATCGGATAGTTTGAAATTTAACAACATTAAAAAACAAGTACGGGAAGACATGGTGTATATACTTGAGCGCTCTGGATCGGTTATAGCCGATGGACTTAATATCACTGAAAAATGGCATTTTTCAAGTCAAAGATTAAAGGCCATGCTGTTATGTAAATTTAACTGAAATTTGTTCGGGTATATTTGCAACGTTGAAATCGAAAGGCAGGTGCACTAACTGCTATATTTTTTTAGTTACATTTAATGTATACAGAATATATTTCTCTAAATAAAACTATATTGAATTAAAACTGTTTAATAGTACCAACATGATGAAACATGGGCAATTTGGTTTAAATGAGTAATGCACATCTCTTCGAATGCTTTGCTATGGTAACCATGAACATGCGGTCCTGGCCGGTTGCTATATCAAATTGTTACCATGCCGTTTTAGAAGTCTGTTGGAGAATCTCTAGTCAAATCGATCAGTATCTATCCCGACTAAAGGCTATAGCCGGATCGGGCCTTAGTGAATTTTGAAGCGCACAGTTTGAATCAGAAATTCACAGAGGAACCTTTTTTTTTATACCTGTTCAGTCTCAACATGCATTTGCAGAGATATAATAATATACATATGAAATATGCGCAAATGTCACCTTCCAGGCGGACGAACTTTGGCTAGCCCCCACATGAAGTTAAATTTGATCACGATTTTCTACGTATAAAGGTGAGCGATCAACGAAAATAGAGCTCCAAATATGATTAGCTGCAGCTAGCCACTGTTTTACCGACATAATTTTATTACGATCTATGGTACATCTGTTTGTCTGCATTTATAGTTGTTTGCTCACCAATCATTTAACATTAGCTTACTAGTACCAATTCACTCTACATGCATATTAAGGATATGTTTGAATGGAAAACAATATCGAAAAGGTGTTCACATACTTGCCTGAAAACCTATTATTCTTTAACAAAGACATAAACAAGTACATTTAACTTGATAAATGAAACATTTGTTTTTCTGTGATACTTTTATAGTATCATATAAAAGGTGCGTTGTGCAATTATAAGGTTTCTCTACTCTACATGAAAACAATTCAAACTATCATAAAGTCTTACACAAAGTAGATTTCCAGACTTAATCAAGCAAACACAATAATTTCTCGTCAAGTTCAGAAATATCAACGATCTAAATGTCTTCGTTGTAACACAGCCATTGTCTCGTCCATTGATGGTCCCCTTATCAACTTCGGCTTTCCTCTGCTGCTAATCGCTTGCTAATAAACTTGACCACTCATGTGGCATGAGTTAAACCTTATTTTTGATATAACTGTTTCACACGGTACGGTTAATAAGTAACTTAAGTTTGTGATCTATAGATCATTTGTAGTGCTTGTCTTTAGGTTTCAAGATTAATTCCCTTTTCATTATTTATCCGTCAGTCTTAATAGGTACAATCCTGGTCTCGATTGACGTGATCCTCAGAATGCTTTACGGTCGACCGGATCTCCAAGAGGGCGCATTCCTAACAAGTTAAGAAGAATTGATTAATTTGGCTATAATGTTACCAACAACTAGGATAACTAGTAATATAGGTAATATATTATGTAAGCAATTTGATAATGTCATTGTTTATGAATTTTACATAGAAGCTTGTTTAGTCCTTAACGTTCGTTAGGAGGCGTCCACATAGCATATTACGTAGGCATCTTATTAGATAAAGAAAACATTACTAATCAAAACCAAAGTTAATTATTAATAGATATTTTTGTAACTTTCTTAATCTAACTGATGTTGCATTGGTCTATTTGGTTGAATATGTGTGTAAAAAAGCACCTGTACGTGTATAAGTTTCAATGAGAAATATACTACTTGAGCGTTTCGGTGTCTTTGTTGGTTCCAATTTCGCGATAACCAACGACGTAGCCTTAGGAATTCCCATTAAAACGTTAGATTACCAACTTTAAACCAGATAGGTTTTTCGAAATGTTTTAATAACTTATTTGTTAATGTGATAACTTGGGTTGCTTAATGATACGTGTACGGAGGTGTAGAATGGGTGCTAAAACGTAGCACTGTGAACGAAAGGTCACACAAGGTCAAGTGCGTAAAGCGTAACGAAATTACATGGACGTAATTTACTGGCGAAATAAGCCGCAGAAAAAGTCCGCAAAGCATAAGAAAAACAGTTGAAACTATACTTCGGAGAACATACAAAACAACTCGAATTTTTCTGAAAATAGTAATGCGTAGAGAGTGAAATTTTATCGATAAATGGCTCCGCTGGTAAACCACTAACTATACCAACTAGGGTAGCGGCGGTAGGATGCAATAGCTTTAGAACAAGACACATTTGCTCACATCAATCACTGTGCTGAAGAAAACGCGAAAAACGAATGGTAGCAATCTTTTTTAGCAACGAACAGGTTATACCTGGAAGCAAAGAAGATACGGCTCTGACAAATCAGATTCTGCATTACAGACAAGAACAAAGTGTCTGCTGTGAAATTAGCGCGGTAAACCTGAGAATGAGGTGTACTGATAAAGGCGCCTGCATCACTAAATCAAACTATTACTTGTACGACTTGATTACACAAGGTCTTAGCTACATCATGGATCAACTGTGTAGGATTACAACGACCTGGCACGCGAGATGGTCAGAAAACAACTTTAAGATATAGTAGAACTGATCTCACCTCGAAAATACTTGTAGAACTTCCCACCGTGAAATCTATAGCATAATGCACAATAAATCTTCTTAGGTCCAGAAATTTATGACCTAATATCAGAGTTACCTCTGTTGCAACAAAAAGCGGTTTCATAGGTATTGCAGTAAATCAATAATAAGTCTGATTAAAATGATTTTCTAAAGTCTAGCAATTCTTCTTTATACAGTACAATTCACATATATTTCGCATTTTTTATAAGAAGTTCGTTTATTGGTGATTTGCGTTGTCAAATCGTAGATAAGCGCTATATATTATCATTATTTGAGCTAACTCGTTAGTTGAGGATGCCGTTTTAGGATGTTATCATTTTTTTTCTTGTTTCGAAGACTCCTACAGATTTACAAAATCACTTGATATAAGAGTTTCATTTTGGTTTTGAAGAATACGAGTTTCTCGAGTTCGGGCCTAAGGCAATAATCTTGTAACCTTGATTATAGTTGGTGTATGCGTATGGCCATATCAGTTTGTGATGCACTCTGTGAAATATTTGGTTAAATAAATTTCACTTGTTCAATTTTTCGAGCGATTATACAATAATTTTACTACAAAATTTTTCAATAATCTTCATAGAACAGGTTTCCTATATTTAAATATACAGTTCTAAAAAAGATTAAAACTTAACCATTCAGATGCAGTCCTCCGTTCGATATGGAATAAAGGCTAAATGCAGAAAAAAACCTTATGAAACATAACCAAGAGTAGATCTGGTGAAACCTACAATTATATTAACACAAAAAAATAGAGATTTTTTGAGACAAATTGACATTGCTTGTTTGTATGTTTTGCGAATAAAGGCATTCCTCCATTTCCATACCAGACATTTCGGAATTTTCGTTAATGCAGAACTTGCTCACATGTCATTTTCAAGATTTCTTTCAAGTGTAACATTTTTAATCGTAGTCTAACACCGTTACCTTCTACACCGTTCTAGCAACTTAGATTCAAATTTCCCGACCAATTAGTAAAATTTCATGCTTCATTATTTCAACCGGACCCTTTAACAACATATATTTTTACTATTGTTATAATTAAATATTATTTGAAAAAAACTGATACCCGAAGACAAACAATACTGTGTGTCAGTTAGCCGATCGGATCAGTCCTCTGCCGCTTAGACATCTCTATTCATCGATTTAAAAAAATTATGTAAATCTCCTTGAGAAATACAGAGCAGTACTGAAGCTTATTCACATATATTTTGCCTTCTTATTAAAACCTTGTAAACCCGGACGATAGGGCTAGCAAGCTATTTACAAAAAAAATTATACACGCTCCGCTTAATTACATCTTTAGTATAGCATCAAAGACAGGAGTCTTTGATGCTATACGATGCTGAGTCTTGCTGGACTTATCTGGGCTTTCTCCATCAGACCTATGAAGCTCTATAGCAGCCACCAAATAGCTATTAGCGTAATGTGTGCTTTTCCTTTGTATTGATAATTCCTGGTATTTATTCTTTCGTATGTTTTTCAACTAATAATTTTCGACGCTAGGATTTAACCAGCTTGACTGGATGTTTTGTGTTCATTGATAGTCACCATAGCAACGCACTCTAAAGGATGCGCATTAGCCATCCACTTTAGGCCGGCCCCTCAAACAGCTACTTTAAATTTCAAGGTATGTAGAGGACCACATAATAGAGTTTAGTATCCTACTTTATTGGTAACAAAACTTTTGCGTTCTCACACTTAGCATACCTGCTTTCGTAGTTCTTCTTGTCCAGATGGTTCTTGGTGGCTACTACTAGCTTCTGGTCGTGGATCGCAATTAATAGTCATCGGTAAATCATCTTCGTCATCTTCTACAAGCGAAGTTCGCTCCTCTTCCGCAACAGAATCCTCTAGGTCGTGTGGGATACGACGCCTGGTGTTTTCAGGAGAACTTTCGTCCTCGGTGAATGATTCCTCTTCGGGAATTTCTTCAAGTGGCGACATGAATTCCTCCGGAGGAGGCGGTATTATCTAAGAAAATAATTAGTGTGAAGTTTAGACTGAGAGGTATCGGTGACAGTGTGGATAAGTAAAAATTATCTATTGTGGGCAGTGGACGGACTAAGGTACATAAACAATTATAGTTTGAGACGGCTGTCATATATAAATATACCGTCGGTAAATTTCATTTTGACAAGCCTAAAACAATGTAGCAGCTCTTCTGAGGATCAATTATTCAGTTATTCGTTATATCAACCTTATTCAAGTTTCGAATCTCAAATAACATGCTTTAAATGACCCTAAAAAATAGATTAGATAACTGATTATACATGCGAGGAGTGTGGGCAAGAAGTGACTGCTTTTTTCGAACTTGTATGGCTTAATGTACTTCCAGTGTTTCGGTGATCATAAATGTTACATCCGTATTCGTTTAGAAATTGCAGAGCAATTACATTTTGTATTAGTTCTCTAAAAACATAAGCTAAGAAACATTTAAAAAAATTTGTTTATGGGATTGACCGTTGTAAAGCGCAGAAAGGATATTTCTTGCATCAACAAGTCGCCTACTTTCTTAAGAGGAACAGAGAATGTTGGTAGTGATGAACTTCCCACTAGTGTTCTCATTTGGAACTACAAAGACAACTCTCCTTATGAACCTTGTATTCGGTTAAAGAAGATGACGAAGAAAGATTCGGTGACTCATTGAGTTGTAACTTGTGATAAAAAGAAAGTGACTTTCTACGATTATCGCTGATGGGCAGATCAATCAGGGATATTCAATGACATCGTCCTGAGGCAAATATGCAGCAGTAAAGCTTATGGTCTCTCTCTGGTAGTTTTGTGCAGGGGTTATTCGCTATAGCTTCGTAAGTCCTAATTTGTCGATTGTGGCTGAAGTGTACTGTCAACTATAGGTAGCCATCTTTTTCCAAATCTCAACAACGTCTTAATTGGAAAATTATTTTAATCTCAACGTATTGCCAAAATTACATTTCGAAACATTATATATGTTCGTGCACAAGACTCCGCAGCAGCGAGTTAAACTTTGTTTACTTCGCTGTCTGACCTGCAAATGGCAGAAGGTCATGGCTAATACTGCGTACTTCGACTTTAAATAATTATGCTTTTGAAAAAAATCCAGGTATTCAGGATACATCAGTGTATACCGATGATACTCCTTTATCAAGCAGCATGTTTACAAAAATTAAATAATTTTTGAAAAATTAATAAATGGAATCGCCTACATTATTGGCTCATGCAACATCACAATATGGCTTACATGTTGGGCATATATAGGCTGTTGTTAAATACATAGGGAGAAATTAGAGAAAAAATGCTGGTTTACTGAAAATTGGCTGTGATCACAGCTAGAGAAGACGTTGCTCTATTTTTTAATTTTTTTTGTTATTT
Organism: Varroa destructor; assembly: GCF_002443255.2. Classification (NCBI taxonomy): domain Eukaryota; kingdom Metazoa; phylum Arthropoda; class Arachnida; order Mesostigmata; family Varroidae; genus Varroa; species Varroa destructor. Next base: position 22,038,457 of record NW_019211457.1, on the reverse strand, counting down.
ACAGCTCATCTACCACATCTATGCAGTGTAAAGTCAATATTAGAATGGTTCAAAAACTGGCGAATACAGTATTCGTGTTTCTTCGAGAAGCAAAGTAAAAGTACAATAATATCCACATCAACCTTTGAAGCCAACTATATTCTACTATAGCTTGTGAAGTTATTCATGATTCTGATGCAAGGGATTATCCACAATTAATCCATGATCGTTATTATCCGACATGTGTGGGCGTGTTTCGTTACGGTTGTTGAAAATTCTTTTAAAAGCAACCATACATTGACAGCAATATGTGGTACAACGAGCAGGATGGCTTAGATTACTTTGACATATCAGTGTATGTACATTTCCATAAGGCTTTATGCCCCAAAACTAGTATATTATTTCATTATTTTTTGACATATTAACATTGTATGAATTGCACTACGGAAAAATGTATTTTATGAGAAATCTGAGCCGTACATATTTCAAAAAGACTAAGTCTCCCGAATTTTACGTTTAAAAAAAGCGCGCTTTTGTTAGACAAAACGAAATAGCCTATATCAATTCGATGTCATATAGTTTCACAATCCTTTACATCGATGGCTTTGTGTGCCTCGCCGTTAACCTCGAAGACAGCTGTTCTCGAAGAACTTGGGGAAAAACAAAATATCGTTGCTGTTTGACAGCTACAAGAGCACTATTTAAAGTTCTCAGTTGTATCAAATGAAATTTAGGTCATCTTAGGCAACCTAAGAATAGTTTGATAGAATTAACCACATCAAGCCTTATACTTTAAAAGCATGCACCGTGCAGCATCGCACACAAACAGGAAATTTATTACCAAAGCTAGGTGGTTTAATTATTACGGAAACACCGAATAACTGGTCAAAGAGGATTTACGGGGAAACTAATGCTTTCTTAAACTACAAGGGTAGATTCGGCCCACTTTCTTTTTTATTGAAAAGAAGCATCGTTCAGTACCACAGATACAGGCAAACGTTTGAATGCAACTTTTTTTTTTTCGTATTGAACTACGGGTGCGGAAATGTGGTAGAGGACGTCGATCGTGATTACGCATGAGGTCTATGCGTATATTAAGAATGCTCATTTTAAAGTTGTATCGAGGTGGAAGTGGAGTAAACAAGGCAAAGTTTCTTTCCTATCGTTTACAACCATCCTCAAGTAAATCAACAAATTTAAATGAGGATCATATTTAGAACGGTAAAAGGCGGTTATTATTAAATAAATTGCTATATATCCATAACATAATTGTGGTAAATAATACGAGGGAAGACTAGACCAAAGAGATCAGTCACTGTTGTCTGGGATGCTTGTAATCTGACCCAAATAAATTAATTCAGTTGTTAGGGTAACAGACAATTAATACAGTAACTATTCCGCCTTCAAATCGCGTGATTTACATAGAAGCCCGAGATAATCAAAACGAGTACTCCGTCTTGAATAGACACGCATATACTATCACTTTACAGTACCAAGTAGAAAAGTTTCAAGTTATGAATGCGTCGGATGAGCGCACTTGCTTAAGAAGGCTATATATATCGTATAATAACAGTTTTTTTTTAATTTATATTTTCTATATATTTTTAATAGTATATACGAAACTATTTACCTTATGGGGATTTCTAACGTATGGAACGGTAGCAGCGATAGCACCGGATGCAGCCAGCATAATACCAGATACAATGAATGGACACTGGTATGACCCGGTGAGGTCATACAGGATACCTTAAAATGTGTTTGAATAGTAAAACAAGTAGCTTAGGCATAGTTTTGCCAGTTTTTTTAATCGAATAGATAATAAACAATTTGTGAAAATGCGTTACTTCAAGATTAAAAGATTTTAAGATTAAAAGTACGTACTGTTAATTATATATATATATCGATATATATGGGTACTATGGCAAAAAGCATACATTTGCGCAATCGATTTATATAAAATTTAATATCACTGCACCGAGATGTATCTCTTGTAAGAAAAAGTTGTTTTGTCTTCTTGTTGACAAGAAACCGAGTACAAAAATAAACCATCGCTCCACATTGAGCATTTACCATGATAATTTTTAATCCTTTAAGTCTGTTTATCGTCATTCTGTTTATTTAACCAACCTTTTTCTTATTCCTAATAGCATTCATGTTTAAAACGAAAAATAAATATAACATTATATTAGATTCTTCATACATACCAGCAAATGGAATGCCAAGGATACAGGCACAGCCTCGTACTAAACATAGAAGTCCAAAGGCATTGGTTAAACGCTCGAGGCCGAGCAGATCCACCAGTATGATTGATGTCAGTAGAATATATGCAGCAACTGCAAGGGTTCAGAAGAAAACAAACATATAAATCTTACAATCTTACAAATGTATAACGCATCTTAATCATATTTGACAATACTTTAGGTTACGTTTGTATTGAATAGACGATATGGTATTGATTAAGTAGACCTAATCGTCACAACACTTTATAACCTTTTCAACGTCTCTCATAGAGATAATCTGGTGAGATCTATCAGTCTCTTGAATCTGATTCTTTTCCTATTATGCACCAGTGTTGTCTTGCTTTATATTTATCGTGAACAACTGCGGCTGTTTTCTTTCCCAAAACACAGCCTGCCAAACCAGAACACAGGTTCTATCACAAACCATCGAAGTTAATAGATAACGTAATCATACAAACAAGATCAGCAGGTCGGCAAAGTACCTATGTGGAAATCAATAGTTCTTAGTGTGTTTTACGGGATTTACTCCACTGATCACATCCGCGTTTTATGCAATTCTGGATTACAACACCTACTCTGGGTCTGATTATACTGTCGTTCTGGTTTTCACGTATGAAAATAAAATAATATCTGTATTTTTTTATACCTACCCATGAAACCAAACAAGGCACATACGGTCATTGCCGCAGTATACCCGCCTATCACCAGTGCTAGCGGTGTAATTGCAACTGCAATTCCCGATATAGCCAAGGTCACGTTGTTCACCGTAAGCGAGTTCACGTGAGGAGAATCCGAGATTCGGCCGAATAGCAAGCGACCCAACATATTTGTGATACCTGGAAATATGCACAATCAGAGGATTTTGGAGTTTGGTTACATTCAACAAACAAGGCACAAGGTAGAAAAAAAGTACGTTTACGATAAGGAATGACAATTGTTTGACATAAACAAAATGTAGATGGCAAATTGAAGAACTTGTTGCTTCAATTGCAAATCAATCTTTGTCCTCATTTTTTTAATCTCAGTACACATCTTTTTTGTACAAACCCGTTTTTTATCTGGTAAGCAAATTTTCTTAATAAAAATGTGAAATAGGTATTACCCCTCCTGGTAGCAAATAAAAATATCCAAAAAAGCAAAGATTTGTAGAGTTTACGAAGGTTTTTTTACTTTATTTAAAATTTTACGATATGAAGGTGCATAAAAAGTGTAATTTATGGTCGAAATGCATTATCAGAAGACACGGTCCAAAGATGATTCTGTTGTTTTCGTTCCCCTAAAAAGTGCCCCTCGTAGTGGTTGACCAGAAAAATTGACCAAATCATTACGAAAAGTTTAGGAAAACTAATACGTGAGCAGGCATAATAAGGAACTAAATGTCTACCACCAAATAGTTTTAAGCTATTCAAACGAAGAAAAAGCTCGATGTTTGGGTGCCACACGAACTGACATCAAGTATTTACTCGATCGTTCCATCGTTTACGAAAAAAGCGCGGAATTGAGTCATTTTCAAAAGTGGATCATTATGGACAATAATGTGCAAATAAAAAAATGTATTTCGCAGTCTGTGGCATAGCCCAGACTACCGCAAAAAAAGATGACCTTACGTGTTTAATAAAATAGGAAAGCAACTCTGTGTCATAAGTTACTGCCACTTCCCAAAACATTTTCTATTGTCAACAATTAACAAAAACAGAACAAGCCATGGCAAAAAAAATCGGCCAAAACTAGCCAAAAAGGCGTCGTTTTTCATTATGACAATGAATGAATCAGACCATATACATTCTTGGCTACCCGACAAAAACTAAGAAAACTTGGATGAGAAATTTTATTGCGTTTACGGAACGGTACTATTAGACAATCATCTATTTTAGCCTCTGCAAAACTCTATTAATTGTGTTAATTTAGTTCCAATAGAGGGACGAAAAATCATTTACCACATTTTTTCGCGAGAAATTTCACAGTGATGGCACTATGGTGTTTCTAACAAAAATAGCAGATCAAAACGACGCATATTTAGTTTAGTAAAAAAAAGTAGTTTCAATTTTGGCTTAACCTTTCAACTATGAAATATATATATATAAAATACAAGCCTCAAAGCCATATAAGTTTGAAGAGACTGAGACCAACCATAAGTTAAATTAGAGTCTCATTCAACATAACTAGTATATAGCAACAACAAAATAAACGTCTTAGTAAATAATAAATCCTAATAAATCCTGGCAATTGTTCCTAGAAAGTTTGCTATGGAGAGTATATAGGAAGGTAGGAAGCTCTAAAAGTATTTATTTTGGCAACTGGCAGCGTCCTGGAGAACTTCTAAGAAGATTCTAAAAAGCTGGCAGCGGTGCAGATTTATGCAGTTTGGTTTGTGGCAAATGTATACATTTATTTATGTAGGTAACAACAGACTTGAAGTGTATTTTGCTGCAAAACAATAAAAATTTCGTATTCATTGAAATGGCTTGACGCGCGAGCGACCTTGGTAATCCAAAGATAATCCAAATGCCATTATGCTGCATCTTTGATACCATATTTAAATACCAAAAAAGTTTAGTGTCCCAAATTACACTAGTGTCTCATAGGTGTCATCTTTAAAAGACGATTTGCAAATTTGTCTTGAGTGAGATCATCAGCAAAATAAATGACGTGCAGTTTACTTTCACGAGGCGCAATGTGGAGAGGCAGTATAGTAGTATAAAGGATAAATACAAAAGGGCCTAAACTGAACTTCGTGGAACCTCACGTTCTAATCCATAATCCTTCAAAACCGCACTGTTGATAAACAGTTGAAAAGCGGTTGATTAAGTAATACCTGAATAAACCGCCAGCAACATAAGAAAAATAATAATAGGAAATCGTTTCTAAAAAGACATACTGCGAGATAGTGTGAAAAGCCTTTGCCAGATCAATTGCGGTTACCAAATGCGCAGGTGATGTAGTTATAGATATCACGAAAAACCACATCACGGGAAATGGGGCAAAACATACATTAATAATTTGAGGAGAAAATCATGTTGAAAATATGGGTATCAAACGGATGCTTAGCACATTTTTTGGACAGTTCTGAACTGGAGAACGGTTTACTTAAAAATTGTGGCAAGTAGCAAGTTTGCCGATACCGACAAGTTTTCTGGCAAAGATTTGATATGGATTTTGCCTACTTCCCCAGTTATCTCGAAAGCTGTTGGTGTAGCCAAAATATGTATATATGTACAAGCGGCGTCTTTCAAAGCCGAATCTAGCCGTCTAGCTGTAATCTAGTAATCTAAGCGGTGCCTTCGCATCCGACGCGGTTTAAGCTGTGGAGAAGCATCACTATATAGCCTTAGTAACATATATTGCCGTTGCTGTTTCTTTGTCGTTTATTAAATCACCTATTCCGTTTTGGTGCAAGAGTAATTGAAATTCATACTATGTAAAGAGTTAGTATATACTTAAAGGCGCTTATTAATTTTCTATGGACTACAGAAGGATTCTCTTGCTTTTTAAATAAAAATTAAAGGGCTATTTGTCGCTTGCGTAGACACCGAGCTTTCTCATTTCCTAGAAGGGTAGCCGGCAAGGGATTTCAACCACCATTCAGGTCAGCTTTGATAAGCACAATCATTTGAGACTGCCTCTCCGCTATTGCCATTTCCATTTTTAATTACTCCTAAAGATGACTGTTTTCCAAGTTATTTATGCTTCTGAATGCTTCGATGTGGACACGCTTCGTTCAGACACGCGGCCATTTGCTGACTGGCATGTCCCACATTCCGACGCCAGTATTATTGGTCATTTATGAACCGGTCCTCTGTATATCAGTGAGTTCTCTGAGGAACGGTGCGCACTTCTGAAATATAACACCTAACGATTCACGAGGTGTAGAAAAATCATCACCCTCAAATGAGTTCGACCGCAGACTTGGATTTTGCGCGGTTTGTTGCTATTGTCGATTGTATTATTTAAATGAGCTCAATTACAGGCGCACCTAACGGGAAAAATATGTGGTATGGTATTTGAGAATACATTTGGCAAGTTGTTTAAATCATGCGTCCATTTGGTCAAAGGGAGGCAAAGATCGCGTTGTACAACAGATGGAATGCACTTTGCTGGAAAGGTGTGGTCACTGTTCCTATCAACAACAGCCCTATTTCCATTTAGAAGATGAATTCTTCGCAACCTAGTGCTTGCCTCTCCACTTTGGTGAGCTTGTTGCGTGCATAAAGATCATCCATACGGACGCGCAGCAAAAGCAATTTAAGTCAAACAAACATAGATTTTCGATCTCCATGAGGACCAATTCCACATAAAAAAACAACCTGACTATTGCTAATAGTACCAACAGGCATGGTTATAGTCTTTGTCGTTAGCCCTTTTTGGTAGCTGAAATATACTTCTTGACATCCCTCAGCTGTCGACTAGTGCTAATTACGAATTGTTTTAAACCTTGTGTTTGTGCTGTTGTGTTTGATATTTCGGCGATGATAAGCATTGCCGTTGTGTTCGAAAATACTGAAAGTACCGAATGCACAACCGAATGAAATAATGATCAGTCTTACAGTTCCAGCATGGAGCGGTACAGTTATATCAGCGTGCTCAAAGGTTTTACATCCAAGCAGAATCGATATAAAAAAGAGTTCGCTTCAACGAGATCTGGCTGAAGACATCTTCAACATTGTATTACTACTTTTTTGTATAATGACATGTACCAAGTAGCTTATACTCTAATGATATTCAGTACAGACTAACCTATTTCATACATTTGGGGGCAATAGGTTAATTTTCATTTTTAAGTAATATTAATAGTGCGACCAAATTGCTTGGGGGCAGCTTTAAGTTTTTTTCGAACGGTTACCAGCAGATATGCTAATCTATATATTCTAAACTCGATTCTGAATTACTTACATACTGAATCCACGTCTGGTGTCCCGAAGGTGAAAGCTAATAATTGTCGAAATTCTCTTAAAAGTTGCAACATACTTTTTTTTGCTAACCGTTAAGTAATTAGAGTTACTGAGGTAAACTAACGACTATAATGACAGTGTCGAGTACAAGATTGGCTTCTACTGAGTTCTCCAAAACTAGTTCACAATGTATCTTTTGGCAAACCTGAGGCCTTTTTTTCGCTTCGGAATTTCTGTCACTGGTGACTAGACTGAAAATTAGGCCATCCCATCACTTTAACAAAAACGCGAATTTTTTAAGGGTGTGTTATCATTACAAGCCGCTGACTCTGTATATATATTGTGTGTTAGTAAGTGAAAATGTAAGTCCTCAACATCTGAACTACCATATACTTAATAATGTTCAAAATAGTATGAGATTTCGGTTAAATGTTCATGCTCCGGGTGAGAGCAGAAATATGCGTATTTTTTGATAAAAATACGCGTACCTCTGCTTATGTCATTATCAATACACACTAACATGCTTCATTCACAGCGTGCTAAGTTACGCTAAGTCCCATCATTTGAAAGTCAGTAAAACATTTGATATCTTAGAGGTTATAACCTGTAAATCCAGATGTCTATAAATAAGTTGACACATGCAAAAATATTGTGATCGACTCCATAAAATGCCTCTGAAGTAAACATAATAGAAAAACATTTCTATACGTAGTTTAATCCTGTACAGTTGCATCCTTTTGCGTTGCTGTGCACCTCCCCTTCGAAAAGCACTACTAATTTCAACTAGAAGTTTTGTTCGGAATGAGAACGTGAGTATATAATATCCTAGCTTTTCAAATAAAATATAAACAAAGAATCCTAGAGCAACTACTATCTATAATTCAATTTTCCTCCTTTCCCATGCATCAAGATTGCAGTCGAAACCCTAATATACCTCGGCATAATAGCGTCTTCATATGACTTATTAAACTACGTGAAGAGTACTGTGTGGTATTGAAACGAACTGATATAAAAAATTTATATTATGATAAGTGGTTTTTGACTGTTTAAAGCACTGCAGGAAGCTAGATATAGGCTGCCTAATCAACAATAAAGCTACAATTAGCACTTTATATCGTCCAGAATCTTACAAAAAATTAAGAACATTCAAGGCCTCTTGCGGCAGCAATTGCAGCATATCACGCTGCGAGTTCTTTTTTGTACTTAATTAATACGCTGAAGGAAGACTAGGAACTTGACCGGATTTGAGTTGTAAAATAAGCCATCTCGGATGGTAGAAGTTGCGCCCGGTGTTTTCGCACCAGGTCGAATCGTTGACGTTTCCAACTGTCCATAAGCTTATTTAAGCCCTTGTTAAACTATTCGCCAATTATAGGTACTGTACCACACAGAGAGAGGAACTCGGAAGTGAGTCTGAGAACGCTTCGACAATGGCAGCATTTGTCTGCTATAGCGTACAATAACGAAAAAAGGCCGCTTCTTGTGCTCTGAGAACCATCATGGTGTAGCTTTTACGTAATGAATATATCAAAGTATCTACGCATGTCCCGAACTTGGAACATATAAAGATTCTTCATTTCGTGATTTCTGAAGAACGAAAATCTGCGAAGGACAAAGACAATGTCGCCGACGATTCAGATTCGCAATGGTACCTTAAGAGAACTCAGTTTACGTACGCCGTTCGCAACAACCGTTTTTCCGGCTCATCCTAAAGTATCAACAAGGATTTGTTTGACGACGTCAGTAGAATGTAGCAATCCAAGAGCCACCGGTTTATCCTGCTAGGGTACTGCACTATTAAATATGTGTTAGTTTTCCGATAACAGCTGATGCTACTATTCCGGGCGTGATTCTTAGTATGACAGAGGAGATGAAAGGAACAGCAGGCCAGTAGGACCGAAGGGCAGAAGAATGTGCGCAAAAATGATATAGCATGCGTGATGTTGGCAGCAATAATACTGAAACGATCCGTGTACCAGCGAAACGAACTGTTCGAGATTAAGACAAAGAAACAAGTTGAGAAACAAGCACAGCAATACAGCATGCAGCATATTAAAAAAGACCAACAAATCTATTAATAGGAGTACTCCGTTGAGTTGAAAACGATTGATGCCAAGAGGTCCGAATGACGATATAAACCTATATTTTCGTAAATCTATACAAGAAAGACCATTGAATGGGCACACTCACAAATGTAAAAATGGTAAGGATTATATTGAGATTCGGATGAGGTTACTGAATTTAATAAACCCGTAAAGCATATAGAGACATTAGTTTACTGTACCGCAGTATCAAAGATATTAACGATGTTTTTTTTATAGTGCTAGTGAATTCCACAGTTAAGTAAAGCCCGAGTTAAACGATCACACCAGTTCGTCGCTGTTTATCAAGTGCAGTGACGTGGCGACTAAGTGTAAGAAGTAAACAGGAAAAAGTACATAGAAAAAGAGCACTTGTTTCCAAGGGCTAATAACGGTAAAGAAAAAAGGACACTGATTAAGAAAATAACATAAGAGTAAGGTTTCCAAGGGCTAATAACGGTAAAGAAAAAAGGACACTGGTTAGGAAAATAACATAACAGTAAGGGAAACAACGAGATTCGTTTTCAAAAAGAAATAACGGTAAAATTTAGAAAAACAATTCGACAACAAAATCAACTACAAAACAATTTGCTATTTGTCTGAGATACAACCAAAGGATGCCCATTATAAGAAAGAAAGCTTTACAAGCCTATATCAAACCAAGTTTGAAAATCACTTGAACCGCACAGCGTTACCATTGGGTACTCAAATCTGCTTAATTTTTCAGACACGATTACATGCAAGACAAGTAAAAGTGCACAGAAGTCTTAAAAATAGCGAATTTGTTAAACCAAATCGAAACGGTACATAATCTACAGTAAGGACTGCGTACGCATGGGAGTATCCTTAAGTGACAATTGAGACACTTCCAGATAGGTAAAAGCAGGTTTACATAAACTGCTTTAATTTAACCCCACGGAGTATCATTCTAAATACAATAAGCCGCATGAAATTTGGTGATGCTCCTGGTTAATGTGATTATAGAGAGATGCACAAGCCGTTGAGTGACACATTGAAAGATGTGCACTGAGCTATATATAATATATATATATATATATATACATATAACAATACCATATCATCGTCCCATGAAGGCACTTCAATGCTCGAAGATAAAGTACGTCTTGGATTTTGTGAGCATTCTCTAAATAAACTAAAAAAGCTTTCCTACGTTTTCCGAATTAGTATGATAACCTATCGCAGCAGCGAAGGAACTAAAGCAACTCCCAACAAGGGGGAAGGTTTGTAGAAGCCCGATTTACCTGTGAATGCCATAGGCATGATGTCGTTATTCGTCTTGTTATTCATGGACGACTGTGACGTCCGACACTACGAACAACGCTTTTTGAAATCGCGAGGACAGCTTGAACATCGTAACCCAGGTTCACGCAGTGTCATATTTCGCAGCATGCTGACGGGGAAAATTCAGTCTGCTTAATCCGTCCATACTAGAGTACGAATTAAAGCGGATCTGAACCCGACTTGAGTTACTAATACTGTAGAGCAAAACGCAAAGATAATACGGGCTATAGTACTTCTTTTGTCTTTTGTCGTGTATTCCAGCTTACATGAGAATCTCTAAAAATAAACAAGTGATGAGACTTGCAAAATGCGCTACTCAGAAGATACCATGCACGAGGATATTACTGAACGCTGTGCAATCAGAGAGCAAGCGGATGAGAGACTGCTGCAATAACATATGGATCACAAGAAAATACAAAAAAAATTTTTAACTAGCGTTAATGGGTGTAAAGGTGCGCACAAGTGGAAATACTGGTGTTAGCGATTCTCTACAAATTGCAGTTATGGTCCTTTAGAATACAGAAGGCAGCATACAAATGTTACTTAATACAGCGGATAGCTTATGCGCTGCGTACAATGTATATAATGCAGTCATGCACGTAGGCATAGATTAAGATTAATGAGACGTCCTATAAGCTAAAAGTGAATTGAAGAAAAAGATAAACAGAAATCAAGCTAGTAGATCTGAATTGAACGACAGGGTTTGACCAACGTATACTGAAATGCTAATTATGGTCGTGATAAGAAGGAACGCAGCTGTCAAAAAAAATTAACGTATCCATAGGATATCTATTTAAACACATGCATGAAAGTGCGAGGAAGTATGTATGATAAGGTACAATGAATAAGGAACTTGATGTGAGGTAAAGTTCTAGGCTTTAGATAGAGCTAAAAGGCGCATATACATGTATATACGTGGGGACGTAACTAAGTCGCTCAAATATTTTGTATCCGCGTGTTCTATTGTATATAAAGATCAGCATGGCTTAGCTACTAAAATAGCTATTGAAGTTACATATTTAACTCCAGCAACGAAGTTGACTCGAACATACGTGCGCACATGGCAAACAACGGACGAGCTAGCAGGGAAGAATGAAAACGGCTGGCAGCCGAGTTTCGACATTTCTTTCATGGAAAATACTTCCTCCTATCCCACTGATAGCGGTGTCAAATGCTGCGATTGAGCGTTGAAATAGGCGAACTGGTAATCACTAATTAAGATATTCAATGGACATATCTGCACGACAAAGATAAATTGAATTATCTATTATGAGGGTGCACACATCAACTAGGTGGAGATTGCAAAAGTACCTAAGACTCACATTATGGAGGTCGAGGAACCAGTCAGAACCGTTCCAGATTTCCGTTGCGGTCGGGAGGAGGAGGAGTAACCCCTTCGTCACCCGAGAACAAGAATAGACGTAGTGAAAGACTGATCTCGATCTACAGCGAAGTCGACTAAGGTAATCAGTCAGCAATTTTACTTTGAACAGCAGGTATGCTTTATTTTAGGCATACCTTATTTTTTGGCATTATAAATATAATATTTTTTGATACAAGGTATTCAGTCTCAAGCAATTGATATTGAGATGCCACTATTATAATCAATCCACACAAACATTTTTTGCCCACGTTTGCTTAAAAAAGCACTAACAACAAAGCTTCTCACCCAGTTTTTCAGGTTTCAAAAGGTACGTGGAGTTCATCTCATAGATCATATTGTTTAATATCGCATTTCGCGGCAACTGGCCCATTGCAGCTTTCAGTAGCAAATCAACAGTGATGTAGAATTGGTTGTTACCTAGCATAGTGCCAAGCTTGGACATAAAGCATTTAGCTATTCTCCACGGGTCAAAAGTCGTTTTCGATCATGATCACATCGTGAATTACTTAGCAATTTATTGTTTTTTGGGATTGTCGTAACCCAGAGGAAACATTATGAGATTTCCATCTACAATACGGTATTTCTCTTCGAAAAGGTCGTAATTGTGTGTTCTAAATGTCCCAAAAAAATCAGTGTCCTAAATGAGGTGCTCCAATTCATCAGTTCCGCCTAGCGATGTAGAATTCGAATCATCGCTTTTTGAACCGTCGTCAATGGCTTTAAATTTATTAGCATCTCAGGTTTAAAGCCATTGACGACGATATGCATCAGCACTACACGGACTGTCAACAACGAATTCGGCGCGCAAACCTTCAGACACAGAAAGACCGTCTTCGCTGGGTGAGTATTCATCAAACGTAACCTAGAACGCATTCTCTACCCCGGTAATTTTCTTGAAGATCCTGTAGCCTAGTTTCTGAGAATGTTTTGATTGTACTTGGTGATTTAAACTAATAATAGCATGCATCCTTGGTACGAGAACGGCTCACCTATACAAGAGACGAGTAGTGAAGCGGCTTCCTTGTCCACTTTAGCCATTGTGACAGCAGCGTCAGCGATGAATACAAAGGGTATGTTGAACCCCATCATGCCGATGAGATTTGATAAGCAGATAATCACGAAAGCAGGGTTGCTCAGCAGAGCCGGGTCAAAAATATCGCCTGATATATTTGCACACATAACGAAAAAGCTCGTAAACAACAGCACCGCTTAAAAAGTAGTGTATTATATATATATATATATAAGGGTTTAAGACCAAGATGTACTTAAACTGTTGTTTGTTTTATTTCATCTTCCCCATATTTTGTTTTGCCTTTTAATTTCTAGATTGTCCATTGTCTAGATTAGTCGATATTAGTCGATTCCATCCAATGTAATCTGCACTTATTCTTTTTCGTTATATATAAAGGATTTTACAGCAATACACCCAGTGATACATGGCATAAAAAGCACAATGAAAAAATCCGTTAGGACTATAAATGCAAACGTTAGTTTTCCTAACGGGCGAATTACCAATTCGAGAACACCCTTTACATCAAAGGAAAGTAGGATATTTCGGAACTCGAAGGAATATTCTAATTTCTTTTGCAACTCTAATTTTAAACACTCAAACCACTGTGATACTAAAGCAACAAAACTGGTCAATTCAACTATCATTATACTTTCGATTATTTTGGCGAAGTTGCAAAAATTATATTAATCCATCCATTACGTTGTATATCGTAAAATTTTTTACAGATCATGTTTTAAATACATAACATAAACAGAGCAATAACTTAAAATTTATTCGACAAAAAAAAGTGACAAAGCAATCTCTTACAGGCTTCGAAAATCATGGTGTGAAATAATATCGCCATGTGGAATACTGCTACTGGGCCTCGTAGGTGTGGATTTGACAAGCGCGTTTTGGCGCACTTGAAAAGATGAGAGTTGAATTGTTAAGCATTTCTTTAGAGAATTCCTAGTGGTCATGTAGGTGACCTTCGACTGCAGCTCTGTCACTGGTTCCCCGGTTATCAAACAGGCTAGCCTACAGCATCAAGCGGTTAACAAAAGTAACAGAAACATTGTGATAAGGTATAGCGTGTTGTTGGGGAATTAATGAGCTTGGAGCAAAAGTGGGGAATAATACACCGCAAATAATTCACGTGGTCACTGTGCAAGCTCCTTGCAATTTCTGTGTTTCCAATTAGCAGTTTGCAACAGCATCTCTTTTCAGCAGTCATTATAACATACAGGGAATGTGAGGTCGATTGGTTCTTGAACACATTTTCTATTTAGGGTAGAACAAATAACGGAACAAACAGAGTAGCATGGAAGCGAGGCAGGGCCAGAAGATCATATTATTAGTAATAGTGCCTGATACGAAATCCGCAGGCTTCATCCCTACAGCGTCGAGTAAGCTACGGGCACAGTTAGTAACGTTCAATATGGTCGAGCTTAAACAGTCAAACTGTTGTTTAATGCAACGGATTCGTTCCGCGTGTTGGACAGTTGCCGAGGTAAACTGGTAAATGATACACTGACCCTAGGAACTCGCTTCGATGATATAATGATTACTTGACTAACTTTTCCTCGATAAAACACTTAATTCACGTTTCTGTACAGTACAGCGAGTCGTAGCACGGTCTAGAAAAAACGTCCGCGAATAACAATTAATGATGGGAATACTGACGGCAAGTGAACAGCGAAGCAGTAGCTCTTTATAGAGATGCAGGTACGTTGTTTAGGCGATGTGGCGAGTCCTTGCAACGTAGCGATGGGTCGATGTGCTCGGGAATAGCCACTTTCGACTTTTTTGTTGACTCGGTTCGTTTAGTTGAAGTTGGGGATAGAGCCCATCGATAAAGCGTTGGCAATAGTCCACCCTATATTAGTACGGGACAGTGCGTTAACTAAGCTGCTCATTACTAATATGAGTTCCAAGCCTATGAAGACGAACGCGGTAATTTAATGAATTGAAGGATAAGTGTTGGTTAATACGAGTACGGACATAGATCAAGTCAACTATCCACAAGTGTCCAAATCGTTAGCAATAGGCGCCAAAAATCACCTCAGCCTGAGAAGTTCCCAAATCGCGTTTTGAATGACAAGAGTAAACTATTTTGGGTAGTTGGAGGTAAGGGTTACCGTTGGAGCCAAAACATTTTAGGTGGTTCTGTTTATATCTGCTCTAGTGAGAATTATGCAGCCTAAAATGGCTAAATATAAGACAGCGCATTCATGTTTAGCCGTCATTCACAGGTTTTCAACGTTGTACAGAGTTCCGGCTAAATTTGTTTCGGACAATATGTTCACCTTAGAAAGGGTCTTAAAATGTCTGGTGTTTAAAAGGCGTTGTGAAGCGACAAGGTTTAAAATTATTGTGACCAGTTAGAATACCTCACGAAGCGCGTGATGCAAAATATCACGAGCGGCTAATCGGCGCGGCGAAGACGTGCCTGCGAAGGATGATTGACTCTCGTAGGGTAGCGCCTATGACCAATTGCTCTTTTCCATGACGTGGCTATCATATAATCAGCGGCCCCTTACTCGAACGCCAGATAAAGCAGACGAGCTTTGTCCACATCAATGTTTCTAACTCCACGAGTTTCGTTAACGTTACGACTTGTTCAGTTGGTCGATGGTAATGGAAGTCGCAATAGTCTTGTTAAACTATGGCGCCAGCAAAAACAAATGCTAGGTGCGTTTGATAACGATGGAAAAAGGAGTACTTGTCGATACTCCGTACAACTCAGTTACAATTACACAGCCGAGTGTGGCAGGCGGTTGGAGATATTGCACTGATTGATGAGTAATAGTCTAAATTTACGAATGGATGTTGTAATTAAACTTTAGTCACGACAGGACACAGTGAACCGTAGTGCTGTACAAGCTGAAGCATTGGCTCTAATGTGTGGCTGTGACGTCGGTGTCCAAGGTTTAAGAAATTCACATTTTTTTAAAGGGGGAGATGTGTCACGGATCAGTGAAACTATAATGGGAAGTAATGTCATTATATGGAATACTGCTGCTGCGCTCCGTAGGTGTTGATTTGAAAGGTTTGCAGACAAAAGGGCTCTCCTTCTCGACCTCAATTGTCAGGTAGTTCTTTAGGAGGATCCTAGGGGATGATCAAGTCAGCTTTCAAATGCAGCCACGTCATTTGTTTTCCGACTATTGTCAATGCAATATCAAGCTGGCTCGCCTAGAACAGCAAACGACTAGCAACTGAAGAAAGTGGTGCTAAAGTTAGTAGTAGCGTGCGTTTAATTACCGTTTAAAGAAGTGTGAAATGATAAATCGCAAATCATTCACGTGGTCAACCTGCCAACAATTTCCGTACTTTCAATTAGCAATTCGCAAGGGTATCTTTTTGTAGGAATCATCCTAGTGTACAGAAAATGTGATATTAACTGGTTCTTAAACACATTTTCTATTTAAGGTAGAAAAACGAACGTAAAGAAAAGAAAAATATTAAATTTTTGAGTTCGAAAACACTGGACCCCTTTTGGGTTAATGTATACTGTAGGTCCATACCACATGGGAGAAACGGCCTTTACTCTTAAAAGCATATTAATCGAGAATATATTTTTAGCAGATGTCTAAACACTCTAGCTTAGAAACTTCTTGAGATGTTCCCCCGCAGTTAAAGTATGCAAGAAATATAAGGTTTTTGGCTTATTACTTCGTGTTTACCAAAAAGTCGTTGGACTACCGTCGGAAAATTTGGACTAAATTTTCAAATAGTAATTGTCAGTTTCAATTTGGTTCTCATATCGAAGGTAATTGATATGCTAAAGATGTCCAATTTTCACTTTCTGTTAGTACTGTATATACCTATAAACTCGCAAAAGAAATGCGTAAATATATGCAGATTTATAAGTTATCCCTAATCAAAAGAAAGGTGCTTCTTGATTTAGTGTCTTCCTCAAGGATTGTACACCCCTGTAGCTGCCTTTCTAATATAACTATTTTGCATCAAAGGCAGCCTTCGCAGTGCGACCTAAAATAAACATGTAAAGTGGATATCGTTTCCTTTATCAATTTACGATGGCTTTTATTTGTCTAGTCAAATGTGTTAGCCGAGTTGCTTCTAAAGGAGGACCCTGTTTGAAATATTTGTGATACATGGAGAGTAGTCATTCAAATCTAAGTTTCGCAAATGGGGCTAGTGAGTTCTTTTACCTCCTGTGATTTAAACTTTTTCGACTCGGACTCCGCAAGAGGTGTAGAGCGAACAGCCTCTTTAACATGCTGGAACTTAATTTTGCTTATCTCAAGTTTCTTCTCATATAGCGTAACTTTAATGGGAAAAATAAATTAATATAACGATCGCTCAGAAGATAATCGTGCAATTCTCGAAACAAAAAAACGGCAATTTTTTCGGTCAATTTCTTCTTTATTTTAAAAAGTGAAAAAGAATAGAAACTCAAAATAATTCTATGAGATGTTTTAAATAGTTTACGGGTTGTGTATAGATTTAATTAACCGTGTGGGAACTTCGAGACGAAAAACAAAAGTTGACTAAGAGACACCCACAAGATTGCTAGTAATGTTGTCATGACCTTTTTTCCAGAAATGATATCATTGGTTGTTTTTGTCTTGTTTGGTATTTATGAGAATACCTCACAATCTGGTAGGCAAATTCGAAACAACTGTGTATTTGCAGAGCATCGTATGTCGCTTGCACGTATCGAGATTCATACCATTAAAATTTTTATTTATAGTTTTTTTTATTAGTTAGTGAAGGAATCGAGCTAAACATTATCATGACTATAGAGGGCCTTGATAGCGTTTCGTTGTCTTGTGCAAGCATGGTATCGATAATTCCAATATGAGTGAAACTGCATGTCTTTGGTAAAGTGGAAAGGCAGTTTGGGAATTCCATTGCTACCACTATCCTCGTCCCGTCCTTCCCCACAACGGCAAGTTTATCTTTAAAAATGATATCGTGTTGTAGACAATAAGATAACCTAGTAAAGCTTCTATCGCATCATACTATTAGTGGTTCAACCTGTAGCTCAGGTGTTACGGCTAAAACGTGGTTGCTACCGGAAGCATTTATAAACGGCCAAGCATAATGTCAGATCAACGTCCTCTTAGTTATTTTTAAATGCCTTGATTCATTGCACAGCTCTGAAGCTGATAAAGTTTCGTACAAGTACAAATGGACACAACACCACGTAAAAGTTCAAGGAATGTGCCTTGAAATCTTAGATATTACGCATAAGAAGCCTTCAAAGCTGTTCGTTACAGTTTTGGTTATGAAGAGCGCACATATTATAGTCGGCGCTTTAGTTTAAGAGCTATTTAACAATTCTGTGAAAAAAAGAATGGAACCAAATACAATAACGTTCATTGTATGTCTGTTCGGCTCAAGTGCAGATGACTTACTCAAAAATCAAACAAGGCTAACAGAATTGCGTTCATATTTTTGAGTGAGTCTTAACAATCGCATTTTTTTCTTCGTGCTTTGAAAGAACTATGTATCTCGTATGTTATTGGATAACCAATATTTACCTCTATGTATTATAGTTACCTTATTGAGGGAATTGCATAAAAATATATTTAATCGAATTAATTTTTACACGAATGCATTCATTGCTTACGATCTGAGTAACTATGATACAAATATTAAACCCCCCGATTGCCCATTAAAACTTAAGATCGTGCCTAAGAACCTTGTTACGTATTACAATATCATAATAACGAATAGAGGTAGCTAATCAAAGCTATGAGTTTAGATATGTACGTGCGGATAAATCCAATAGAGGCAAGATATTACAAAACCAAAAAAAGAATATAAGTTTTAGAGGTGTACGTTTTAAAGGATATGAGAACCTACAAGATAGAGACAAAATATAGAGAAAAAGACTAGATGTACAATTACAGTTGGGGTTTGGGCGTTACGTATGTAGTTATTTTTAAAATTACTCTTTAAATTGCATACCTAATGTGTCGCTCATGGCTGATGGCAAACAGGAGCATAAGGAAGATCCTGACGTTTTTCCCAGGGGAACTGGATTTTCTCCCGGGAGTGTTAACACCGACGCGATATAGGATCGGACATCGCCCGAGCTTTGACGAAATTCAGGAAGATTCCGGATTGAACCAGAGTAGAATATATCCTTGCGATACATTGGACGACCGAGGTCCTTGATAGAACGACGCATCTGATAGTTCGAAAAACAATACAGTAAGCAGATTGAAAGCATGGATATTATTAATATTCTTAAAATGTATTATTGATGCATTGTAATGAAGTATGAAAATAAAAATATGAGTTCATCCGAACATAAGTCCAGCTCTATAACGAATTCAGCAAGCTAATGCCCAATTAGCGTTTTGTTGGTTCTACACAGAGAAAACATATATGGTTTAGCTAGATATTGCTACCAGAATATCAAATTAGTTTTAATAAATAAGTGTTGCTAGTTTAAAAAGCTTAAAAAGATATTATATACATTTTGCACAATTTCAATAATCGGTCCTGTACTATTGTCAATTGTAACTTAAAACAAATGCATTAAAAAATTAACTCGCGAGAAGTCAGCGGTCCGTACTAGAAATAGTCTGATGAGAACTAACTTTTTATAATATTTTATAGTCTAACATGAAAATAATTATTAACTTAAATAAAATTACGTACATTTCGCAAGGTTTCTTACGGAAACTTTCCTCTTGGTCTTCTTAAATCGATAAAGAATTTTTAATTTAATGACGTATAATACTTTTGCAGATAACAGCCAAAAAAGCATTGTACAAAGTAGAATGATATGTGTTAAACATGTTCTACCTTATCTATCTTAGGAGGAGAGACTACTAGCAACACGCAAAAAGACTAGATATTTTGCAATTCTGTACCGAATGACCAGAAATATCCTTTCTTGTTCACTGATTAGAAAGATCCTTCAATACATTACAATAAAAAGAAAATGCATTTGATGGGCAGTAAGAGAGAATATTTTGCCACAATTAAACGAGGGTAGAAAAGATATTTTGTGTGTTTTTGGAAATTAAATTTTGATGCTAGCTTCTGCACTGGTGTCAGTTCTGTCTTTTATTGGGGATCTATCTGTGATTGATTCACTTGTTTGCGTAGACCATTACGTTGTTTCATTCGAAGCAATTACCGAAGTAGTGGAGTTTCTGTGGTAAAACGAATCTTAAATTTAAAATTCTTCGGGTTTGGTCACGGTGTTCAGGAATATCATTGAAAAATAACAGGTCCCTAAAGTGAGAAATGTTCTATAATTTCTGATGACCTGGCTAAAGTTAACGCTGCCTAAGATACCCCAAAGCCTTGCATACTTTCTTGGCAATTTCTTATGTATGATGATGATTATAATATGATAAAGGCTCTATTGCCGATCTTTCTACATCAGCCCACAATAACAAATTTTAAATTTTCAATTAATAATTACTCCCCAGTAGCTCAAAAGTCTATATTTTTTTGGTGCCGAAAAAAATCACAGTCGATCGCGTTGTAGCTAACTTAGAGCTGAGATGGTTTTTCAATCCTCATCAACGTGGGTTTGTCAAGGGCAAATCCACAGCAGCACAGCTTGTAGCAATAATTTAAGGCTGAGTATAATTTCAAAATCTGCGAGTAAAATTCGGTTACATCTACTTTAACGTTTCCAACGCTTTGGCCGAATTAATTATGATCTTCTACCTGTGAAACTCGTTAAACCGGGAACTGACCCAAGCTCCATAGTTGAAGAAGCTACCGGCACCTATTTTTCGGGGGGAGCACGCCTTTCGGGTTTGCTTCCTGTCATAACCTTCTTTCTAGTCATTTTTCATGGACATGGAGGTTGTTCTTCCAACTAAGGTTCGGCAGAGGCTCTATAGCGATGGTTTGAAGCTGTAGCGCCTCAGTTAGGAGTAACGCTAATCATTTATTGCTTCACATGGTAATCAATGCTGTATTTTCATGGTGCTATGCCAATGATGTAATTTCTATCCCAAAATGTTTGACGAACAGGCTAACAAGTACCATGAAAATAATAATGTTTATTTCTCTAGTGAGGTCGGTAAAAAAAACCAAGTAGTTACAATCTCGCCGGAGCTAATTGGAATCTTCATGTTAACCGGATAATTAGATTAGTATCCATCACCATTGGCCTTCTTTTTAGAGAATCCCACATTTTATATTAGTCTTTATAAATATCTCGTTGCTTTCAAATTTATATATTGTTCTGAAGTTTGGCAGCCCTATATGAGAAAACAAATTGATGTTAATGAACGGATTCAAAATTGGTTCGCCCATAGTATTGCTTTCAAATGTGGTGTTGATGGAACTAGTTTATCTCTTCGGAAGGAGAAGTAATCTTATCTAAGTTGCGTTCTAGACCTTAGTATGTTTAATGGATTACAGCTACCCGGTATTCAAGTAGTCAATATCCGGAATAACACACTCCCTAGTAGAGAGGCGGGAAAGGAGAAAGCGGAGCTAAAAATGCTTCGAACTAAGAAACTATAACGTTTCTATGACGAGTTGCCCATGAACTTCATTAGAAATAAATCAAAATAATATTATTTGTACAATAATTGTTCACGGTACGACTGTAGATATTTGAAATATTGTAAGTGTATTAATAATTTGCCTTATTTGGCGCAATGATGGCGAATTTGACTTAGCTATTATAAACTGAAATCTGTTTTTGCAAATAGTGGTTACTTCTGGCTTTGTCGGTTCTACTTTTATTTTCATCTTTCATATACGTGGTGCCTTGATTTCGTGTTGCAATTTGCTGTTGGATTCTACTTTATGTATCATGATCGAATCGGTCAAAGAATAATATTCTTCATTTTAAAATCAAGTAGGAAATGATAAATTTCTCTTTATAAAACAACTTAAGTTGAATTTGTTATTAAAGTTAGCACGCCAATTTAGTTGGTCGCCAGCATATACTTTCTCGTTTCGACAGAAAATTCACGGCTTGGTTCCATGCTTTTAATGGAAACTCGAAATTGGTAGAAATTTATTTTCGCATTGTTCTAGTTTTTCTGCATAGAATAATTTAGGAAATTTTTATTAAACCGGTTCGGTGCGCTTCGAAAACTCTACACAAAAAGTCTTTTGACGTAGTCTACTTGAATGTGGCCATCATTATAATGGACCGAATGTTGATCTTTAGGTATCATTATACGATTTTGGCATTTGTATATAACCTTCGATGACACTGTCGATTCAAGTCCTGCAACTATACCCTTGAACAGCATGTTGCACTCCTCTTGCCCACAGACAAAATTAATTAAGTTGATGGACTATCCTTAGCCTTACTGTTAGTATCACTTTTTAATCAATGACAGTTTTTTTGTCAATAACCCTTCTATTCGATGATACAGAATGTGTATATTGCTGGGCTGCAAAAGAAAAACATTCACAGTTTTTAGTTAAAGAAAAATACTGGTTTACTTCAACCAGTCTTCACGTAGATTCTACGGGAATGAAACATTTCATGGGACCTATCCAAGCAGCTGAATTATATAGGTATAAAAAACCCCTGTGCAAAAATATTACAATTCAGTTATGATCGAGCACAATATTTCAACAGTTTGGAGTTACACAACCTCCTGTTGTGTCCAGATAAGTGCCATAGAGCTAAGTCAATACAATTAGAGTTTACTTTAAATTTTAAATTTTCACAAACTGACATTACTTTTAGTTAACGATGACTTATGTGTGTTGATATAATGCTTGACTTACAACAGCACATTACACTATTCCAATTCAACTAATCTCGGATAAATTCGTCAGGCAAAGCATATAATTAGTGGAGACAACAATATCTGAAAAACTTACCTCGTGATTGTTGAAATTATTAGATGCGGCGATGGGATTAAAATGTTGAGCCGGCACTTGTGGGGCATTACAGCCCCCTCCTTGGATGAGGTTAACTCCTGCAATTCCTCTGTGAGCGCTGAGCGGTAAATGCTGATGAATAGATGATCGCGAAGCGCCCATAGCAAATTTAGGCGTTGAATAGTTTCGTTGAATTTCTGGTTGAACAGTAGATGATGAAGCTGACATGGTCAATTTTGCTGCACTATGCGAAGCAATCAGTCCTAATTTACAAATCAAACGTATACACAACATTACCGACTCTGTTATTAAAAAAAAAATTGTAAGGAATTTCAGTCACTTTCTACTATGATTAGTAAAAAAGAATTTTTACTATAAAATGAATGATGCGTAGTAGCAAATAATACTGTATATGGATAACATCTGTCCACTTTTATTTATAAATTTCTGCGCTCATGTATTTATTTACGCATATTACTTTGTCGTATTATCCCGTTGCCATCCGTAGAACAAATCAATCAAATTATTTTAGTAATTTCGTTACCTTTCCCCGATTTTTAGTTACACTGATCCATATATTAAGCAAGTTTCTACAATAATGCAGTGTTAGTGCAGTACAGATAATGTGTTCGCCTGGTAAACTTTGAAACACAATGCTCTAGGTTTGAAACAAACACGTGCATACTATTTTGTGCTGTGAATCAACTGTCTAAAGCAGTGCTTAACGCTAGTGCCAAACGTATAACTCGAAAACATTTAAATATTCGGCAACCGTGGCGACTTATGCTTACAATTTTCCGCTATTTAAATGTAAAACTTTAAAAATAAAAAATTAGAAAGCTTAAAATATTAAATGTAAGAAAGCAAGTACGTTTTGTGAGGTATTTCTACAAAATTCGTTACCAAAAAAAAATTTATATTCAATTCTATTTGATCTTTATTAGGATTTATGCGTAAAGCAATATCTCATATAT
>NW_019211457.1:21858359-22014716 GCF_002443255.2 Varroa destructor | reverse complement strand
TATATATATACTTGAAAAAGTAACTTCCCGGGGCAACCGTTAGTACCGGTAATGTGGTCCAAGTCATTGCCAATGCTGAAGCAAAGCGAGAGTTTTGCCGCGAAAGATTAATGTAGTCGGGAAAGATTTGACCGACAAGGAAAACACGCGTTTCCCTTGTCGGTCAAGTGTGCCGCATGCGGCCATATATCGTATAAAAACCCTACGAAAAGAAGTGACGAGTACGTACTAAAACAATGGACGGAAACGCGAGGCCGCTAGGGCCCTTACAAGACTATGGCGATAGCGCCCAGCTGTTAGGAAGGTAGGCAGCTAAAAGGCCTTGTATCAAGCAATTCGGGCACCGAATTGCGAAAGATTCGGCTGTAATAGGGCCGCACGAATGCTGTGGAAGTACAGTTGGTAAATGGCTGGTACCCATGGCCGAGTATTGCGGTTAGAATGCAAATAATAAACAGCTCCTAATTCGAACGCGGTTAGTGCATAAAATCCCTAATCCTTACCCTGTTTATTGTCAGTTTTTGACTAACGACTTCGTGTTTTTCATCACAATTGCATCTTCAGTTTAGATCTAATCCACTGAGAAGCCATCTTTAAAAAAGTTTTTTAATCTGCAATTGGCTAATTAACATTTGATACTCTCTTCTCCAGAACAACTGTTAATTTTTATAGTAGAAAACATGTATCAAAAGTGGCCTTTTAATTCTAAACTTTAAATCACGGTTTTTCGACTTGGCCGTCGCTTTCGAGTTATCGGTAAATTTAGTGTTTGTAAAAGTTGTTCAGTGCGGGAATATTGGATAATAGCTAATTTGCGCGCAAATTCTGAGAAACATGTACTGTCTTTTGCCATACCGGTTTTGTTTATTGGCCTTCTGCCACTGATAGCGAATGAATACATATCCGCTATGCCTTGCTTGATCTCTGGAAATGGTATATAGAGTAAACACATAGCGGAGAAATAAAAGAGGTGAAGAACACCGAAGGTTGAACTTTCAGTTTATTAGTATTTTGAGATCGCTACCTTGTGCATATGTATGAGGTCTTCCATGTGGACCGTATTCAATTTATCTCACTTTTAGATACAAGGATTTTGGTAGTGATAGCTGACTTTACAATAAGAGTACCAAATTTTTATCAAACCTTAGGTGTTAATATCTTAGCAACTAGGCGTCGGTAGCGGTGATCCCGATACTCTGGCACTACTGAATTTCAATTGGCTTTATGAAAAATGTAATAAGTAATTATTTTTTAAACTAGGGTCGCACCGAGGAGCACCGATCTATACGCCTGATTTAAATTAACAAAACTGATAAGAATAGACATAATAAAGGCCTAACGCACATTGATACCTGTATAAATCCTACAGAATACTTTATCATGACCTTGAGTATCTCCGTGCGTTTCTTTCATAAGTATGTCAACTATTCTCCTTTATTTTATCTTTGGCTTTCAATGAGAGTATCAATGTTTTGAACCTCAGTTAAAGGTACTTTATGCTGGTCGTACGTCTGATTTTAATAGTGAACCAAAAATTTCAGATCTTGCTGCTACGGCTCATTTTGATTTTATTGAAAGTGAAAAATGGCTGAGTGCTGATTGCCTAATTATTAATGCCAACATTTTTTTCATTTGCTTCCGCTCCGCAAGAGTTGAGTCAATAATATTCCTCTAGTCATTGCTGCCTCACAACTTTAATCCCCTCAGCCAAATTGCAGGGTAAACTTGCGGATAAGCGCTTGTCATAGGACGCATGTTTAACTCCGCTTTAAGTTAGTCTCCGTTATAGCGGTAATCATTAAAAATAAGAAATTGTTTTAAGTTAAGAAATATCGATATGTTGTTTCTAGCTCCGGGAGAATTACAGGGTTGGATATTAGTTAAAATATCCAGTTATTTAGCTCAGCAAGGTAACTTGCAATACAAAAATTTACACTAAGGTATTTCCTTTTTTGCACTTGTCCGAACCATCCGGTTCTATAATTATAGTACTTCACTTTTCGACGTTTGCTTACGTTGAATACTTAATCTTCGTCAAAAATACTGCCCCCGTAACTTCTTCAATATGTGTTCTCAGGAAACAACGTTCTCCTACACGAACATAAGTTCATTTTCAGGGCTTACTCTGTAAATATTTCTGTAAATAAATGTAACGGCCAAGAATACAGGCAGTAGGGTATAGTAAGCTCGCGACCCGTACCAATAGTCCTAAACATTTCCATCGCTATAGCTCTATATATTGCTCCTCAAATATAATTGTGGCTTTTTGTGTGAAGGAAGTCGCCACCGAAGCAGCCATTTTTGAACTCAGTAGCTGTAAAAAAGGTCGAGACGCATTGGCGTCAGCCAACACGATCCGCACAGCTGAGACAAAAGCTTTGGTTCCATCGTGTTGAGCAAACGTCGCAGACGCACAAGCTTGACGATGTTGAAGATAATCGTGCGACCTCAGTACGGCAAATCGTGAACCACTGTCAACTGGGTGTCACATTGTGCGTGAACAATAAGGAAAGGCGAGTTCGGCTCTAGGCCGTACGTTGGGACGCATACATGGTTTGGGGACTCGCACCAGTTTATTTAGATTTTCGTCGTTATAGCTGTATAAGGACAGGCTGGCTCGAATAGATAGCATTTGTGCTGGTACTAGTGGGTACTCTTTACAGTAGGTAAATTTATAATGCATGCCAGTCAGACATATCTGCTCCCTAGTCACGCGGTTACACTCAATAGTGTCTACATCGTAAATTGTTCGCATGTTTCTTGAAAACAAGACATTCTATTTTTATCATACTTGTTTTATATTATGACGGCTACTATGAGCACTAAACACATCTGCCTGAATTATATGTTTCTTAAAGTCTACAGAGAATACCACCAACTAATGACAATTTCTATCTGTTTTTTCCCGCAGCATTGTCGAATATGGCAGTTTTTGACGTACCTCTCAGGAATATACATATGTAAATCAACATTTAATAGATGTTGCAGTTACTGAAACACTACCAACGCTAAACTATGTTCTATGTTTTTCTAATATTTTCTATAAAGGTTTATACATACTGTATAAAATGACTTTGTTCATGACGTCGCCATGGTATAAAGAATTTGGTAACATTTACACGTTTGATATAATGAATAACAAATTAAAGAAGAATGAAAAAAATGTTCGCAATAAAAAATTCGGAAGCTTAAATATTCTTATATTTAGGATAATCATGTTTAGGTTGATGTATTTTGTTCCTCGGACATCAAAGGATTTGAGTAGTTCATATGTATATATATTCAAAGTAGTTACATATGAATATTTACAAATTTTACCAAATAATACATCTATTTAACTACATATTCGACATTTGATTGGTATGTTGTCTTTGGGTTCGACCAACGTGTGTGCTATATGTCCTCATGTTGTCAGGTACGTGCTAGCCGCTGTTTAGCTTCTTAGAAATGCGTGTAAATCAAGTCAGCTTTTGGCAGACTTCTAATAGACGTAAGGATTGATAAAGTTGGTTTTAAAGCTTATTTTTCTGGAACGTCACCAGAGCCTAAGGGTTTTCTTTAATTCTTCTATTCAAAATTTTTGTTTACAGGTGTCTATAATATGTTGACCCTGTTCCTGAAAAAGCACAGACACTTAAAATTTCTTTATATACGTATAATTAATGCCTTGCATAAAAAGTTTTTCAGACACCTTAGTGTTCCTTTCAAAAATATTAAAATATTTGTAAAAAGTGTTAATTTGTGCTGTAAGCATGTTCTTTCTATTAAAGTATGCTTGTTTCACACGTACAATGCCAAAAAAGCGCTTATCATATTACCCTGAAAGAGATGTCTATGGGTCATGTTTCATAAACGCACATCAAAACACACAGATAGAGATATAGGGGAGATTAGTGTGACATGTGCGCTAGTGGCCAAGCCGTCAAATCACAGTATGACAGATCGTGCCGATGATACCTTTTCTCCTTGCAATGTTTTGGATAGTGTGATTCGATATGTGACTTGGCACTCCATTTACAGGTGGTTGACTTCCATTCGATTTTCCTTTGGGATCAAACTCTTCGATCGGCGAAAGGGTGAGGGGCGGTGGGCCTTCCGAGCCGGAAGCCTTTCCCCATTGGTCAAGAAAGAGCGTCGAATGCACACCTAATACAGAGAATGTAATGTAATTCACGTATAACATGTCCCACTTCTCATAATAAATGACACGAACTCACTACACACAAGTTTATAAAAAAATACGTTTGCTTATGTATAGTTCCCATAGAGACATGATCTACAACTCGTACTTCAGCATAAGGACATTTCATAGCTATAGAGTCTATAGCTACCTGTCAGACCGATTCGAGATTCATATTACTTAGTATAATATAATAATAAATGGGTAGTTAGGTAATTTACGTATATAGGTATA
Source organism: Varroa destructor (assembly GCF_002443255.2). NCBI lineage: Eukaryota > Metazoa > Arthropoda > Arachnida > Mesostigmata > Varroidae > Varroa > Varroa destructor. The sequence continues at coordinate 22,010,302 of NW_019211457.1, read as the reverse complement.
CCTCCACAGGACTTGGAACTACTCTAATACCGCTGCAACAGCCAATGAACCATTTCACCAGAGAATTTTCCCTCACTTCTCACTGATTCACTGTAATAAGCTGGTGTTCTTGACATTTTCTAGGTCAGAATATTCCTTGGTTGCCAAGCGCTTAAACGCCCTCTAGCAACATACAACGTTACCTTTCAAGCGGTCTAGGTATACTTTACGTCTAGGGATTAGGAAGTTTTATAAAACTCAAAGTACATAAATGTGATAGAACTACCTACATATGTTCGATGAATATTTGGTGAATCTGCGGGTTTCGACCCGCGCTTGTTTTGTCGTTGCGTTGACTAATTAGGCTTCTCGATATTACACCCAGTCTGGAATATAGACTTCACTAATATATATCCCGGCAGTTATCTCGTTGCCCGACCTAACTCACCAGCTTTTTACAGTTATTTTACCAGCATGCCCTAATATGAACGAATTTCATTTGTATTACACCATTTGTAACCTTGTTGTAGCTATCGCGTTGTAGAACGAACTTCTGTCACTTTATTAGAAACATTCTCGTTGCCTTTACTCGGCTCCACATATCTGGTCTCAAATATAAATTTTATAATATATATATAATATATAATATAACGGTTTTGCAACATAAACTATTGCTTGACTACAGCCCAACATTGTTCGGTTGCAGTTACCGTGAAACCCTGTTCACTTTAAATATATGCATTCACCTGAAGAATATAATTTATATTTCACCAACTTCCAACTACCCGACTAAAATAACTATTTTAGAAGTAAGTCGCAAAAACGTAAAATATTAAAAATGTTCCATATTGCGCTTGTTTTGTGAAAACTAGAAAGAAACGTATGTAAAGTAGGCCTTTGGAAAATTTCCAACGATAGACCTGGACCGCATGTTCAAATCATAACCAAATAAGTAAGAATCCAAAAAAATCCCATAAATTCTAATGTTGTGCTTTTTATATAGAGTTTTAATGAACCTTACTTTCTAATATAAACCTCTTACAACTTATCAACGGTTGTCAAGCAGATCACAAAAAATGGGCAGCTTATTCAAATTAATATAAAGTTCTTCCGGTGAAGAAATCTTCCTCCGTCTTAAAAGGATGATTCATTTAATTCGCTACATGCGCAGCTTATTCCAGGCTGAAAATCTAGAAATCCAAAGAATATCGGCTTGAAGCGACCATTCACGAGGGTTGTTTGGGTAACAAACAGAGAACTAGACACATACTTTTTGCAATGTAGTAAACGAATCCGCGATTTTTGCCTTGCGCTTCGACATTTCGTTTTGCTGTTTTTATTTGTTGAAGAAATTTATTTGTTGATGTCACACCTAGTCTAGCTACATATGTATCAACCTGTTACCCTATAGCAGCAGTTTCCTGGCACAATATCAATGGATTTGATTTTCGTTAAACCTAGGTTAATATTTTATTTTACTGAATTGCTTTATATAGATTTAAATTCGCCTGGGATTTTGCAGTAACAACTGCGTTGACCTGTTGCAGGATACCCGTTTCTCTAATTAGCTTAATCTGTTACTAACCTTTACTCTGTTGCAATTGCTCTGTTCGTTCGTTCTCCCATTAAAATGTCCTAACGATCCTGTGACCACGCTGCTGTTCTATCTATTTCAGTATCTGGTTTTTTATCGAGTCCTAACACTAAACTCAAAATCCACGAACTGTGCTCGCGCTTTAGCTTATTTGATCGACTGATAAAAATTCAGCCTAACGTAAACTAAGTATGCACCAGCAGTTATCGAATTACCTTGCTTCACCTAAGGCATTACTCTTTTGTAGTTATTTTATGAGCGTGGCCTAATAAAAGTATATTCAACTCGGGTTATGCTTAACCTAACGAACTATAACTTGATTGCAGATATATATCTTTACAGTGATCTTCTTGCAATTTTTGTTAGATTCCGCAAAACGTTCAATTCCGTTATTCTGTTGTAGTAATGTTAATATTCACTAACGTGTCTGGTTCAACCATTAAAATATTTTAATAGCTTTTCTGCAATTCTGCATTTGGTTTCATTTTGTCTAGTATCTGGCCCATTATACGAAACTCTCACCTCAATAATAATGTCAGTACCTCTCTGATAATCTTATTTGTTTATGCCGGTAACCTAGCCTAACGTAAATTTTATGTCGAATATATCAACAATTATACTGTTGCAATTATTCTACCCTGGCCAACCCATTACTTTTTAACTGCTATACATAATTTTATTCTAACTTGAATAAATTTGTATAGTGTCACATCTAGCCTAATGTAAAATTCGATCGTAGACCTGCATCACTGTATCCAATCTGAAACGTTTTCATATTAATGTTGTTATACGGCTGCTACTACAGTGATTATATTTCATTGATCTAATCAACGTTGGTGCAGATATTTTAATGTCCCTGGTTGGATTGGTACCTTGCAGAACTGAATGTCCCAGCAACCCATTGGCTACACTGCTGCAATGAATATCCCAGTAATCCGTTGCAATTACCCCGTTAATGTATTACACGTAATCTGCTATTTGGAGAAATAACTGAGCTTGATTTTAACGTTTCTTAGATATTTATTACACTTTTACGTACACAGTTAACTTACGGTTTTCGCGCGCTATCATTTTGGGGTTTTATCTAGTCAAAACCCTTTTTCAGTTACTACCGCTTTCTTATTACAGCGTTGCTGTAATCTCGACATCCCGTACCGTTTTCTATTTGAATTGATCCTGAATCCTGAATTAATCGCCCCGAAAAAAAATACTCGTGCAAACAATGAATATGGAATATGTCAAGCTCACTGATATTTCATGGACCACTTTGGTAAGTAACTAAACTATCATTATCTTTTTCTATGAGTCGAATACGTTACCCCTTAGAAAATGTATCCATGCAATCAAGAAATTAATTCATATTTCGTCAACATGGTTCGTATTTTATCAAACATGAATTACTTTACCAGGATAGTAGACAACAAAAAATTTGGAAGCTCAGTGTTGTGCCTATTTGGGGAACTTAGAAGAACAACTTTTTAATTAAAGCTATTTTCATACAACTGACCAATGTGATATAATTATATACCACGATGGTTCATAATTCATCAACTTCCAATCATTTTTACAAAAAATCACCGTTTGACTGCTAGAGAGAGAAAATATGGCAAATGGAACTCTCCCTGAATCCTATAATGTGCGCATCTTCTAGAGCATGAAACTCAAACAATTTTTCAACAAACCATTCACAAATTTTTAGCGGCTGTTGAGCGAATTGCAAAATATAACCAACTTGTCCAAGTTAACATTATGTTTTATATATATATAGGGAACAGAAACTCCGGCAAAAAATATTTTTTTTAATCGACTATAACAAGCGAAGCTGACTTCAAGAAGAAACTCTAGCTCTCTAAAAAAAATTAGTTCAATGCAATCGCATCACAGGACTTGTTTGAGTCAGACATACATATACGGACGCACAAACAGGCAAATAGACTGTTCTAATAGTACATTAGATTATATATATATATATATATATTGCTTTAATGACGTGTACATCCGCAGGTGTCTTTTGACATCGTTGTATTTAAAAAACGATAATATTACGAGATTAAGAAGTTAACATTATAAACGCATAGTAGTGGCTTGAACAATTATATGGCGGACTGCAAAACCTTAAATCATTACCTTTAATTGTGGATTGCGACATCTACCATCACAGAGTTTTCAACTCATACCGGAAGTCGTCGTTATACCGCTGTCAAAAATATGGACACAACTTGGACTTTTGATTTGAAAGACTTTACTAAAAGGATAAACAAGCACATCAAGTTATAATTCTCTGCTTTAAGATAGAGTTATGTTCGAGCTCGCGATGTGTCGTAACAAGACTTCGTTAATCATTATGTTAGCTGTTTTCGGACACTACAGAAGTGCGCGCATCCTAAAAAAGGATGACTATAATCTTTGTGGCCAATTTCTTCATTCAAATCAGATTATATCGCTGGAACATTAGGTTTAATTACTTTTTAAATGGAATGACAGATTGGTTGAATCACTTGATCCCTTTTTCGGCCACGAGTCTGTTTCCGACAGATTCAAACTTTTTCCTGTATTTAAGGCCTGGTTCAGCCTTGGTCCAAAAAAAATTTCAGCTTCTGCATCCGCATTCAACTTTTTCTTCAAAAAGTCGTATAAACATAATAATGTCTTTATTGAATTGTAAATTCGTATGGAACCATACATAATTAACAATAGTAGAAACATGATCAAAGTCACAACCAGTGTATCACCGGGAGTTTGAAAATGGTATCTAATGGTATCTTGGATGTCGCTGGCCACAAAAACGACACACACAATTATCCGCTGTTCATGACAGGTTTTTAACCAAAAAATTGTCGAAAGCACGGATATCACTCCTGCTGATGCTCAATTTTAATGCAAAACATATTACACGCATACAGGGAAAATTTGTGCACACAGTACATTCATACGACATAGCAGAGCTACCCTTTAGGTTCTCTTGAATGCTTTTAAGGAGGCGAATGAAATCCTTTGTTTTCCTTAAAGATCTTAGTTCACCGCAAAGTCAGTCTTGATGTTACTGGCTGTAAGATGAAGCTCATCAAAAATGGACCTGTATCATTTAACCTGTTTCGTTTATTTCATATCTGTGTTCTGAAAGCAGATTAACGTAATCACCGCTTACAAGCTACCTTTTTCTATATCGGAATTGACCTGTCGAAAATTTTTTTTGAAATTTGTATATGTGGTTGAAGCTGGCGAAATAATGCTTTTTGAGATTAATGTACACAACGATACTGTTTAAAACATGTTCTACATGCTCGCTAAAAAAAAACTTTTCCAATCTCAATATTTGCCACTTTTACACTTCAACTAGCATGTATATCTAAGGTTCATCGCTTCTAGACAAACACCATTAATAATCGCAATCCCATAACTTGCTGTTATGTTGTCTAATATCTTACGTAATCTAGGCTGGTCCCGTTTTGTGTGTATTTGCTTCAGCAGCTTGATCGTGTTTCGTATATTATTGATCTTTTCTTCAATAAAAAGTAATACATTTGCGTAGATACTCAACAAAGACTAGTGTTCGCGAAAATATAGACAGGCCTATTTCGGTAGTACGTAGAAGGCCAGTGTGTTCCTTTTACCAACATTATTTTCGTCCTCTCAGACGCCTGCATAATTTGTTCTAAGGATTCAAAGCATGCTTTATTAACAGACATTACCACAGCAAATAACTAAACGTACTATGTTTTGGGTGTAAGCAATACATCCTCAAAATTTTTCATTTTCATATTAATGATGCCCTCTCGTTTCTACAGAAGTAAGTGATCAACTAAAAAAATCAAAAAAGTTATATTAAGATCCTGGTCGAAATTCAGTGTAGCTTATGAAAACAATGGGCTAACGTATATTGAACAAGGAAGTAACGACTGCAACTTACAAATATGTTTATCCTAACCGATCATCACAAAGCTCATTCAGGTATAACAATGATATCATGTAAATGTCAAAGAAGTGTATTTTGGCCCGACATCAGAAATTACACCAAGTATTTAAGTCTTGTCAACTGAGCAAAGACTAGTGAAAAAGGATCACTGAAATTGCTATCAGCACCCACTGGACTATGGAGAATAATTGTAGTACTAGGAGTAGTACTAGAAGAATAATTGTAGTAGGAGTAATAATTATATTGGGGCTCCATGCATGTGAACTGTGAAATTTAGGCAACAGGAAATTGAATTTGTCTAAGAAACACTTTGCTTATGAGTATATATCAGTTAGAAGTCATACGGTTTTTAGGGTTTTCTTTGTCTAGATTCTAGTTCAAAGGATGCCTGCGTTCTCCGAAGGACTCAAAAAAAAGTAAGTTGTACAACATACAACATTGTCATCTGGACAATTCTAATCTAGTGAATTGACTAAGAAGCGAACTGAACAACAAATAATATTCTGCCTGAAAAAGCGACTTTTTTTTTGCGGAATACGTGGATTAAGTAGAATTCGATGTTTCTCATAAGTTACTTAATGTGAAAACATCTGTCATCCAACGGAAACTCTATTTGAAGTATTTATCCGGTAACAAATCCAGCAATTCGAACTGTACTAAATTTAGGACCTACAAGCGTGTTTATTTCATAATTTGCAAACAATTTAATCCATAATAATTGCGTAATTCATTTTAGGGCAGACTTCCTTGTCAGAAACAAATAATTAGTTCCAGCTAGCCATTATCCCCTATATATGCACATTCGTATATATAAGAAAGCTTTTGTGAAATTCTACAAGTTGAAAGTAATGTGGTCTTTGAACGTAATCAGACAAGCACGATTAGATTCAATAGGCGTACTGAGCGGAACGCGCATTACAGACCAAATAATATTCATTCAATTAAGCTATCAAACCGCATCCGCCGTGTTTTCAGTATTATTACAAATAGTACCTAAATAAAGGTAGCCGTAGCTTCAAATGGTTTCTCAACAAATGGTGTTTATAAATGTTTGGCTACCATCCGAAATTAGAAGCAGCCGGCGTAGTAATTGGTCTCGAATTATTATATGTTTCTATCATTTGTTTTAAATTATCACGTGAACTAAAGCTTATACTGTTACACTGAGCATATGCAAACCATTTGTCTCATCGCTTTCACTACATTCAGTATTTGACTTAAAGAAAAACACCTAGCGCCCAAGACAGTTATCAATCAATACGGTTCATCAAGACAGTTTCCTATTTTAAATAATGTATTTATCATACTGTGTATATAATGTGACAGTACTTTGTATCTTTCAGCTCACTAAGGTTGTCATACCGGGCTCTGTGTTAACACCAGCCTTCAGTCGCCTTTCGACGGTTCCATCCGGATGCTGAACAAGAAAGAACTGACTTTGTCCAATCGAATCCTGTAAAAAATGAAATAAAAAACTTTCTTGTAATCCGAAAACCCAAATAAAATACTGATTAATCTATATGACTGGCGTATGATGTTCTACAAATTCGTATGTCGATCTTTTTTTTACCACAAATCCAGATTACATGCTTTTTGGATTGGTCCCAGGTATGTGCATAAATAATTTTATATTTGGGCCTAAAGCTTAAGTTTTCTCTGTTGTCTGAATGTTTTTAAACTCCAATATCCATTCACGCAAAGAGTAAATGGTGCAACGTGAACTCACCCGCTCAAATAATAGCTTCAGTAAACTTTTGTGCATTCCTACCGCTGCCATTGCATTGTCATAGCGTGATATAGCAACTAATGCGTACTTAGCTTAATTTACATTGAACAGGGCTAAATACTTTTCTTGTTTTACTGCTGGCGTATGGTAGACTAGCCGCGGTTCAAATATCTGACAGTTCACTCTAAAAAAAACTCACAAAAAATGCCGATGTCCTATACACTGCACATTCGCTTCTGCAGTAGCGGCCGTCTGAACCACAAAGCTAGGGTACACGATGGCCTCTTTTGGCTAATAATTCAGTGCAACGAGCGCATTGCACCGCTTGGTTTTATGAATAGTTATATTTTAATCGCAAGATAACAGGAAAATCATCTTTTAATTAACAATTATCACTTGAGCGCAAAGTACGTTTGTGCCATTACTCTAATTACTTAAATATTTTCGATCGTGTGAACCATACGATTATACCTGAGAAGATGTGTACTGTGACATATCAGCCATTATTTTGTACGTGATTTAGTTACCATCACAAAATATTAAATTTTTGCAACAAGGAGTACTCAGCTCACAAGAAAGCAACGGCGGGTGAGTAGTTGCGAGCATTTCTTTGACGTCAGTTCCTGTTTATGGCTGCAATGTTTCGTGCGTAATTTTTGAAGGTCTATTATCCATTGTATGTTTTTTTCATAATTACACATGCGTAATAAATTATAAACCAATTGCCACGAGAAGTATGTTATAATATACAACATAATTTGTATTCCGTACCCAAACGCCTCCGATAACAATGACCTGTTCCGATTATTACTATTAGGAACTGTGGACGTATGTAGGTATTCACTGATGGATTATGATATATCCGCCCTATCCCGTTAAAGTTTGTCATGAATAAGGATTATCTTGAAAATGCTAACCTTTGCTTGTGATTTATTGCAATTTTTTTGGGAGTCATCCTGCGGACCATACAACTCTGCGTTAGAAAGTTGGTGCACGAATTTTATAGTAGTGCAATACCTACTACACTGCCAGAAAGTTTGCTATTTTTGTGAAATTGCGAAATCACTCTCTATAACTATTTTATGCTAAGTATACATTAAAGTCCACTACTGTATGCAATATTTGCACAAGATCTTGGTCGGTGCTTACGTCCACTTAAAATCACGTACACAATGCAGGCTGACGATTTGAATAAGAGTTACGAATCGAAATTGCAAAAGGTTATTGGCTTTATGAATGAATAATCCACGATTGACATGTTTTTTCTTCGGTGTATTCAAAACAGCAGCAGATCCAATAACCTATTCCCTAAATTGTTACGTAATATTTGTGTTGACGGATTATGTAGACCTCGGAGTCGCATTTAACCGTTCTTTCTACGTTCAGGGTGCAGAAAAGCCAACGCAGCATTTCGTGTGAGTAACGTGAACCGCATGTCTATAATAAAGGCATGTAGCCCAAACTATAAGAACCCCCACATAGCGTTCCTTGGTAGCATGTGATAAATTTGTATAGCGAATAGTGTATGTATAATGTTACACCATTAGTTAATGTTAATAGACCAGTGTAAGGCAATTGTAAACAAAAGCTGATCTCAAAAATCTCAAGGGATTGATTTAGTACAGAAGACTACTCGCTGGTTATTTTATATTTAACTACAACAAGTTTGATAACTTTTCTGTCAGTAAAACGGCAGAACACTTCTCGAAAGATCTTGCATAGCGCATTGAGATTATAACTGATTTAAGGCAGAATACCTGTGATTGTTCTCGTCGTTTACAGTGACGAGAGATAACTCTGCTTTTATAGTGCATGTGATTCAGTGATGTTTTCTTTTAAGAAGCAAGGGTTAACACAGAGCTTCGGCTATCCTTCTAGCTCTGTGGAGCCTTTACCCAATAAAATTAAGTCCTATATCCTTCGAATTTAGATAAGAACCTACAAACAGGATTGGGAACATGATGGGGTATATATTCATAATGTACATTTTCCTTTTATTAACATTACACTATTACCTCGAAATTGAAAAACTTTTGAGCTACGTGCTCGTAACAGAAATTTGATTGGCAACCATTAATAAACCGCTCGATTATACTCCAAGAGACATGAGTTTAGAAGGATGAACATCTTTTAGTCTCAAAAATCAACGTGTAGTTATAATTATCTTCCTGGAAGGTCACAGCAATGCGGAAATTCATCGAAAGTTGGTCAACACATCAGGCAAAAAGGTCTGAAACGGAAACACAGTATGTAAATAGTAAAAAAAAAACAACGAGGATTGGAGTATTGAATAGCAGTAAAGAAGTGACCAGATACCAGGACTCGAAAGACAAAAAAGCATTGCGACAACCGAAAAGGCTTCTTGCAAAAGCAGAGTGTAAAGCCAAGGGCCTTGTGCTCGGCCAAAACTGACATTTTACATGTAACGTGTTATAGAAATATAATCCAAATACTGGAAGTGTGAAAACTGCGTAAGAAGTTGATCCTATGTGAATTCGTTTTAGGGCAGCTAGAAATACGCATGGTGTGTTCTACGTGCAGTTGGCGGAACTTTATCTATAAGAGACCCGCCTGGAGCTAAGGTTGCCATACACGAGGCATAGTTTAATTTCTACCTCTGGCCGGTAAAGGTCTAGGCCAGAGAAAGGCAATGCCGTGAGAAGAAATAGGTTTTGGTGGCATTGTCGGGTAAGTTGACGTAGCAGTAATATTTACAACAGATATCAAAGGCATTTCCTACAACAAAATGCTCGCCGAACTTGAGGTAGCGGGCTGCATTCGCGAGCTCGCTATTTCAAGTTCTAAAGAGACTTATGGAGCGTTGGTACGCCAATAGGAAGCACGCAGTCTGGTTACTTGATGACAACGCTAGATCTTATTGCCATGCCTCAATTACTCCCTGGATTGAATAAAGATATGTATCCAGGTTGGCTTTAACCCGCTAATCCTCTTGATCTAATTTGTTTATGTCATTACAGGGCTCTCCATTCCCTGAAAAGGGAAACTGGCAGGAAAGCGTATTTCACTATCGCTTTTCTCCGAAAAGTTATAGGTTGAAGGATTATACATGGAGACGCGAGTGGTAGGTACTGGCTGCCAAGAAGCTGCACGGTCATCGGAGCAATTCCATACAAAATAAAAGAGAATACCTCTAACATATATTAAAAATCGTCATTCTAGCCCAATTAATTAAACGTTGCTTAATTTCAACGACCTGATTTTTAACAGCCTAATAGTTGACTAAATAGTAATGACAATGATGGTTACTTCTATATTCATCATCATAATCATATTTATGAGTACAATAAATAATAATAAATTAGTTGAGTTTGCTAGCATGCGTACGGGAGCGAGTAAACTCACCTGTCTTAGAAGTCCAGTTTTCTCCTCCCATATACGTTGCATCAACGGTTTTTCGGTTGTTGTAGTCCACATTTGAAGTGGGCGCATTAAGGCACCAAAAATACAGCAGTTAAGCACCAAACCTGTGACAAATATTCACAACAAAGGAAACAAAAATACGAAACATTAGAATGAAAAGTGCACGAAGCAGAATGAAAAGTATTTTTAGAATGCCAATACTAGTTTGAACTCAAACTAACTATGAAAACACAATACTGAATACCCAGTAGTGAGGTTCAGAGAAACATTCATAACGGTTTATTCGGGTTTGTATATTGTATGTATATGCTTATTCGCTTCCCAAAATCTATAATGCAGGGTAGCGAAAAAAGGTGTTGTATAGCTCGTAGTCGAACGCTTAAAAGGGAGCATTCTATGTACCTTTGACCTTCAACTGCTTCATACTCCTAATTAGCTCTCACTAATAAAGCCCTGATTAATAGGGACTTTATATGCTAAAAAAATTTTTACAGACATTTTTCCACTTTTCGAAGACAAACTATAAATAATTTTTAGCATAGTTTAATTTTTCATCAACAACTAATCATCATAGTGAACTCTTCGTGGAAAAATATGCATGATTCGGGCACAGAAAAAGTCAGATGGTACCAGCAAGTGGCAACAGCCATGACGACACGATTGCATATTGACAATGTCTATAATTGAAAGGGGGCAATTTTGATAATGTTTTGCTAAAAACAGGATAGCAGCATCAACTGGTGCTACTTCGAATAAGGGGACCTTCTTGTGTAACCATAATAGATGTAAGTTGAAAACTTTTTGAGTGGTTAGGAGCGTAATTAAATACGTCTTATAGAGTCAAACGTATATGAATCAAAAACGTTAGCGACGAAGTGGCAATCATATGGGGCAACCATCGGTGGAAAAAGCCAAAATTGAATTGAAATAATAAAAAAAATACAAATTATTAGAGTGATCCATACATAGGCAAGGCAAAGTCCTTTTTGGAAGAATTCTGGACTACGGCTAAGCCATGACAAAAAAATAATTTAAAAGTAATTTTGCGTTCTGGTGCTTCATTGAAAGGCGTACCATTCCGAATAAAAGGTCTGGGAATAGTTCGGTAATCTGTATGTCTTTGCAAGGGTTCAAATAAAAAGTTTTTTTCTTTTCGGCTTTTTTAGTACTTAGTGCCACAACTTACGGACAAAATCATAACTATCTTATGCGCCGTTTAAGATTAAGCCTAAACACTTTATGAAGGCCGTCGATTTTGCCTTTAGGCCATACCGTTGCATAACTAAATTCTTTGACACAATAAAGCGGCTGCCGGTTTTTACGTTTATTAGTAGGTTATCCGTTTAAGTCGCCTACCAGAATAATTTATTTAAAAATCTCCCATTAAACAAAACAATAGTTTTGTTAACTCTTAACACACCCCCTAGCGAAAAAGAAAAGTTGGATTACAGAAGACGGGGCTATCTAAAATTAAATCACAGTCATTCCTGTGGTTACGCTATCAGCAAGCCGCTCTCCCCGATTCCCATAGCCCTCTCTACAATAGTCGGGCTGACCCAAATTAGAAAAAAAAGTAACATCTTTATCCTTCCTTGATGGTACCAAAGTACATCACAATGTCAACAGAGACTTAGAGAAACAAAATTATACAAGTGTATCGTGAACCCGTTTGCATTACGATGATTAAATTAAAGTCTGAATGGCGTATTTTTTTCTATTAATACGAATAACATATCACACTATTGTATAACGGCAACTATTAATCTGCCACTACTGGTCTAGATACTCAAATATTACACATGGCCAATCCGGTAACTTTGTACATGATTCTGCGTGGCTTGTTGGAGTTCTAGTGTGCTTGGCCGAGCGGTGTGTGCGTTGGAGGCGACCGATCAGAGCTGACAAGCTGTGTTTTAAATACAGGTTACAGGTTACAGGGATACAGCGCGAGTCTGTTTTATTCTTTTACACTTTTTCTTTTCACTCTTATCTGAAAAGAAAGGGCTAAGGCATTCTTGGCGGAACAGCTCCTTTCGGGAGTGCCAAACATTAGTGGCATTACAGAGTAGTGCTCAAAAACACCACCAGGGTCAGCATTAAAGAGGTATTGACTATTAGGATGCTTTCCGTACTGTTATCGTGTGCCCGAAGTCAGAAGAAATCAGCGTGAAAATTAATTTTGTCAGGAAAAATGGACTACGATTTTGTCATCAAAGTGTAAGACCAAGTCGTATGGTGGGTTTATTTTTGCAGCTGTAGTGTTTAAGATTCTTAACACATAGCCGACCTGTCAGCAGTGTGTCGGAGCCTATTGTAATAGTGGTTTTGCGAGATGCGGACCTCTTCTTGTGTGCGAGTAAAGCCGGGACTATGTTACGTGCTAAACTGCATCCACCAGATTTCATAATTTTTTCTACAAAAAAACCCTTTAACCGACGAGTAGATTAGCTGGCAATTTCTAGCCTCCCAGCTTCAGATAGCCACGGGTTTTTGTTCCATACTGGCAACTCGAACTGCAGACCTAAAGGCTCGCACGCATACCTCAGCCGCTAGAGGCTCGACCACTTGGCTAAACAATGCAAAAACGGGAAGGTCAATGGTGGCTCTGTTTCAAGTGAGGACCATTAGACCACATTTTGAAAACCATCCAGGAGCCACCATCCACTGCTACGAATACGTGGAGGGCAATTGCATAAACCATTCTATAACTTGGCCGACTTTTTAAAAGCTTTTAGAAAGACCGGCTGACTACCCAGGTAGAGCGTGTCCAGCGGGATAATGTTTACCATATTTTGAGGTATGGGAACATCCTCAGATAAGTATGCGCAATCAAACGATGGAGATAGCCCTGACGAACCTGCTCAAAATATAAGCGCTCAAGAGTCGCTTGAATTCTATTTCTGAAAGTACAAGAAACCATTTAATGCTACACTGGATAAAAGAAGACAATCTGACGGTTGAGAACAGGAAAGCCGACCTTCCATCGCGACATGTAGGAATCACATGTACAATGATTGCAGATTGTAATCTGCAATCAGAGCCGACTAACGAATGACAAACACTTACAAATAAGGGTAACACTTGAGTCACTGCTCACCTTTTGCTAAACTTTTTTTAACATCAGGCCCGAGATGCGGAAGAGTTCATAAGCGTCATGATTAGAACGAAAATCTGACGGTCCTGCTGAATTTTAATAAATCATGACCAAAGCCTGCGAACGGGACTGTCTGCCTGTTGGTTATTCTAGGATTACTATTAAGATCCTGAAATGCCAGGACTTTGCACAAAGTTAGGGAACGAGAGCCATCAGGAACACTAGAAATTACATAGAAACAATACCTAACTTAGTTCTGTGTTATTAGCAATGGCAACGCGCTCTAGTACTGGTGATTGCTAGTAGCATGAGGAAATACTAGAAAGACTTTCTTAAACAGCTAAAAACAAATTCAAGTAAAACATATAGAATAGTCCGGAGCAAGAAAAAGAGTACATCCGTCTAACTAGAAGAGGATAAACACGCTGAGTAAGTTACTTTTAATATAGAGGATTTATTCTTGCGCGTATTATGAAGAGCTATAGACGGCAATGTAACCGAAAGACTGGATATAGGCAGTCACAGCTGAAGAGGTTCCTAGGTGTCAAAAAAATCAAGCCATAAAGAGCCTCTGAATTGGATGATTTGATTGGAATACAGAGGGTGCTCTAAATCTTCAAGAAATTCCTGTATATAGTAGCAGCAACGGCCACTAAGCGGCTACACGTGTAAGAAGATCGGTTTCCGGAAGAGCGGCAAAACGACAGATATTGTGCGGACTCCAAAAGCGGCGAAAGCTACAGCCTTTTTTGTCTATCAGTGTATTAGTCGAAAGATTCAAGTCCTACGGAATGGCTTACAAACTAGTGGTTCTAGTTCTGGTCGGAAAGTTTTAGACGATCTGGGTGCTCACGAGAGAGTAACATTTAAAAACATGGCTTTCGTGGCTCGAAGAAATTTGAAAGAAAGATCGCCTAGAAAGCATAGTGAGTTACCAATCTTGCTGAAAAGTCAGGTTCTCACTTATGTGCTTTCACCGATATCAAAATGAGTAATCGATTTCGAAGAGAGGTAGACTTTCTTCTGTTGCAAATGATAACGGGCTACGGGAATTTCTAGACGTATCTACATAAAATCGCCAAGGTAACATTAAACAACCGCATCTATTCTTCATTTATTTTTATTTATATTTTATTTATTTATATTTATTATATGTATCATCTTCATTTATTTATATTTAACCTAGAAAATGTAGAACCACCGCAACCTTAAAAAACTTTAGTGAATTATATTCCTTTTAAGGCTCTTAAAAATCCTTTTCTATTTCTATCGCTTTTAACAAATATCTTTAGGACACTCTGGGTCACAAGAAATATTGTATAAAATATTCATGTTAAATACTTATCTTAAATAACCGAGATTCTATAGTAATGAACCTTTAGAAACGTCATCATCATAATCACAAGCAGTAACTTATATAACTATATTCCTAGAACTCCCGTCATAGGATGATCGAGCAGTATTAATAAATCTACCATAACGATAGAATAGAATATAACTGTATTTTACATCTAATTTCTCAAATATGTCTGTAATCCGGAATCTAAGCACTTGTTGGAGAAATCCTGCTTCAAAATCCATGTAAAGGCAGTTTTATCGGGCTTTTCTTTGCAGAAAATCGGATAAGACCAGGCACTTGACATATGTTTTAATAGCTCTGTGTTCACTCATTTCTGCATTGCCCAATCAGTTTTATAACTAAATGCATATAAAGTTTTCCTAAGTTTAATAAAATATGGTTTTTCGGTGTTGCAAGGCTAAATGTCATTAAAACGCACGTGGTGACTTAGCGATTCCAGGTACGATCTATCTAAATTTTCTAGGCATTTTATCATTTTTGATTAAAAAAAATATATACATTTCTTGTAGTGATAGATTTAGCATTTTATGCATACCACTGGGTGAAAATTATTCATTTCATTCGGTTCGTGGCGGTTTCCCCAAGTATAATATTCATTTTGAATTATAGTACTTAGTGACTTTATCTGCATTATAGCAGAAAAAGTATGTTTACATTCTAGCTTTCCGATCAACCTCTATTTTTGAATACGCTAGATGTAAAGGTTTAAGACGCCTAAATCCTCGTAAAAAAGGAATCCTCACATATATCGATTTTGTCATCGTATTAATCTCTTTTGAGGTTGGATCTTCTTCAATCTACACGCCTTTTACTACATGATTTTTTTTAAATAAGTACTTTTTTGCTTTGTCCAATTGCATTTTGTTACACTTAGACTTCAAATCGCTGTGCTATTGTAAGAATATCATTCCATGTCTTACGAGTCCTTATTTGTTGAGAGATCTTCCGTCTAGTCGAGGAATCAAACGCGCTGTTCAATGAATTTTCTCCTTTTTTTAATACGATTAAATTATAATGTTTAGCATGTTCTATGAAAGTAGCAACAAATACTTTAATTGCTTGTGTTTTTTTTGGCGGGTCATTTTGAGTGTGCTTTTCTTGAGAAATTTCTTTATGGCACTAAAGAAAAGTTAAACCTGTGCGTGTGTAAGGCCAGTAACGGCTTTGTAGACATACATACATATAATCTAATTTGCAGTTGCTGTCTGGGCTTGAGTGTATAATAAGCAGATCGCTACGTTGCTCTGCAGTGTATTATTGTAAATAAAAAAATTGAATCAACGCTCTATCTGTTGCAGATACTCCGTGCCTTTGTATCTTTACCAAGTATTGCGTAAACAGCTTTCGGTTGTGCTAGTTCAATCATTGTACTGTAGATTAATCTTTCGAATTTCATGTCCGAGGAATAATTGTATTATACAGTAGTCGTCTCCTCTCAGCTTCTCCTCAACCTTCGCAGCCGTTTGAAGATCATCTCTATGATGGTTATCTCATTCAGCCTAAAGCAAGTTTAAAATGGGATATTTATTTCTATACGTCATTAAGGTATTATAAATAAACTTTCTAATCGGCAGACCCAAAGTAAATTAGGTTCTTTGATATACTGAAGGCAAGTATGACTCAGAGTCTTTTTGATAATTATGGAAGCTCCTAACAGTAAATTACTTTTTTTTATGAGAAAACTGCAGAACTCAGCTTTGAAGCTGTATTAAAATCAGTAAATGCGGGTATAGCTGTTAAAAGCCAGTACTGAACTAGTGCTGCTTATTTATTCGAAACAAGTATTCAGGGTTGCTGGAGACCAGTTGCTGACCAAAAGAAGCCCCAATAGATTGTATAAGTATAAAGTGGAATGATGGATAATAGAGTTTGTGGAACTAGAATGTAACATAGCACACACAGATAAGCAAGTATTATTGCGACGGCTAGGGCTATCAAGTGAAACTGATTAGCTTGCTATTCGAGAAATCAAAAAGAAAGTTAATTTAAAAATTAAGTAGCGCACGTCATGAATATCATCCAGAGTACTATTATGATATTTACTGGATCAGACTCGACTGCCACATTTGCACTTAAGGGATTGATCGTCGTGGCAAACTATTTGTAATTCGCAATTTCTTTTATCCTAGAAAATGTACAAAGTATTTCAAAATATTTGTTTGGATTAAAAAAAAGCAGATTAAGTTGGTTTCGTTTTTAGGCAGAGTTTAGCTGATGTTTGGAACACAATTTTGATTGAATGCTGGTTGCTAGGTGTCTTTTGTAAACCTTACAACTGTCTTCAAATTAGAAGATTACGTACGAGCACAAAGGTTTTTAGTATGTTCTGAGAAATGTCTACCCAAAGAAAGACACCAAACCATGGAACGCATTTATAAGTCTCTATTTGCTTCTTTGTTGTTACAGATATTATACAAAAAAGACGGTATTTTTTGCCGTTTTCCTAGACAACACTTCAATACTTTTTGGGCAAAGGCCCGTCACGAATATTGGCTTACTAATCGCTGAGGTTCCATAAAGCAAGAATGACACCATTAGATATAAGAGAAATCGCGGGGATTATTAATTGCAAACAGTTTTCGGAGAGAGACGTTTTTAAAGCGGTTTATGTCCTGTGCTCTACCGCATGACAGATTCGCTTGCAGTTATCTACAGCTTTTAGGCGCAGTATCCTCTGCCCCTACAGATCATGTTTTTCCTGACAAATTTACGGTTATCCAAAAGTGCATACCTCACATATCTCGCATATCAGCAGTGTCCAGAAGTCCTTTCCCACAGAGCCTAAAACTTCTCGCGTACAGTCTACCTAGTTTGGAGCATTCACGATTACGTCATGTGAACTGTTAACGAAAATTATCGATCTTCTAAGCTCTAAAAAAAAATAGAAGAGATGCGACGCACCCTCGATAAAACCAGGCTTAATTTTTACTAAAAGGCCTTTTGCTCTCTGTAGCGAAGCGAAATGAAACTCAGCGAAAAGCAAGCTCACTAGTAACTCACTATTAAAGCTCACAGAAACAGACAGTAACTGAGTTTCTGGATTGCGATTAGCTGAAGTGCGGCAGAGAGAAAAAGTGAGTATTCGAGAGACATGAGTTACCATCCAGTGATACCCATATTCGGTTTTTGTGAAGGTCAACTGACACTTTCGCCATCCAATGATACTTTCTACTGAAAGGTGACCAATAACAATTCCATTCGCTTTTTGGCAGGCGTTCATATTTTCATGGGTAAAGCACTCACCTACTTTCACTACCAAATTTAATGGAGAATCCGTTAGGCTCTATCCTGCTCGGCTTTCCTATAGATTCTCAGGTTAGCTCTCTCCCACCATGACCTGAGCGCGTTGATATGTTGCAGTAGTGTATCCATAATAAAGTACTGAGTAAGAGATATGCTGAATTTCGCTCTCTGCTTCGCGATTTTCGCGAAAAGCTGATCATTATCAACAACTAAGTTGTGTGTGTTTCTGTCTTTACAGCAAGATATTTACTTGAATATCGTTCCTTGCCAGGTAAACAACAACTGACGAAACTGATTTGTGGGCAGTGATCCGGAAGAACACGTAAACACAATAAACTGCACTCATTCGGGTAAAAAGGTTTTCGCCCTTTAATAAAACACAACTAGATTTTTCCTTGCAAATGTTTACTGGTCCACGACGCAACCTGGCCCGGTGGCCACCTCCAGCTCTTCCTCAAACGCCCGTACTTTTCGACCTCTTTCACTTCGGATTAGTTGCGTCGAACCCACATAGATAATTCTTAACCATTAAGTTCAAACAAACAACTTGTCATTGTCCTTGTTATTTATTACATAACTAAAATGAAGCAGATCTATTCGGACTTGTTGGCAAGGAAAAACTAAGTCCACAACGACTCGTTTTGTGGTTACGTGTTCATCTTCAAAAAGTCATGAACAATGTTTCAGTCATATATTCTATTCTGCTATTCTGAATAAATCATTTTCGTTTTTTCACAGACAACAGATCTAAAAGGTCATATTAGTTACTGTCGACTTAAGGTAAATATGCACTTCCGTGCTCCTTAGTTCGGAAATTGTGTAATGGAGTGCATGAGTTCTTTTAAGTACCTTAAGAAGACACTGCCATTTACCAACGCTCCGGTAGTGAGAATATTCTACACCGAACAACGCGAGTGCGAATCGCCGTAAATTGCTAACGTAGAAGAGGTGTTCCATTTGGCAGAATCTTCTTTACGATTGTAATAATATTTTTAAATTATGCCAAATAATACAAAAGATGTAATTGAATAAGACACAATGTTGGTTGATAAAACATATCTACTTGTCTGTCAAAGCTACTTTTGAAGACTTCTCGAGCAAACCCGTAAACAATCGGTCATATATATAAAATGATACCATATTTTCTTAAAATACAAAATAATTATTAATAATGGTCCATGAACTAATAACAATAAGGAGTCTTTCCTTTAGAGGTTGGTCCTATTAAACTTTTCATGCAAGCTCACAACCGTATCCTTCACAAGCTCAAACTACCGTATCTTTAAAAACGCTCGCAGCTACCATGTCATGTTTACGACGTAGCTTACGACGTACACTTAGCTGTCAAACGAACACAATCTTTAGTTTATCTCTAAGACGAATTTCCTAATAACAAACACCCTTAATGTCGAATGTCAAAAGTGATTATCAGATTTTGTTTATTTAGGGCCAGCTCATTTGGCATTCCACCAAATTCCTTGAAAATTTGTGGAACCACTCAACTCGCTGTCTCGAATAAACGTACAATAAGTTTAACGCCAGAAATATAAATGTATATAATAAATATTTATAAAGTGCGATTTACATTTTTCGTTCTTGCTAGTGGCGGATTTCTTCCTTAAGGCAAATTTCAAAAGGTGCGACTATATAGAGAACACTTATTTTTTATTGCATTCCATCAAACTTTTGTTGAACGATAAAGAAGCAAAATAAAAAGGTAATTTTTCTATCACAGTAGAGTCAGGACGACTGGGTCTATACGGGCTACTGCATTTCGAGCATCTGTAAAACCGAATGGCGGCGATACGAATTTTGCAGAAAAATGAAAGTAGGTGGCTTTAGAATAGTACTCAGATTAGTAGGAATACTATCTACGTCAAGTTGAACTAAGGTATCGTATTTTCACACTTGTTATACTATATATTATTGATGTCAACAATCTGTTGTATGTGGTTGCTTCTTAAAGGAAGTTTGACGATTCCATTACCATAACGCATCGTTAGGCCAGAAAAATATGTGTACATATGGACCACACTGTGGATTATTACGATCGGAGTTCACCATGGATTAGAATCACGCATATAGTTATCAGTATAGCTAGTTAATCATCATTGTTATACGGGTTTCAGCACAATTAAGCTAGCTCTGAAGAACGGTGTGCACCTTGTTGCTGTTTCTCCTCACTTCTCGAACCAAATATAACCTATAGATGCGCTAGTTTGAGCACATAAACCCGGTTTCACAGTGCATAGCGGATCTTCATGTAATCTTAGAATAGATAAACCATAATTTTTAACCTGCCTAACCCGACAATAGATATTTATAAAGCATCGTCTTTATTAGCCATAATTTAGAAGGAAAAGCATTGTTTCTTTTTGTTTCGTTAAATGATTGACGACTTCGCATAATTGAAGAACCATGTAACTTCAGTGCTATCCCGTATGACCTCACCTTGTAGGGCTAATGGCACAGGTGTCTTCAGTTGATTTTCTTGAAAACGAATGAATTGTAGTGCCCCATTTAGGTCGCTTAATAGAAAAATCTTAGACGGAAAGATTAGTAATTTTTTTCCTGTGGCACCAGTTGTTTTGAACGATAGCGTTGAGCAAAGTATGATCCATACAGCACCACGTTCCCCTGTACAAAGTAACAAAATATCATAACATATTACCGAATCGTCGCGTCCGCTCATTGGTTGTGACAATTTTCTAAAACGATTTTAAGTCTACCGATTTTAACATAGTAATAACCGACTAGTACAAACTATGCCAAAGTTTCGGTTAGTGTCCTGAACGAACGTTGCAATTGGTTCGTTTTTCTCCTTAGAGGACGCTAGCGGAGTTGCACATCTTCACCGAAGAAACAGGGCACCGCTATGTAGACATCTATTTCAGAGCATCGTCTATCAAGAGGTTAGGGTGAGAGACGTCTTGAGGTACCTATTGAGAAGCTTGTCCAGACCGGTTGCTTCGCTGGCCTGTAGGATCTTGAGGGACTATAGAATTTGCCGCACAGGTAATTCCATCACCGTCCCCTCAGAGCTCACAGCCGTGGTTGGCATACCATCATGCAACGTACCATATCAAATGTAACAAACACCTTGTCTAAATTGACGATCAAAAAGATCATGCACTTTATAGGGCGCATGGACAAGTTGTGGTGTGTTCATCATCCATTCACCACCCCTTTTGGTGAAATGCATACGTTTTACGATATACCGTTTTGAGAGAGATTACAAAAGTGTGTGCTGCAAATTGTACTTTCGGCAAAATTGTTTTAAGGTTTTGTTTGGGATATACAACAGTAACCTAACTTATTTGGATGCGCCCGGCTGTACGAATGATTAAAGAATTGTGATAAGCTGCTGAGCGTAGTCTTCCGCCTTGATTCCGCCACGCTGAGTCCTGAGGGGACCTCAAAAATGCTTTTAGTCTTCAGCTGCTGTAGTAGTGCTGAGTTTTTGGTTGCCTTTCTAAGGGTCTTCCGTAGCACAAAGTCGATCGCAAGTTATTTTTTTAAGAAAAACCGATATGTTTTTGTGTCAATTCTAACAGCTAGCCAACAGATGATGGATTTCTGATGTATTCTTCATCAACTGGCATGAAAGTGGTTTCCACTAAAAAGATTCAGAGTATTGGTACAGATACGCAAATCTTATGGGAAAATTATTTACTTTATACTAAAGTATTGCTTATATTACTAAAAAAACAAACGCTGTACAACTTTATCGTACAACTGCTCATATAACTGTAAGCAGGGGAGATTAGAATATAGTAATCCCTTCCTCCGGTCCTTCCAGACTACCCGTGTTGAGGTTCCTGCTATGTTGGCTGGAAATTCTTGAAACACTGTTAGACAACTTTAGTGCCAAAGTTTGATGTGAAAGAGAGAGCTTAGAATCGGAAGCTAAGTGAAGTCAGTCGAATTTTATTTATTTACGTTGGCTAGTAGTGCTCAGGAATTTCATAAGTACAGTCCAGTATCCCAATATTAGAGAAAGTGCATAGGGCCGTTTAAAACACTTTGCGTCATACAGGTTATACGGGTGTTGTTGAGCTTGTAAGACTAACTTGAGAAATTTTCAAGGTATTTTAAGGTTGAGATCAGGAGACAATGAGCGGGATGGTATCTATAACAATTTCCCTTCCTTCAGGAACACCTATATATGTCGTAAGGTTAGCGAAAATTTGGTTTCCTATAGATTCTGTGGTAGAATGCATGCACGGTAAAACGAGTGATGACATCCCAGTTTAGCTGGTTCGTTTCTCCCACTCTTTGTTGCTCATCGCACTCGAAACAAAGAAATCCCAAATAATCTACACAGGTAATAAGGTTCGTTTTGAAAGCTTCCGTTGCTGGGGGTTTAAAGCGACGACGCAAGTTCTCGGACAGTAGTCGTAAGTCGAGTAGAAAATATATGAGGCCATTTCGGGTTTACTATGCGTCATTCCAGTGTTTGAGGAGTGAGACTTTGACGCAATTTATTTATTCGACGTTGTCTACTGTAACATTCTTTTAAATGAAACCTATACTCTACGTTGAGAGCGGGACTACTTTGGGGTAGGCCAAGCTGAAAGCGGTTGCGAGGGACAAGCGATGACGATTTGATCGCCCATGTGGTCAACACTGCCTAGCTGCATCTTTCGCTGACGTGCACAGTAAAACTCTGCCGTTCGCGGAAAAAAGCAGTCTCAAGTACGAACACCGGTCTACATAAACAAGGGGCAACCTGGCGAGGTACAAGGTGTCAGTGGCCCCTGTTTTACTTACCGTTCTAAACTTCATCGTTTCCATCTGAATCAGATTTACAATCAGTCTCAAATCGGTGACGGCCGCGTGGAATCGGCCTAAAGTTTGCTGTGCTTGGCACCCGTTCGGCCCGCATATACGCTAAGTCATTTGAGTATAAGATAACTTCAACTAGGCGCTCTTATTTCATAGGAAGCCCGTTAAAAAGGGTAGAGAATAAAAGTGGACTTAGGTTGTCCCGTGAGCCATGCCACTTATTTTTATGAAGAGCGGGAGTTTGGCCACTCCGTCGTCGATTATCATTCTGTTTTCCTGTAGAATCGCAGCGAAAAGATTATGCGCACTCATATGAGCTTTTATTTCGGCCAGCATAAACATAACCTTGTTCCTAAGTTTTGTTACTACCTCAAAATACATGTACAACGTATGTATGAACACCGTGTATAACAGAGTGCGTGGCGTGGCTAGAGCTTTTACAACATCGGTCATCAGAATCCTACACGCCGTTTCTGTGGAACGTTCTTTCCAGAAGCTATGTTCGTCCATTGTGATGGCGCGTACGCTTTCTACGTAGCTGCTCTGTCTTTTAGTCAGCAAACCGGAAAACAGCTTATAATAAACACTTTCCTTCGCTGTTACCCACCATGATGACGGCGTGTTTAGGACGCTCTTTTGGTTAGAAATTACTAACAGGGTAGCATTTAGTCAGAAGGCTTAGAGTATACCAGTACGGGAACGTTTATTAAACAATGCACTCCAACACAGTGCCAAAAGGTTAGCGCATTCGAGATATTTGTTGCAGACCCTATCTAAACCGATGACTTTATTAGCTCCCACACTGTGAGGTCATGTTGAATGACATCGTGTTGTACGGAGATTTCCTCTTTTTATACTGCTCCGGATAAAAGTATCGCGCGCAGTATCGTATCCCCTGGCGCAAACATCCTTGAAAAGTGATTTACAAGGGCCTAGGAGCTAATCGGGAAAGAAGTCAAGCACATGAGCATTGCGGTACATTAGCGGCGACTAAACTGATCTCCAGTCGACGCGGGTACTGTTGGCTTTGTGATGCATATATTTTACGACAGATCGTGTTAAAAACTGGGGATAAAAAGTAAAAGTTTCGTTGTACCTCGGCCATAAGCCTGAAGGTAGGCCATAGGCTTTCCGGACACGGCTGTAAGTATAGTTGAACCACGACCCACGTTTACGCAGTAGACGGGGACGGAAAGGCTGTACTGTGGACTGTAGAATTCCAACAACATACTGCGTTCAAGTATCGGCATTCACCACGCCCAGTGCAGGGAAAACTTTGCAGATGCATTGCAGAAGCTTGTCTACATTGTCGCAGTGAAGCCTAATGTTGGACAGTCCGCGCAGGTGCAACTTAGTGAGGTCTATCGTCATTGGTATATGGGCACGAATACTTGCACCTTCTGACAGAAAATGATTTTCACGTTGAAACTTTATCCTATCTCTGGTCACGTTCGTCCCAAAGATACCAAAAACCAAACTTCCTGCATATCCTAGGAAAGTCGGTCCCGAAATGGAATTGACTTCCCAGGAATCAAAATCCGCGACAGTGTAGAGCAGGGCCCCTCACAGTTCCACTATGTAAAACTTACCGTTTTTTTTTAAAGTTAAAAGAAATTATTGTTTTGGGAAAAAATTTAAAGGGAACCAGTTCGTTTACTTTTTTCAATTAAATAACGCATTAAATCAGCATTATTTTTTATTCCTGTGGTTTTTCGACACTCAAAAAATGAAGCACGTTTAAGGTTGCGTCAATAAATGTCTGTATTTTTCCGAATTTAATTGACATTTTTTATTTTCTGTTCTTTAAAATTTAGAGCGAAAGTAACCCTGTCTCAAATTGAAGTATACTTTCACTGTAAAAACTCAAAAAAAACAAAAAACCCGTTAATATAATAGTTTGGATTATTTTTGTTGGATGGACACGGATGGTGTGAATTTTTGATTCCAGAGTAACCTACTTTAAATGCTATAGAACTATGATTATTTTACATACAAGCTCCTTAACCAATGAACAAGCGGAAGTAAAGCTTTCAACAGATAATATTTTTATCATACTGAAAAAAATACGCGGACAATTGATAAAACTTCCCGCCTGTTTGAGCTTTTGACAGGTACGGAACACAGCTTAAAAGTTATTTGTTTGGTATAGGAGCAGCGCGTAATAACATGTGACAGACCTTTACACAATATCGACCTTGTTTGCATATGAGTTAGATCGAAAGTCAAACAGGTTCTTCGAAAAGTTAGTAAAAGAAATTGAAAGTTACGAAAATACTTTTCAGCAAGTATAAGTGTTATCTCTCTCTCATCGTTGAGAAGTTATCTTATGACTCTAATTGAAAAGGAGAAACCTGGTATGAGCTCCTCTCAGGTAGTAAAATGACCACTGTTATCAAATGGTGTGAACAAATAGATCAGCTGAAGGTGTTTGTGATCTAAGAATGAATGGAATTGATACATACAGCATCACATAATGTCAGATTATCATTTGGTTCGATTTTCAAAAAAATTTATTCAAAAAAATACTTGTTCTTTTTTTTATTTAATACGAAATGCATAGAGGTACATATATATCGAAAGCACAGACAGTGCTTCCTGCAGTGATGGCAGTATAGATTTGGTAGAACATAAGATTAAGGCAACTGAGAATAACAGGCGACACAGCATTCGATAAATATTTTTAGAAAAACAATATTTCATCATATATTATAAGGTAAAGCAAAAAAATCTAACCAAACCCAGCATTTATCGTACAAAAGTTTACAAATAAAATGGAATCACATTCTCAGATTTAGAAATAGAAAGAGATATTGTAGCATACACTGCAATATATCACTTACCAGCAAGGATGAGCAACGCCCCACGCCATGCAAAGATCTCCAGTAGATATTGAACCAATGGTGCAAACACAAACGCTCCCAATCCCGATCCGCAGACAGCAACCCCAGTTGCTGTGGCACGCTTATGTGAGAAATACTGATTCACTGAGATGATAGCTGGCAAGTAGATCAGGCTGCAAAACGTAAAAATCTAAATTAATGATAATGAAATCTCACAAAAAAGCCTCTTTACAGTTGAAGATATATAATTTGACGTCTGTTAGAGCAGAAGGTGTACAAATTATTACAATGACGAACGGATTTAACTGCTCAACACAACAATACTTTCTTATGTTACCACAGCATTATGTCTATAATGCAATAGCTAGAGCAATAACTAATATGCTTATTCATATGGTTTCATTGACCAACATCAAAATAATTCAATTTAAATTTGATGTCGCAAATGTTTGAATTAGTGACCTCCTAGTAGCAAATGTCGACAACTTGCTTCACACATGAAAGAAAACGGTTGCGTAGAGTTCTTCGCGGTAATTAATTTCTTGAGTTTTCACCATTTCACGATTGATGGTTTTCGCTTGAAGATATAATCTTCAATGACCCTCCAAGGGTGAGGTACGGTGATCATAGTGGCGACTTTACTAGACCACGCGAACTTATCTATCTGTTTGGCAACTCTTCGCAAATCCACTACTATGCCTCTGGAGCACGCATGGCTAGCGTAGCGCCGTACCATCTTGTGGAAAGAAAAAGACGTCGCTCTTATGTAGTTCTTTTGATCAGGACAGGATGATATTGCGTAGCGTGCACAGCTACAGATCTTCTGTAAGACTGGTATAAAAAAGGCAAAGCCGATCACTTGTATGGAAGGACAACTCAGGCATCAACCCCAAACTCATTCGGCTGCTTTCCTAACCTTTACTTTTCTTTACTTCCTAATGTATACTGGTCATAGATGCGTCGATTTGCAGCCTATAAGGACTTGAAATTACCTTCATCTTAACGCATTAAGCCTGTTATCATTTTGCCTTTATTTATTCAAAGCAACTTTACAGAATTCTTCATCGATCTGGATTATGCTTTAGTAAGCCATGAAGCATTCTCGGCCAATACCTTTCAAACCCAATGTCCGCATTATATGCTGTAAGGAATTCTGAGATGTAGTTCAAGAAATATTTTGCATGTGTATGTTCCAGAATTTTAAAGTAATACTTGACTTACAAACATGCGATTTTTCTGGCATAGCCATTGTCAGCCTATCATTTCTCGGGGTCTTGCAAGAGATCTAAGTTCAAAGTTGTCGTCTATTGTTTACATTGGACACAGTTTCAAGGATTTGACTCCACTGTTGGTGGACCAACGTCGACATATTTCGTATTCCAGTATTGTTTGATGATTCACTTCCATTTATTGTTGGTCAGAATAATGTTGAAATATTTAGTATGCGAAACAAAAAAAAACAAAAATAGCACAGAGTAGTTACACTAGAATCCCGGATTAGAAAGCAGAGTGCAAAAGTCTGTCGTCTATACGCTGGTGCTCTTCTCGCCTTTCTTTAAACATTAAAATTTTCTCTTAATGTTTATATTTGACTGGATATATGGGAAAAGCAATAGGCTTAGATTTCAGATGACCGTCAGGGTGACGCCTAACGCCTGTCGTATGAGATGGTATTAGGCCTTCTCATATGGTTGATACAATAGGCTATAGGTACCTGTGTAAATTCCTTATACTCCGTTGAAATAAGGAATCACGCAGTTTACTACATTACCTACGACATGTTCAACGAGAAATTGTATCCAAAGAATTTTACGACGGACGCGCAATATACGACTACGCATGATTCGTAAACCTTTAGCATAGAATTTAAAAAGAACGGAAATCTTTGGCCATAGAGATACACAAGCATATATGCGACATATTCGGAACATATAATATTAAAATTGTTGATTAATTAGATAAGATGGATAATGAATTTTCAACATGTCCTCTAGTATGCTCATACATTACTATGGCCGGAATATAGAAATGGAATCAACATATAAACAAATGTCCTGCATATTTAAATTGCAACCACTTATCGGCGTGAAATTAAGATTTTTCAACTGTCAAAGAACTTTTTTTATTTTTTATATTCCTATCACAGTCATTTGTACTCTACAATAATGAGAATATAGTAATAGTAATATGGCGCAAACAAGTATCCTGTAAGTTAAATTTACATTTTAGTATTAATAATTTGTGTATCTCCTTGTACTAAAAAATGTGAGATGAAATTCTTCAACTGTATGAGGATTTTTTTGCTGCTGATAAAGGATTTTTCTTCATAGCATTAAGAAATATTTTTCAAAGAATTTAGCCTCACATTTTATGTTTAATTATAACACACCTAAGAGCTATTTCTTTACTTAACAAAAACCCCAGTATCTCACACGAATTCTAGCAGCGAATCGATTTATACATTCGGTGTCAACCTCTATAACATTCTCCCACCTCTTAACTAATTGATTTATTCTTTCTTGTTAAACCAGGTTTGATGTTGAAAAGCTCGTCAGTCAGATACGGAAACGCCTTCTTGAGTCAAATGAAGGATTATTTATTTTAACTGCCAGTAATCAAAAAAGGTGGTGGTTTACAGCGAAAGATTTCAAAAAAATTATGGATGCAAAAGAATAACTCATTAAAGTAGTTGGTAGGCGGGTATCACAGTCGTTGCCATGCGCGGTCTGACATTGTTTTGAAGAAAAATCACGCTGCGTCATCTATCGGACTTCTCTGTTGGGTAGTTTTATTTAATCGATACAATTCAGCCATGTACAGACCCTTGTTGACCATCTTATCCTTCTAAGATGTTGCTCCGTTTAAGGCCTTTCCAATCATACGAAGCTTAGTCTTTTTGGAAAGGAGAGCTGGTTCATTTCTGAGGCTACACGTATTTCTTAGAACTACCTATTCGCCCCCTTTTTTATCTTTATCTATGTAAACAATTAACACCACTTTTTGTCACTAATAACAATGCGGCGTATCAATACGTTAACGTCTCCACATGATTTTCAGTAAGCAAAATATGTTGCGAAACAATAAACTTTTCCTTGTGCTATTAATTTAGTTCATATGCAGCCGCCTGCTTGAGTAGATTTTCAGATAGAAGGTGTCTGTCAATATTTATGGCTGTGGTACACCTGTCCAATTCACAAATTGTTTGTCGACTGCCGTCCTTCAAAGGTGTCTTTAGGGTGCTCTGATCGCCCTCAACAGCTGATCAACGCCAAGTGTATGCTCCACCTTCAGAATGGCTCCTTAGATTGAAATTCACAGGCCAGTTTTCCCGGGCGTGGGGTTTATCCTGTACCCAGCAGGAATGCTTTCTGTAGAATCGAAGTACACAGGAAATTCTTCACCTCCCAATCAAAAAACAAATTCACTTGTTGTAGAAAGGATAATTGGAACGTATCAAACGGAACTTCAACATTTAAGAGTGGTATATGTATCTTCTAACTTTCAAGAATCGTAAACTTTCCTTTGCTCCTTTGGTCTATAGATTACGACTTGGTCTGAAAGTAATAAAGTAGTATATTATAGTATTTTATATAGTGATGTAATTTAACTTATGGTTTTTATTTCTTCACTTTTTGAAGACAACTATTCTCAATGACGACGTTGAGGCAGACGTTAACAATAGCAGGCAACTCGGATGCCCCTGAAGACACTTGAACTAGATATCAAGGGCGGTTTATAGATATATAGAAAGGGGGCTTTGCATAATATGGTGTGCATGTCAAATGTCAGGCATTTGCATCGTTTCATAACCAATTTTTTTCGCACAATGATAGCAACGAAAAGTTTCCATATCGTGTGGTTTCTTGCTTAGGCTTCCCGTCCCATTTTTCATTTTGTTTCGTGAGGCTATTCTTATATATTAAAGGTAACGATAGATTTATAATCAATTCATCTGCAAGTAAAGCAAGGTCATCGACACTTTAAGTCGACATAGGCTACAACACAAATTGATCGATGAGGCGGTTATAACGTATTAGAAATCCTCTATACAGCGTGCTCAATATCATAAACACCACAGTGCGAAGAAGTTTCAAGAAAAAATAGCCTAATGATTATAACAAATCCCGAGCGTGATGCCCTACTATATACTGCTTAAAATTCTGTGAAAAAAATATGTCATTCTTTTATAGAATTTGATTAGGCCCACTTGCCTATTTACATCGTCTTATGACACTTACAATATAATATCTAGCTACAGCGATTGCGTCAATTTGTTGGCGAACTTTACACGTGTTGCGCCCATTCTAAACTGTAGTTGAAGTGTGCATTTTCTTACTTCCAGAAATGCGCATCTTGTTAGAAAGCGCTTCTAAAATCTATTTGCACCGATTTCATTACCTTAGTACCCTACCATGTCCTCCCCTTGGAATCTTCACCTTTCGTGCCTTCAATTATTGCAGGTCATATCGCAATGAATAGTAGAATATGTAGGATCTGAAAATACAACTAATTTGGCTTTAATACGGAACCTAGCATTACCATTCGCAATTATTTTCTACAGTACACAAACACATTGTATTAATATTTACAAAGCACAAATTTATTCTCTTAATGACACAGATATGAGAAAGTAAAGAA
The DNA here is from genome assembly GCF_002443255.2 of Varroa destructor. Taxonomy (NCBI): domain Eukaryota; kingdom Metazoa; phylum Arthropoda; class Arachnida; order Mesostigmata; family Varroidae; genus Varroa; species Varroa destructor. The sequence continues at coordinate 21,979,746 of NW_019211457.1, read as the reverse complement.
AATCCGATGCCGATACAGTAATGGCTTTAACCCATACCACTCGTTGTTACTTAAAGGATCCAATTCACTGCTGTTACATCCAAGCAAAAGCTAGGATTTACAGCAACAGTTCTTTTGTTGCAGCTACCCATTGTTGCGCTAATCCAGTTATTCGTTTGCAGTGTTACTGTTCTCCCGTAACGGCAGCCAGAAAAATCAATATTCGTAAGCTGAAGAGATACCAAAAGCGTATAATAATAAGAGCAGCTAGAATATACTATCTTCTGGGATATGCAGATAGAGGAAGAAACGACAACTTAAACACAAAGTTGAAGAAGTTGTTCTGCGCAAAATTACACTCAACAAGTGGCAAGTCGTCTGCGTTAACTTACAGACCGCTACGAGTGCAGTAGGTAGATCACATCATGAATGTGAGAGGTGATTAGAGCATTCCTTGTAAGTCAGAAACACACTTGTTACAATTGGAAACAAAAAATAGGAAGGTGATTTTTATCTGGTTCAGATAATGAGTGAATATTGCTTTTGTGGTATGTACCAGTACAAAATGGATAAACCAGAAGCAACATCTGCACCGTCTGCTCTCAAAGCAAAAGAACTCACCTCGAAATTCAAAAGTTGTCTGGGTGTAAACATGAATAAACATTACTTTTTGTGGATAAAGCTAATTTATTTCTGATTAACGAATTGATTTGTTTTGTGTATGATGAAAACCTAACTTATAGAAGTTAGGTCTTCTGCTCAGGTTGCGCAATAACGGTAACCCTATAGAGTGGCTTGCTATTATTCGGTGTCCTTGTTACGTTTATTCGCATTCCATTGATACGTTTTAGTAATTTACTTTTTTTTAATTTAATTACTCGGCCATCTATTGCCCGAGTCCGTGCCGTCCTTATCCTTACTGAAAAGTAAATCGTTTAGAATTTGCATTTGTAGCAATATTATGCCAGTATCTAGTCCAGTGCTCATTTTGTGTTACTTTTTGCGACCTGTGACCATTGCGATTCCTGACGAGTTTGGTGGCTTTTTTGTAGTGCTTTGTTTCTATCTGATGCTTAGTTTAGACGCCATCACCCCGTGCTGTGAAACCGTGCCATTGCCGCCGAAGGGATATTCCCTTTGACTTCGCATCTGTCAGCGAACTCTGCCGATTGACGTTCCGAAACCTAGCACATGCTTAGGTGGTACTTCCAGGAAATTCGCTGTAAAATGGGTGTAAATTCTTTTTTCATTTGAAGTGTTAGTTACACTCTCTTTTTTCGCTCATTTAAAGTAGGTGTAGACGCCAGTACTTTTTGATTTCCTTTTAATCTTCTTTTTGCTTCGCTCTTCAAGTGTTAACTGAAGACTCAAGCAATTGTTTAAAGAGTGTACCAGCGATATTTCTGGATTACGCCAGAACGTTTAAAAACCAACGGACATAATTCTCATGGGAGTGGCTCTGCCGGATCCGAAAAGTCTGAGCTTGATTAGTGCGGTAGCGAAACGATGCCGTTATGCCGGACGTTTCAGTAATTGAAAACAAAGGTTCTAAGCTTATCCAGTAAATTTAGAGAAGTTTTCAAACGGTATACCGAATGCCAACCCGCAGAATTGATGCAGCGGCTGCCGTGTTGTCTGTCAATCTGTTCCGAGAAAATCATCTCTTCTGTAAACGTCCATATACTACAAGCTCAAAAACCCGAAGCCCATATTGTGACCGTAATACACAAAAATCGACTTTTAGTATGATATCCGTTGGCTCTGCCGCACGAGCTTTCATGCGAGAATCAGTTTGACTCGGTGGCGTTGACCGCAGTAGTAACTGCCGTACCTAATTTTGCAAATTTACAAAAAAAAATATTTGGTCTGATTCATCGCATTTCTGGATCTCGTACACCGGAGATTGAATTACGAAACTTTCTTTAGCCCTAGACATCCTCTGCCCCATCATCCGCAAGAAATGTATTGTCAGCTAGCTGAAACTCATCTCTCACATAAAAGACAACGAAGATACGTTTGAGTCAAGCTTTTTTCTTGTCACAGAACGTTGGTGAACACGGAAACGCCTCCGCTGAATTTATGGTATTTCGACGATGGCACTATTAGAGGTGAAGCAATGTCGTATCCGAAGACGTTCTAGTCCTAATTCTCCATAAGGATTACAACTGAAGCCGTCAAAAACTGAACCAAAGTATTGTTTACTGCAATACTTTCCATATATATTTTCAAAATCTTGCCGTTATACTATACCATAATTTTTGTGAGTCCTGTACGGGATGAGCCATGGAAACACATTATGGGCATTTCAAGAATTTGCTTTCAGAAGAGTCATGTCACGCCTATGAATGCTCTCCTCTTCTTGTGGAGAACGAAAGTAATATCGTACTATTGTACCTATAGGCGAAGAATCGAAACGATGGCAGAGTGTTTTATGCTTGTAACCTTACTAGCTTTAAAGACGTTCCTGTAGCAGGCTCTTCCCTGCTTGCCCCGATTCAACAGAATCATGGTTGAGTGACATAACGACGTTGACTACCAAGGCGTTTATAAACAGATCTCTGCAGCAGGCAGCAATTTAATGCATTTGAGGTTTGAATATTGAGTTCCCGACACACTGGCTATTTTGTATGCATGCACAGAATCCGCAAAGCATGATACATATGTGAACTATTCCGTGAGTACAGATTTTGCCATTCGCTTTTTTTAAATCATAGGTAATCCTTTTTCACTCACGCCCCACTCACGTAGAAACCAGAAAAAACGAGGTTTTACTAGTGACATTCACCTAAAGAAAAATATTCATAGAAAAAAGCCTAAAGTTTTTTTTCTTTTAAAGAAAGACAGCTCTGGGACGCATAACCGAGACTTGGATAGTTTATGGTAGTCCGGGTCAGTCAATATCGCCACCATACAGTTGTTATAATGATCGCTGGAGACAGCGGCGACTGACTTGCTAGTGGTAAGCTATTACATACTCACAGCTGGCCAGAAAAAAAAATACATAGTAGTTATACGTCCGTCTCTCTTATTCACGCTACCAAGTAAGATGCCTTCATCCCGCGTTTGATCTTTTCAGATACCCTGCAAGCCTGCGGTGACACGCTGCTGTCATGACTCACGTATATAATATATTTTAACATTCCACTCTCAGTGCAACCAGAACAGCAGCTTCTATGACGTATGGGATGCTGACGTAGGAAGATGTACGAGAACTAGTCCCGTAGCCGTAGCCCCCGGCGTCTTTCTTCGTAAGCCTCGTAAGGGCCTCTGTCTGCAGCTTGAAAACCGAACAACAGAGCTCTCGGAATAGTGATCCCGATGATTTCGCTAGCGGCACGGCCTTGAAACCGTGTACTGCAGCAAATAGCGCTGCCCCTACGGCCTCGTTGAGTATTCACTCAGTAAAAACTATCTTTGGGGGCATTGCAGGGACAAACAAGCGGGGCGATTCCAATAAACAGACGGAGACGCGCTTCGTGGCTCATACGGATTGTTTAGTTCACCAAGTATTCATATTCCGAATGTCTGAGTGTGTCAGATGCTATCGTACGCGCTGGTCTCGAAGAAAGCTGGCACTATCCATGACGATCTTGTTAATGGATTTGTACTGGTTCAAAAGCCCAGATAATGCCTTTATCACGGTACGGGCTGTTGCACGACGAACCAGGAACAGATGAAGGAAACAAGTGTTAATAGATAGTAAAAACAAGAACAGGGGGTTTCCGAGGCATATGCAACGGCCCGATGAAATCCAAATTATGTTTACGAAAAAGCATGTCGACGATTTACAGGTGTTAGGGAAAAACGGCGTTCGTGGCCTAGTTTTGTCTGACAAATTCACACAACTGCAGACGTGCCCCGGATCTTCGCGCAGATGCCTCTTTCTGAAAATTAACGAACCGTCTTTGCAGTCTTTGCTAAACCTGGGTGACATCTGTAGCAGAAAGAATACCACCAGATCGGGAAAATGCTACAGTGTGGATCGCCGTAGCAGAAATCGGCCTATTGTCCCATTCTTCAACGGCAAGACCGCCTGACTATTCTCCGGAAGATAGTCACTACCTGCGCCCAACGCAGGCTGCCAATGAATGTACTGTAAGCGATTCGGAGCCACAATCGTCACTTATCGCTCCTCCCCGCAATGTCATCACATAACCACGAAAGCATGTTCGCAACATGCTGAAGTCATATTCTAACGATTCGAAAGCCATAGTGCTTTCCAAACAAAAGGCACAGATGCTTGAGCGCCGGGACTGTATGTAGCCACCAAAAACCGCCATCCATTGGCTGTGGGTAGAATTTTTTCGCCCACGCAACGACGGATTTCTTAAAAATGAAAGACACCTACACTATTACGCGCTTCACGTCCCTATAAAACGAAACGCATATCTTTCCCAGACCGGCGTCGTTCAGCGGGTCATGATTGGTTGAGGCTTGTCGGAAATGTTTGCAAGATAGGTGCACCACTCTGAGTTTCTTTCAAAGCGAGAAAAAACCCACTGCTGTGAAACTCAGCCCACGCGAAAGAAATGCCCATATTTAACAATTCGTATAGCAACCTTGCGACCCTGGTTCTCCTTTGGATCTTTGTAGCTCTTGGAGCTTCGCTCGAAACGATAATAATAACGCTAACCCTAAAAAGCTCCAGAACTGACGAACAGGATTGAATGACGGTAAAAGCGTCTATCATGACAAACTTTTTTGATCAGTATAGTTACTTGCGGAAAACCCTATATCCGAAACACACGACTTACTATGTAGAAATTGAACACGCCCTAAGGTGTAGACCGGGAATAATGAGAACAGTTCTTACACAGAGCGGTCATACCGTTTATAGGACACGGTGTGAATGCTCCCTGAATTCCCAAGGTAATATATTGATGCCGTGGAGATTGGACAGAACCATCTGGTTCTGGAAATAACCGGTTCACCAATCACCAAAGGGCATGCGTTTAATTGATATACATCGTTTGAAGTACTATAAAGAACTGTTTTTCTTGGTTACCTCGTTCCTTGGAGAGTTGCTAGTAACTACCCGTAAACTCCAAGATGAAAGATCTGAGCGCTTTTCAATGTGCCAAGAGCGTTGTAGAGCCGTAGGAGTGGAAATACCTCTGCATAAGTAAAATAAGATGAAAGCTTTTCACCAATATGACCGAAAAAGCTCATGGACTGGCCGGGAACTCCGTCACTCTTACTGTTCTTTGCTTAAAGACGGATCCGTTATGCTAACGCCGTTCACCGCAGATATGCGTACCGACAAAGGCGCTTATTAATAGGTACGATATTAGAAATTATGATGATTGACGAAGTGCGTAAATTCTCTGACATTCATGGCAGCTTCATCGGATGCTTACGAGGGACCCAGTAAGTGGTACACTTCTAAGCTCGACCTATTCCGGTGTTTTTTTTTACACAAAGTAACTCTCATTTGAGCTTCGTGACTAAGACCTACAACCCTTATGATGGGGACCTCACGCCCTTTCTGAGTCACTAACGCCCTTTCAGTGCGTCACACGGCGGTCGCTATTACCCATTTCGACGGCTTCGAGGGTATCGGGCTGGCCTCGCTTGGCCAAGACGGGATGAGACTGACTCGATATACACCGTAACACACCACCTGCTTTCTAGCCAGAACGTAATAGTTTCTTGGCTGCCGTCAACGACAGCCAACATCCCCATCTGGGCTCATGGAACCACCTGATCAGTTTCCGTTGTTGCGGCGGCCCATGCAGAAACCCGATGCACAAATCCGGCCTTGAGACAAGCCTCCGCGCCGGTATCCACCGCATCCTACAACATTATTAATTCGATGTAAATTAAATTCCAAAGAAATAGCAGCTCCGATGAATCAGTGTTATATCACCTTCGCGGAAAGGTTTGTATACGTTTAGGAAAGGCGGGCAATTAACTTGCAAGTGATGCTATTCTCGACGCAGATACTATATATACGACAAAGCTGAGCAGGCGCGGCCTCCCTTATTGTTTTTCCCTTCGTTACGATCTTCCCCCGTTTAACGCTAGGCGGTTTGGAGGACGCCATATGAGCTAAGATTAGTCGCCGCAATAGTTTTCAAAAGCATTAACTGTTTTTTAATATTATATTAAATTACAAAAGTCTGGATAATCCCGCCTTTTCTCCAGTCTTCATCCGCTCGTATAAATCTCCTGGTTGATTGACCGGAACTGTCTGTGCTATATCTGTTTGAATCCTCCGGTAGACTAACCGGAACCATCCGTGTAATATCTATTATAAACCTCCCAAGTATTTGCCCCCCTATAGTTCCTAGGTTATACAATGTTAGGATCGGTTATCCAGATATGGCCTCACCTGTCGGAACACCTGTTCTTGTAGCGACTGTGCTAAGGCGCTTCCATTATTTTCTAAAACGCCTGAATCCGACCATTTAGTAGAACGGCTCCTGTTGAAAGCTAACATTCCGGCTTCTTTTATTTGCTGCGAACTCTCTACAAAGCACCGGATTAAGTCATCCATATTTTCTCGAAATATCACCAAATTTCCGACGACAACAAAACTCGACCGTTAAACACTGACGAGTAACGGGTTGGCGAGAGAGTATTATATACCCACAGCTGCACGGTAGTGGGAATACATTTATAGCAACTATTCATGCGTTTGTTTTAATATAGATTGTCCCTATGTTAATGTCATGTATATATTAACAAATAACAAATCGCAACGTCGGGCCATGCCGAAACGAAATTTTGGTCATCATTATTCAGATCCTACAGAGAACACTCTTGTACAGGGACAATAAGGCTTCCTAGTGAGCGCTTTACTTGATTGCTGATAAAATTATCGACGGGACGACATTGAATACAGCAATGTACTGTAGTTGAAGAGCTTTTTTTAGCTTGAAAACGGAGCAGATGCAGTCACCAGTTGGTACGTAGCTTTTTGTCTGTCCATAACACCATCCTATTTCGCATTTCAAAATGTAGCTCCAACTAGGATTTAACCATGCTTGTTGGGGCAATTTTAGTATAAAGAGCTCTACCGCTACCTACCGTCCTTTAGTTCTTAGATAGTGGTACTGAACGGTTACAACACCGTACAAAACGTACATATAATTAGTAAAAAAAACATGGAAAGAAATACAAACTTCCGAATAAGCAACTGATTTTCTCACCTGAATCCAGTTCCAGCGAAGACCCCATAGAAAAGAAGTAAAGATGGAACCGACGACGCGAGTGTGGTTGCGCATAAAGATATGCATGCCATCAGGCTACCCGCAATACACACCTGCCGATAAACACAAAATTCATAGAAACGCTACATTATTATTATTGAATTTTAATGACTATGCGCAAGTAAACTACCACAGTTTTAAATCATTGTTTATCAATATTCACCTGCAACTAGTAAGATATTAATGCGTCATTCGCGAATGTCTTCTCATTTTTTTAACGTGTATATTTTATTACGGCTTCACCTCGGAAATTATATTGTGATATTCTTCGGCCACCAGCAAGGCAAACCAACATAACGAGAGACACGCAGTTACGACTAACGGTGTTTACAGCGAAAAATCCTACCCAAGCTTATTACATTTACTAAACCTGCTGCGCGGCAGTGAATGCAACGTCGTTCTATTTTATAAAAACGTCAACCTCGAATTACCTATTTTGATAATTAGAACATTTATTCCAGAAATATAATCGAGCGGTTGCGTTAAAATATTTTAGGTTCCGCCCTCATTGAATAGGTATGAGGGCGGCTCTGATAATACAAATAGCCCTATCGTCTTAACGGAGCTGGGTTTGGACATGCTTCTGAAATTCTCTAACAGGTGTTTTCTAGTAATATTTGATTACCAGTTCTGTTAATGTCTGAACTTTGTAGCCTTTTCTGCATTGTCGTTCATATTCTATCGAACCTTACTAAAGAATACACTGAATATGACAAAAATGTTAAATGTGTGCTGCTAAAGTCAATGCATATTAGTAGCCAATGGTACCAATCTCTTAATCGCTAAATTACCTTTGTACCCTAACAAAATCATACCATGTGCACGTTCTAATGATATCATATCGTTATTTTTAAGAATAACAGCGTAATAAAGTATAAAACATTTTCATGGTCTTCTAAACTTTTGCCATATTTGTATCCTTTATTAATAATTTTACAAGAATCTCAAAACAATGCGGCTTTTAATAAGAACGGCTTGTTAGCTAAATATCGATGGATTCCATAGTAAAAACGTTGCCAAGGTCATACTAATTAATACGTTTAGGCTGGTCACTCACCGTGCGTTATATAATAATATAATAATCTTGCTCAGCATAGTTGAAATAGGAACTATTAGGAATACCTGCACATTCTATAACGTGCTAAACTAGCTATGTAAAATGAATATAGTAATATGACGGAAAATGTAGCAAACACGTGTAAGGAACTAAGAGAATAGACTGAAAATAACTAACCGGAATGTAATAGCAGAATATTTTGGTAAAAGTCAAATAACAATGCCTGCGATTATTGCGATTTCATATTAATTTGCCTGAAGCTCGTACCTTTCGGCATCCAAAACGATTTGTGAGCGCCGAAACGAGGGGTCCCGCGGAGAGATAAAATCCAGAAAGCAAGGATCCAGCCCAAGTAATTACAGATTTTGTCGATTCGAATGAAGAGACTAATTCAGGAAGAAATAGCCCAAATGTGTAAGCGATACCTGAAATCTCAAAACAAATTGATTCAGTTAATTTCATCTATTATGACACCACTTTAATGAGTGAATATTTCTTAAATCTTCGTTTAAATCCTAAAGAACGCAAATCCTATAATAGTTTAAAATCAGTATGCATCTACAGATTTCTTTGATACTCATGGTGTTAGATTATACATGATGTATAATGTGGAACTTTAGACTAACGGTAAGGGGCAATACAAGAGCATGTCTAGTGGATTCGTTTGCATCAAAGGGAGTTCCGAATTTAGTAGTGCGGCGGTTAGAGCTGTTGACGATACTGGTAAGCGGAAAGAATAACTTCGATGAAATTGGACCATTCGAAAGTAAAAAGGGTGAGGCAAGCGTTGTATATTTTATAGTTAAAGCAACTCATTTGAGGTAATGATATAATCTATGAAGGTCTTTTGCGGTTCTTAACAAATTTGATCCGCAAAGCATCGTTCTGGATACGTCTGGGTAAGCCCTACCAGATATTCTTAAAGAGCCACCTACCATACGAAAGTGAATATCGCAGCACTGGTAGCGACAGCACCTTGCGAATATCAAAGAGATTTTACTTAAAACACAAATTTCCTTGAGTTCGTCAGTCTCGCAATGGTAGCGTATCATTCAGGCACTTGAAGTGAGCCCGCCATTTCATGGTTCTTTGAAGATGCAAATCTAAGCATATCAAACATGGGACAACATAATCCGGATCCCACCTGGCACAACGCGTTATAAATCGATGATCCGCATAACCGCTGGTCTTATATATGCTCCCTTTTTTAAGCAAATTGTAAGATATAAAGATGATGAACATGTGAGATGCCCCTAAAATTCGAGTCTTACATTGTTCCGACGTTGAATTATTTTTATCATAACTTAATAAGGCCATGGCTCGGTTGCCCGCTGTTTTCCAGAAAGGCATGGCTTGAATCAATCAATAAAATCTGGTGTGCGACCCAAATATTGCAATATTTTTAGAAAGATCGAATAACTTAAGCAAATAAAAACAGACCCAGTATTTAAAACAAAGCAAAGCAGACCTAGCTAAGTTCAATCCCGTTAACGATTTTTTGCATGGAATGGTCCAATGCTAGTTCCGTCGACTGCCACCTCCGAGAGCCAAATTGGAACGAATGAAATTTAGCACTTCCAAGGTGTACGTCAAATGTGTTAACCATTAACTTTCAAAAACTTCGGACAAGTAGTCAACCAGAGGTATTGGACGGCAATTAGCAACCCAGACCAATTCTTGTTGGTCCTTGAATAGTCTTCGCTTTTTTTTTATCTAGTTGGAAGGGAAAGAATAGGTTGACCATACTGGGTAGCAGACGAATAAATACTAACGCGATATACCTCAATTGCTTGTGCGAAACATTAGTAGCTTCGTAATCACATTCAGCTTTTGCACGTTCGAAAACCATTTGGACAAGGAACACATTAATATAATTTAATCTGAGCGAAGCTCGTTTCGTCTGCCACTTAGATGTTGCATAGTCTCACCGTCAGCACTATCGTCGAGGGAACAAACAGTGGTAGAGATGATAATTCCGAAGAATCTGTTAAGTTAATCAATAACAGCTGAGGGCTTGGAGCGGCTATTCGAAGACGGCGTCGACTATTTGTGGTAGAACCGCTTTGGATTTTTCTCTACCATGCAGTTCTCCGATAAGTTTGTAAAGATTAGAAGTAAGATCCTTTAAATCCAGCCTCCTAAATCGGCTCTTCCAAAACGTGGGAACATTGTATATCTCCGGAGACCATTGTGATGAAGCGGCCTAGATTGCTATGTGGCATTCTTTAATGCCATGTATACAGCTCGTTGATACAGTGCATAAGTCGTGGAAAACCAGGTAAGAACTCAAGCTTACTTGCATTCTAAGCTAAACTCTTATCCTCGCCCACAACAAAACATATGTCCTACTCATAAAGAGCTGATTACAAGAAGCCTTGAGAACCAACTTGCATTATGCTTTGAGTCAACTGAAACTCTGTAGTCGATTCATAATCAGGTCCACAAAGAATATGTCGACGAGTGGCTAATGGATCTTCGAGAGATCTACTAAGAATGCACAACGACGGCATAAAAATAACGAACGAATAATAACGAAAAATAACGAAAGATAACCAACAGTAATCAAAGAAAAGCGGTGTTGACCAACTTTTAGACACTATGTATGGATACCTGCCTCGGTCTGTCACACTACATGTGCTCGAAAGAGATAAGTAACCTAGCGTGACAGTGGTCTCTGGAAGAAAAAACACTACGTATTCTTCACAGGAACGCCTACTGAAAGGATGTACCTTCAAGTCACCAAACAATAAATAATGAAGAGTAAAACTTGTAGATACTACTACATAAAAAATATCAAGTCGTTGCTGTGAGTAAAATAACTGTATTGAATAACAACTTTATGTCACTCAAAGTCAGATTTTTTCCTTACAAAAAGATCGGCCGTTTGATATATCCCACAAAAATTTGCACGTCACCGTCGCGTCTTTCACACTTAAGTCCACAAGCAGAAAAGCTGAAGCCAGAACTACCATAGCTAGCATAACCAACGCTTTTTAACCACGTTTCACCATATCATATCTAGATCCTTCATCTCTGAGTAAGGTGATCAAAAACTTTAATTGCCCTCTTTTCCTGAGATCTTTGTTCCCAAAATTAATAACAATTACAGCGAAATGATTAACCGCGTGGGGAAGGTTAAACCAAGTTTTACGATTGTCTATATTATAAGTTTAAATGTATCAATGACATTAAATGCGACTATCGCGTCCGCACTGATGCTGAGGGTAGCAGCCATTAGAGGGCCGAAAACGCTCACAGGGCTTTATAACGATGCCGCAGCTTCTGCATACACTATCTGGAGAACAGCCTTCGACATAAAGGATCCGTTTATAGGCTTTTTAGTCATTGGAGTTTTATGACTCAACAATTTGGATTATCTTCTTCTGAAAAACTTGACTAATCTCTTCATAGACTTTACTGACGAAATGAACTAGCGTAAGATTGAGGTCGCAAACAAAAGATTTATGCTAAGTTCATTTCCAGTACGAGTGTCAGCCAGGGCATATAACTTGCTTTCGGCAGATGTTTTACCCGATCTTTCAAATAAAGTGCTGGTGAAGATATATCAATCCTTTCAAAACTGATCGCAGTTGGATGAGTTTGACCTTTTGAAGCAGTTGCAACTCCATCCACGTCTTCCGTTCCTTAATTTTATATGCTTAAGTCGGTCTAAATAATGAAGTAGCTGAATAAGCTTCCTTACGGTTTATACATTTAGATGCAATCTTATGACTGAAAGCCAGACGACCGGATTCGCCGCAATTCATACAGACTATTTCACTTCCAGATACTACAGCCACGTAAACCAATGTTTGATACCTTAAGCAAGGGACTGAAACTTCAACACACATGATGACCTTGTGAAGTTTGCGCGCCAGAAACATTCATCCAATGTAACTTTGGAGCACAAAAAAACGCTATTTTTGCTAAAAAGCTCAACGCTTCTTTACTAACGGCAACCAGCCCGGTATTTGTAAGAAACTTCTGTCTACTTTAACAATTCTGGCTCGCTTATGTGCCATTGCATGCAACATTGCATGGTTATTAGATTATAGAAAACAACACAAATCCATAATCTTTTCTGCATTTTCTGATGCACCTGTCCACACATGAATTACACCAAGTCTGGGTTCTGGTTTGAAACAAAAGTATGTCCTGAAAATCTTACAATTTAGCGATTAAAGGTTTCCCTGAAAATTGTCCGTCTTCAGTGTTGTCATTTTCTCAAGCGTCTTTTCTATCTTTTACGTAACCGCAACGCAAAATAGTTCCTTCGCGTTCATTAGGGCCTTTCTACAAATCGCATTTATCTGGGTTTTTACTGTTTCTTCTTCACGATACTCTTGCGGACCACTCTTCATAAGAATTGGAGGTTGTTTCTTGATCACTCTCTTTGCTGCTTTCACCGAACGGTTTGAGCACTACTTTTCTTCATTGGTATGGTTATAGTCAAGCTACTGTCTAACAAAGATACGCCAAAAAAAAAGGCTGATTGACTCTCGAATTTACCTTATTTTTCTTTTTTTCGCTAGCTGTAGTGGAGGTCATACTTGATAGAGTGGCTATACTACGAGTGGTAACTTGAGGCGCTGTCGCTTCCCCACGGGCAGGCAAATGATAACGAATGGCAGATTAAGAGAGCACAACCCAAATCAGTTGGACAAAAAAACAACGAGTGAAATAGAAGCCTCGCTTGAGACTCACCAACGAGCTGCGCAATCGGCTGAACCCTCGACTTACACTAAAAACCGTGTGTACCGATGTCTTTCGCCGTTACAACTATGCGCTGACATCAAATAGGAAAAAATTTAAGTTCCAGCACTGGCATATTGTGGTGCAGTTAGATGCAGCAATTGGCAAGGATTAGCTAAATTGATAGTAACTGCTAATTTCAGCCCTATAACTCGATAATGATCCCCAGTTTACGTGACCATGAAACCCGCATCTACTACCTTCTCAGCAACTATAAAAGGGATTGCCTTTCGGTGCCGCGGATTTTAATAATCCATAGGATTGAATTTATTAGTATTAAGAATACGCAGAGCCATTGTAAGATCGTTCTAGGTGAGACGTTTCAAATGTGGTTGTGAAGGAGGGTGACGTAAAGGGCCATGTGTGTGTAGTGGCAGTGAACAGTGAAATATTTCCGCGGACCTAAGATGAGAGCGTGTGCTCTAAAATGTGTGGTTGTGAAGAAACAACCTCCTGAAATTTTTATAAGAGCAATGCTACACACAAGCTAAAGTGTACACTATCACGCGAAAAGTAATCAAGAAAAAGTCGCAGAAAAAGAAAGTAGTTTCTACCCATTTAAAATAATTTCTGAACAAAAAAGCTGCGGTTAGCAAGGACCAAGGCTAAGGACTCGAGCTTTGCAGCAACCTGTGGCGGATCTGCACAAGCTTATTTAATATGGCATTCAATGGCCACCAGTGTACTTCTCCTTAAATTATTAGTAAAGATATGTTGAAGTTATATAGGGGCTCTTTATACAAAGCAGGGACCGTTTTTCTAAAACAAATTTCTTGCTGCATACCAATTCAACTAAAAATTTGCTAGTATCATTTACTTCTGCGTGTAGACACTACTCTAATTCCGTGTATGGAAAGAAGCTATTCGTCAATTTAGAGATAAGTCAAGTAGACAAAGACAAGTTTACAAAGCTCCCTTGCCAAAAAATAGTGGACCCTACTCTTTCAGGTACTACTTACTTACTACTTTTTCAGGTACTTTATCAGTTACTATCAAAGTTGATAGTGGCGAATGACCAAACAAGTATCGCAGATCTCTCTGATTTTCTACCAAAAGAGCTTTAACATTTCTGAAACTGTCAAAGCTCATATTTTCTATCGGTGTTTTCAGCAGACTCTTATTAGGTATACCGTCTGATTAGGATAGGAAAACTAGTATTGTTTTAACGAGAAAAGCAAAACATGATTTTGATAACAAACCGCTTAATAACTTCTAAACAGTGGGTATTGGACTAAGCAATTGCATCCTAGGTACGCATACTATACGGATAGTATCTCAACGCTAAAAAAGAATAATTTTGCTTGGTTTGGTTCACTATTTTTTTCGACTAGCTAAAGTAAGATACATTTGAAACTAAGTGTGTATATATCGGTTGGAGCAATGAGGGCGCGTGGCCTTGAATAGTTGCAAAAGTAAAGGGCTGTAATTCAGATTTCGACTACAAGTTACCCATTTTCTGTCGGCTTTCATAGAAATCCTTAAGCTATTTTTGTTAATACACAGATATACTATATATTCATACTAAAACTCCATGTGTAATGCAAGTTCCTGCGTAGCTGGAATTTTCTCTCAGAACTGAAAAAGTTGCCGAAAAACGGTCGTATTTAGTTAGCAGACGAACAATCTCATCCGGTCAGGTTCCGACCTACCTCACCTCAGCCAAGTAGCTAGATTGGCAAAGCCTGCGGGCTGCGCTATAATATATGTACTGGTAACACTCAACGATGACGTCAATGAATCAGTAGTATTTCATTGCTTATACGTTTTGTGTAAATTTGACAAAATATTTTAAAAAATCCTGTTTTTTTTCAAGGCCTAACCGCGTTGCTTCTAAGGAATTAAGTCTTTTATGTGAAATTTAATCAGTACCTAAATAAAACATTTAAGATCTGTGATTCTTGCGCACTCACTGCCATGTTAACGCTTCTAGGTATTTGTTAGTGTTAGACCTTCTAATAGATATAATAGCGACGCTTTGTGGCTTGAAAAAAATAATCAGACTGATGTTTGCTTGAGTCCTCATAATAACGCATTTGGTTAGTAAACTTAGGTACACGTATTAGATCAGGTCAGAAATCGGGCAGTTCTTTTCGAGATAGAAGCCAGCCATCTGAATGAATGTCCTGCAAGAAGTACAAACTGAACAGCAAACTAAGTTCTCTGTATATTTTTTGTAGTGTAGGAAACTGTTTTTAAGGGTCATTTCATCTTCTTTTCATATTTATAATACAGAAATATACCTTGCTTACTTATTAATTTGACTTTCACACAATTTTTAACGAACATTACAAAATAAGCAGTATAGTGTAATTTCCGTTATTAAAAAACAACAACTTGGTAGTGTTACTCAGTTTTTCTTATTCAATTTATTATCAGTCATTATCGTTAGAATTTGTTTAAAAATATTTTGCAATAGTTGTTTTAACATTTACAGTAAGTCTGCTTGAAAGGCCGTTTTACAGCGATGACGGATAACAGCATTGACATGGTTCGTTTCGTAAGATACAGCCTTCTTAGAAAAATGCCTAACGACGTACTGGACGTAAAACTCAAAATATTCATCTTATTGTTATGAAAAACTAATCAACATTTATCAAGCTTGCCATACGTCTATGAATTTCCTATGAAGCTAACACGATAATCATCAACGATTACGGTAAGGTCAAATCACAGTGCCCCCTTGTGGTTAAGAATGGTAACTAGTTGTGGTCGTTATTGGGTTCACTGCTGCAATTGTCGAGCTATCAATGACGTGGGTGGTCGTATGTCATGAATGTGTGCTAGCAAGTTTATCGTGGTGTGGTGCTAAGGTCACCAACATAATAAGGCTACTAGCAACATTAAACTTCGGGTGTAATGAACAGTAGACATTCCGCTAAATTTTCGTAGATACAGGCAGCCGATACTGGAAAGCCATCTTAGCACTTCCGTCGCAAAAATTCCAGTATTGAGGCCGCAACTCGATTAGCCCGCCATCGCTGACACAGCATCGAGATATGAGTGCAAGTGACACTACTGAGCCAATAACGCTAGCACTTAACGCATTTTAATATGTTAGATCCTGTTAACTCAAAGCACTAATTTGTTATAATGATAAAATCAACGTGCTAGTTCAGAAGCTAAAGCCAGATAAAGTCGGCGTAGAGATCTATTGAGAAGACAGGCATACAGATCGTATCGTCAGACTCGTTTAAACCTAAACAAATTCGTGAGAAACTCCATTAAAGTCACTGAATTCGTAAGGCTAAATTTCCCCACGTCCACAGGCTAGCAATTGATGTATATATATATATACATATATACATCAAATTCTGATGATACAAGCATGACTAGGTCCAAAAATAACGATGCGTTATAATATCTAGTTCCAAATTTACAGTTAATTAAAAAGTCCATTAAGTGGGAACGAGGATAAATAGGTAGGCGACTCACAAAGCAAAAACAAAATTATCGAAAATATAACTACATAGAAATCTATCGAATAAACTATTGAAACGACATCTTACATAAAGTATGATTCCTATTTTTGATATGAAAAATATAAAGTTCATCTACAGAAAAGGATTTACAAAATTTATTAAATTTTAAAAGATTTCAGTAGAGGATCAGCGAAGGTATTATGGTAAAAAAGTGATATTCTAACAGTCGAGCTATAACATAGTTTCATCTATATAATTTCTGAGGCTTGAGAAACCCAGTTACACGTCAAGGGGTATCCCAAAAAGCATCACAAAAAGGTGAATGACGCTGTAACCACTGTGTCACTATTCGAAATCAATTTCCAGCAATTAGCGTAGACTTGTTAGGCTACCGCGGAAGGTAACTCTCTTCATCGATTTTAATAAAATAAATTGTAGGTTTCAGAAAAATCAGCCAAGTTAATTAAATTTCACTAACCAAGCAAAACCGCAGCTGTATTATCGCAGCGACAAAAATAATCATTTTACAAAAGAGTGTAGTTTCAAGGCCGCGATATACAACATTGAAAAACTGGTCACACAGATTAGTAGACCAAAACTAGAGATAAGAACACAAAGAAAAGTATATAAACCCAGAAATGAATTTTTGGAAAGAGAAGTGGGAAGTCTGGCGTTGGGTTCGCTTTCCACTATAAACGGCGAACTAACGAAAACCCAGGTATTTATCGAAAGAAATCAATCTAAATGGAATTCCATACTAGATCTAAAATACCCATAATGCCACTATAAGACATCGTACGAATACTCTTGTAGAATCATTTTCTTAGCAGATATGATATTAGTTACAGTAAAAGGTGGACAAGTTATACTACATTCACTCGTTGTAGTCGAAGTACACGTCATATTTTCTATCCTAGCTGAAAAACTGGTTGAGAGAATTTGACATCATTACACGCAATGCTATGAAGTGCACAAGACTGTATCAAAATTTGAATATATATATATAAGACTCAAGGATAAATAAAAGAACCCTATTGCTTTTATACAGTTTCGCCGTCTATGTGAATTTCACAAGTGCTCTATGACTTTACTTTGTCAAAGCAAGACAGTCATTATACGCACGACGAGAAATAGCTAACTGAGCTGTAAAGAAATGGATGCTGCAAAGAATTCTCAAAGAAGTGATGTTCAGCAGGTAGGCTTACTTAGTAGTCGAGAAGAATGACAACATCGTTAGATCATGTGCGGACTGGTATGCACAAGCAAGTACACATTGATTACCGCTGCCTAGCATTCAAGATATATCTGACAAGCTGGGAAGTTCTACACTAAACCAGATTAAGGGGCAGTCTATGTGCATCAATCCGTGAGAAATAAGTCCGAAAAGTAAGTCCAAAGATGACCGTATCAATTACCCCAATGCTGATGAGTCCTATGAGTTCTACGTCCAACCATGAATACACTCCTCAAAGAAATTTAAGAAATAACTGGTTATCAGAATGATATTTTGTCTGTAAGGAATTCACCTTACGCTTTGCAAAGACTAGATGGCCTTGACCTCCATATTGAAAAAAATAGTACACGCACATCCAAATAAGTGTATGCTTTTATGGATTTGCATTCTCTAGAAACGAAGTTCCAGAGTATTTCGATAAGATTACTGCAATAGCAAAAACCCTAGCACCCACAAATAATAATTAGCTCAAATTATTCCTAACAATGATGTAATTCTATTTATTTTTGACGCGGAATCTGGTATATTTTTCTAGGTTATTATATAGATCCCTATGAGCGACGTCATTAATTGATCAAATAAATACACAGAAATGTTGCAGAGAATAAAAAATATAATCCCCTTGGATCAGACACAGGAACCTTTAAATTCTATCAAACCGCTAATATTAGCAACTGACGCTTCACCTGATGGTATATAAGCCGTTCTCTTACCAAAGTATCCTAACGCATCGGTAAAGTCCATTTCCCTCTACTCGCAAACACAAAACGAAGCCGAGCAGCATTACTTCTAGTATGATAAAGAACCTTTGGCTATCAAAGAGGAGTAAAAAAGTTACGTTAGTTGTTGATAATAAGCCATCGATGCCACTTTTAATTCCGGACAGAGTTATATTACACCACCAGTATTACAAAGATACGAAATCTTTTCGTCGCAGTTTAGCTTTAGCATCACATACAGCTTAACAAACAAAAACGGAAATGTTTATTCCCTGTCGAAGTTGCCACAAAAAAAAAAAGAAATCAGCACGGCAAGAAATAATAAAACAGCGTTTTTTATTCCAACTATCTTAGCTTGAAACCAATAGATTGGGAACAAGTGAAGGCAGTCGACTCTGAAGGCGGAGAGGCACAAGTCCTGTGTAGTTATCTTTAATGACACAGAAAATAATAATTGCACTTTAGAATTTCTTTTTCTGAATTCTCTGGTGGCAATAAGGTTAGTAAGAGGAGAGAATTTATATCCCGAAAGTATTATAAAACTAAGTTCTTGAGGAAAAATACATATTGGCCATTTGGGAGTTAATAAAATGCGTTCTGTAACAAGATGCCATGTTCGATGGTCAGCACTTGACAAGAATTTTTAAAAAAACACCATGAATCATAAGAAAAACATGACAAATATATCAAAAAGGGTATCAATGTTCGACAACAGTTCTTGAATCACATTGGTTTTGCGGGACCTTTAGTAGTTGTAGTAGTTGTTGAAGATTTTGGTAAGCGAATTCGCAATGCGCAGACATTAGAAAATATTCTTCGGATATGGATTTTCCAAAAATCTTATTTCTTATAATGGCCGATAATATGTCAATGTCAAATTTGAAGGATTCCTAAAGAGAGGATTGATTTAACAGAAATTAAATGCTCCTTATTATCCCCGTACCAGTAGGGTCATTGAGATAACCGTTTGAAGTGTCAAAAAACATTTCGAGAAGTTGATACAAGGGCAAAGATTATGCATTGAGGCCCTTGATGCGTATTTATAGCTTACCAAATAGAAACACAGGTTGTTCACCAACTGAAGTACAATTAGGAAGTAGGGTAACAACGAAGCACACTATCACTTTGAAGAGAGATAGGTAAAAGGAAGGGTAGACGTGTAAAACATAGAACTAGAATGAAGTAGCTTACAGAATATACAAGAATCTTAACTGGCGGCGGAATACCTAGACCTAAAACCCAGGAACATATTAATAATTTATGGAAATTTAACCGTAAAACATCAGCTTTGTTAAATCCGTGAAATTGGAAAGACAGCAAATTTTAAGGGCGCCGGAATATTACTGCCAATAGTCATATTTGCTCTCAACAAAGTAATACGATCTGAAAAATCATAAAATCCAGTGTGAAGACGGAGACACGACGTTAGCCATTAGGTTCCCGGCAAAGAGATAAATCAAGAGATCAATGAAGCACCAGACAGAAGCATACCTCCTGTTTGATTTAAACCGTCGATACCTATAGATGTAGGAGGAAAATAAAACCCAGGAAATATTGGATGCTATGAAACAATATATATATATATATATATATATATATATATATATATATATATATATATATATATAATACAACAAAGGCAATCTAAAATTTAAAAACAATAATGTGTTTTTACGTGAGCAAAAATAACCAAAATTACGATGAAGTGTTAAGGTACTTTAACCATTTTAACCCTCACTTCTCGATGATTGTCATAGTTTAGGAGTTTTAGAGGGTGGCGACAACTATTCAAAGCAGCAACCTACGATAGCTTGTGGGCTTTTTAATGTATTGAAGGCTAAAAAGACTGTGGGCAATGCAGTCGCATATCTCACACATGTAAATAAGCATATAAGCCTAACTTCGATATATACATATTTATATATGTCCAGTTAAACTTTGGAGGTTTAATGGGAGAAACAACCATCGGCTTAAAAGATGTTCCATAGTTTTTAGACAAAGAAAAAGAAGGCCGATTTCCTTGCTACTTTCTCCTAATCAAAAGCCTAATTCAACTTCTGTATCAATCTTTGTGATAAACGGCTACAATCTTTGTTTGGAACGACAATTTAATTTTTAAGTTTCATTTGCTGAAGGCGCAAAACCTCAGGGATATACATTCTTAGCTGTTATACTTAGGCTGTTAGGTATTACTTCGTAACTGAACTTCTTCCAACAGACGTATGTAATAGCATGATAATGATATGCCAAGATCACCATTTGTCAAAACTAAAATTTGCACCAACGATTGCTCTATCTTATAACAGTGCACTTAAAGGAATACGCCTTCACTGCTTAGGCTACAATAAAGAAACGCATCTTAGATTACGCTGTCTCTAAGAAATATACTTAAATATCTTAAAGAATGTGACGTAACTTTTTCAAAGGCAATATAAATTGCTGGAAAAAAGTTTTGTTTTATCTGTGTACCTTATAACTAAATAAATGTGTTCTATCCTTATATCTGTATTCATGACCGTGCATAAAAGCATTATAAAGCGGCTTCAGTTCTTAAAAGAAAATCGATGTCGGTTATTATCTTGAACTTAATATGTGCATTTATTTTGGAAAACTTGCTTGAGAAAGAGGCTTTGCGTGTGATGAAAAGCATGATTTAGTAATCATATTTTTTGCCCCAATAGCACCCAACAGTACGCGGCAGCGCCTCAAAGTGAGAGCAATAATTTAAGGCTACAGTAAGAGTAAATAGGTGACGTTTTCTCTGCAACGCACACCGAATCACCGCTTTTTCTTCGTTCGGCGCGATAAGCAAGTTTGAAATTTTCCTTACATACGTGTAAATACTTATGTAAGAAATTTGGAATTAAAAAATTTGGCACAGAGTACCAAGGGCAGCCAAGGGCAACTAATAAAGTATGTACATCGACAAAAAATTATGTTTGATTTTCCAGTCTTATAATAATTATAGCACTACAACTGATTTTTTTATGGTGCATATCACTTCATCATCATCCGATTCTGTATTGTGATCCGGTCAATATTTGGGTATTGTTTTTAAATTAATTCCTTACATTTGTGTTTTAAATTCTGCTTTAAAAAGAGAAATTATACGTTTTATTTCGTCTGCACACAGTTGTGGTAAGGTTCACTCGTAAACCATGTCCTAACTTGTTTATGATTTTGCGATCTGACCTCAGCGGTGATTACTTCCAGACGCAGTTTTGAGCTAGTAGCAACTGCAGAGCCCGAAATTTTTGTAGTAAAACACCATTGCTTCAGTATCATATGCCGATAAGCCTAAGGGAAACCGAAGTTAAAAACGATTGCTGAAGAACGTGTGCCAAGAGAGAAAGGCAGCAAGCTGTATAAAAGAACGCAAGCGCGGGCGTCTCAGTCAAATTATGAAGAGCCAAGGATTTTTAAGAATTCTAAAGAAATGTTAACTAAATGGATTTATTACACTTGCAATGTAAAACATCGCTACAAAAAGGAGCCCGTATTTGTTTCTTCGTATGCATTGATATGCTGGTGTGCTGTTTGTGCATGAAAACGTACGATCATTTAAAACAAGGAAAGTAAATAGGAGTAAATTTCCGTGCCTTGTAAATGCTCCTAAATTTAAGTGTTCAGAAAAGTTTCAAATTGATTGCCTTGTTAGCTTATATCTTTCAACTAAATCGACACTAGGATATCGTTGAAGTGTTGTTGGAAACCTGAGATTTATGTAGGAATAGGTGCGTAATTTGGAGTTCCAGTTAATAAATTAAATCATTTTTTATAAACTAATGTAGAATAGTTATAAATATCTTAAACAGAAGCAGCTTTCGATCATTATATGTACGTACACGCATTTGACGCAAAATCGATTGATACTACATCAATCAAAAATATTTTTTAGCTTTTTCTCAAAACTTCTACTTCTTTTAGTCATTGGAAGTTGACGGTAACTTAAAGTAAAGAACTAAAGAATATGCAAAGTTGAAAAATTGATATCACGTTCTGACTTCTTGCTTAGAACAGTATGTACTGTACTTGTTCAAACTTCAACATACACACTTTTTCAGACTGTCAGCGATAATGATTTGCTGCACCTTACTAACGAAGTCATAAACTTTCATGTTAAGATTTGAATGATATATATATATATATATATATATTTTTTTTTTTAGAAGCCTTGTATCGCGTTTCCACAAGGTGTTACATAATTACAATAAATACATCATTACATAATTTGAAGTTTGCGACTATTGGAATAACGAGAAGCAAGAAAAACGAATCCGATTTTCTCGGTATTTGCTATGCTCCGGCCCAATTAAAATGTCATTTTAATATGGGAATCATGTGGCTTACACATTACCTTTTTATATATAACAAAGGTTAAGAAAATGTTCTGCCGGGCACAGTGTTAAATATCGCGTTCTGCCGTGCGATGTTTGGTACACACCCTATGTTTGATTTATAAAAGCAACAAGGTTTGGGAAATGTTCCACGGTCAACCTAACATAAATTCCATGTTCATGAACGTATGGCTTTTACCAAAACCAACCAGTTCTCTCTAATTGTTAACAAAGCAGGTAGGTTAGTCTTTATTCAGTTAATAGGACTAAATCTTGCAAGAATAAGACATCTAAAAATAAATAGAAAAGGAGCAGAGCAGTTTTTGAGGTTTTAGTTATTTTTTGGAATTTCTATAACAACATAAATAAAAAAAAAAAACTGGTTATAAACTTACCGTCAACTATAAGGTTGCACATAAACGACGCAAAGACGACCATCCAACCGTAGCCGCCATCAGGCGGCTCTACAGCAATTGGTACAGCTCGAAGTTCTTCAGCATTGTTATTCACAGTAGCGCTGCAGTTACTTGTTCGATAAGGAGCATTTCCGGGACCCGGAGCTCCTGAAGCTCCGTTAGCTATTTTACTGAACCCTCCTACACATAAGGTGCCACTGCCGACACCCTCTTCTAGCGAGGACATTGACACAATAGATGTCATTATAATAATAAAGGACACTTAGCTAGTTGGGCTTATAAATCTGTAGTTTGTTTAGTCACTCGGCCCAACCTAGAATATGGGAGCTTCTTGCTGAAACACGGTTCACAACCAACACAAGTATTTAATGCTGAATTGTGATACTCGCATATTCCCACCTGTCGAATCTCCTGTAAGTCACAGACAATAATTCATGCCAATATTAGGAATGCCGAATAGCGGAGTGAGCAGTGTGATCTGCAGTGGAGGTTTTATTAATGAAAATCTTGCAATTCAAATAATATAGCCGATAGTCGCTTACTCGGTTTTTCCATTTACTCTAAACAAAAGAAGTGAAAAGCCATAACTTACAAGTAAGCTCAAGGCGCATCTATTAACTCTTTATTTTTTAAGGCATCCTTTTCAAGTTCTCGATTCGACCCTTTCTATATATAAAAGTAAAATAAAGCAAAATTTGTAAGATTTTTTTCAACATTTAGAATACATCCTATAGAATTCATTGTAACAGTAAAAAATAGTAAAAAATATTTTGACAAAAGATAACTTGATGCAAATAAAACTGGTAAACATGTTAAACACATTTGACAGGCACTGCTACAGCTTTAATTGAACATGTAAGAAAAAATTGTCAAATATAGCCACAGCGAATATTCCACTGTAAATACATTTTGACTTAGCTATTATCGGAAAACAGTTAGTTAATAACAATAAAGATCACCAAATCCTTTAGTACCCTGAAGAGCAATGCACATTTTTCTCACATGTAGTAACTCTATGAATAATATGAACTTTAGGCCCCATAGAAAGGTGGGTATCGAAGTCTCGTAAACTGTAACATTTAGGAGAATTCGACTAGCACCTTGAGTTTTTTACCCTGTAAACTTCATAATTCCTGAGATATATACTGAAAAGTGATTTCATAATCATCCTTTGTATCCTGCAGATCAACCCCGTATTGCTTGAACCATTCACTTCTACCGAAAACTGAAAAAGCTTTCAATTCTATCATGCTGTCTCAATTAATGATACACGTTCATACACCGCCACAGTTATTAAATGAAATACACGCGATCAAAGATTTTATAGTGGTTCGTAGGGGTAGCTGATAGCGGCAGAGCCTCTTCTACCTTTATATTGCTAATTTTTTCCATCTAAGACTTTTATGACATTGAGTATTTTGGTTTAATATATGGAAGCCGTGTCACTTTAATTCAAAAGCTAGAAGAGCCAGTTTGATATGAATATGCCAGATGCAATCCCAAAACTCCTTTACATCTTCGTTTGGGATGCCAGTACCTTTTTTCCTCTTTTTAGTCACAATATCATTATGCGATATTTTTAAATTATAAATGTTTTTTCTTAACGTTCGTAGTCTCGTTAAGTTTTCAGATTATACTAGCGACGGCTATTCTCGCACCTGCTTATATTTTTACACAAGTATGCAGCTAGTAACGCCTGTGCTGTACATGCTCTATTTCGTTAAGTTACTTTTTGTTAGTTACTGTGACCTAAATACATTCAGTGCCAGTTTTAACTTCTGATGATAAGAAACTATCTATTGTAAAAATTGTTCAGTTAGTAGTGTTTCGTTTATAATAATGCCATGTTAGTTATGACGATATTAATAACAGTAAGTATATTTGGTGTTTGCGGTAAATAAGGGCGGTACAAATGTATTGGCTTTCACATTAATGTTGGTTTATGCAAGGGTTACTAACGCTTACGACCTGGCCTGGAAAAAAATTAAAATCACTGTCAGCTGGTATCTGTCATTATAAATACACACATTCTTATTCTTAGAAATATGAGCAGAAAATCCGTACTTCGAAAAGGTATGAATTGCCATCAATATGTAAGTTTGCTTTAAAGGATGTTTTTAAATTTAAAATTTAAAAACATTCGAAGTTAGTAGTCGTTGTGTAATGCGCAAATCTAGTTCAGAAAGATTTACTCTGTCCGGAAGCTATGAACTGGTGAAAGATAAGTCCTGAATCAAGATAACAAAGTGTCCTGTTGAGTTTGAAGATGAACAAACAGAGAAAGAAGTAACGGATTGTTGAACTTAGTAAAGAGTCTCTTTTGACTTTATCCCCAAAGCCAATCAACGAAACTATCTAGATGTGTTTATCTAAAAGAGCTAAAGAAGTAAGACTGTAAGACACAGAAAAAATGTAACAGTTATTTTCGATAGAGGAATATCGATTTCTATTGTGAACAAGAAGCTTGTATATATTCAAAAAACTTTTAGCAAAAAGTTTGACTTGTAGAACACGGCCTGTGCACTAAATAAACGCACAAACGTCTGCTTCCAGCTGGGTTGACTTAAAAGCCGCGTCACATGGATTGCACTGAAAAATATATACTGTCAAAGGCTAAACACATTTTTGTTATTTGTATGAGTAAAGGGGTGTCTCTAATTTAGAATCTGGTGGGGTATTTATTGCTGGAGCGCTTCAAAGGAAGTTCCTTTTGAGGCACGTCGCATTTCAAACGCCACTATATTAATGCATTTCTTTTCGATCTATTGACTACGATTTAACAACGTAGAATACGCGGCTATGCAAGTTTTAATATATTTTTAAAAAAACCTCGTCCTATCGAATAAAAGTCTGTAATCGGTATAGGACTCACAATCACCAAACTATAATTTTATCTGGCTGTTTTTTCAGGTCAGAGTTAACCTGTTCATGTTATCTCTTGAATGTTACCCGTAGGAAATATTAAGCTGCTACATTGAAGTCTTATAAACGTTTTGTAGATGAGGTAATTAATCCAGAAAGACAACGTTACGATGAATTTATTAGGATGAGTATGTATCGTTAAGAGTGAGGTGGTAACGTTGAACAAATGCGTCAGCTGTCATCAACATGGTGGGTTGCAGGTTCAGGCAGGAAGTATCACACGACTGTGCTAATCTGTTACAGTAATATGTTTATATCACATGACCTCAACAAATAATGGAAAAATGTTTATTTTCAAACCTTTTAATATGACAGTAGATTCTGATCTAGATTAACCAATCTAGTGTTTTATGAACTGTAGGAGTTTAACCAATAATTAAGTGTTGGCTAACTTGATTTGGATTAATATTGGTGAGCGCAGAGAAGTAACGTTTTATTATAGATACGTTGGCTGAGTATTTTTGATATTGAGAAGTTAAGTACATATATCCTAAAGCATGTTGTCAGCTTCATCTGCATTTTTTACTATGTACTTATATTAATCAATTCCTGTAAAATAGTATACCTTGTTTTATACGTTTACTATTAATATTTTCCCACTAACCTAGCTACCTCTTTAATCGCCGCCTATCACCGCAACTTAGTGATTCAATTTGTTTGTAGTAGAACTTAAGAACAATTGAGTTTCCTGCCAATAGTCCAACAGCGTAATTTAAATTAGTTATGGGTTAGAAGAGAACTTGCCTCGGACAGTTTTTCATCAGATCGGCTTAGACTCTAAAAGTATACATAAACGTTTAATTGATTATAACTTGTTTTTTGTTCCGCTCGATAGAAGTGAGTCGAAAAAAGGATGTCGACAAAAGGCCCGATGACTACCATATTTAGTCATTGTACTTCTGGTTATAACAGTATTTTTCGTATATTCTTAACATTCTCTTACTGCGTAAAGTTTGTGATTTACATTACGCCACAAGGAATATTACGTGGGACGGACAGTGAATCTTCTAACGTTAGACAAGCGTGGTGCGCACTATGAATTGATAGCATTCGAACTACGAAAATGTTGTATTTAATAAGATTAGGATTTTCACTAAAATATCTTGGAGTAAAATTGAAAAATCTCTGTACCTTCTATGAATACTGCACTATATAATTTAATCTGGTAATGAAGTAGTTGAATGTTTGGTGCGACCTGTGTTTTTCTTGATAAGCTTGAAGTTGTTTCATTATACTTTCCAAATTCCTGCTATTGGTGCGTCGTGGTCTTTCATACAACTGGAGAAAACAATCAAGATGTAAGCGGTAGAAGCAGCCCATAGTAACATCTGCTATCATTGCCAATAAACGCGGATACTGTGACAGAGTGAATCAACAGGAGCTGTGGGTCAAATTTTTCAATCTAAGGATCAAATCGACTGCGACTTACGCTGTCTCAATCATCTGTAAGAAGTTATGCATTCGAAACATAACAATAAAAGACAGAATTAAATCAACGTTCTTAAAACTAACACTCAATTTCACACTTCAACCCAAAACCGCCAACTTTTTTGAGTGATATTTCACCGCTTGTTAAAGATATCTGCAAAATGTTCGACTTGTACTAAGCGGCATCATAGCATGTCCAAACGCAGGATAAAAAAATAGAAGCGGATCTATGATTCTTTACGACCTCAGCAGTGATGATGTCTGGAAACCGTATTAATCAGGATGATTGATACATAGCAATCAAGGCCGTAGATTTCATCATATGTTTTGTGAGATACAAGCGTACTTTGACAGGAATAAAACTGTGTATAAATATAAATATTGGAAAATTGGGTGCTGTAGATCTAACATTAATGGACCAGCTCACTTCAAATCTTTAGCCTTTTAAGGTAAAATAAGCACTTTGTAACTTTAGTATTATAGGTGTCTTCATACTCAATTTATTATGTGTATTTACATGAGCTGTGTGGAAGAAATATAACTAATTGCTTAGCATGCTTAAAGCCATCTAAACTCCACTGGCCCGCTTGTGGAACTACTTTTGTGAAACCTGGCTTACAACAGCATGTTTTAAATACCTATACCGGAAAGGGTTATCTCTGCTAGATCCAAAACGGAACCAGAGGTTTAAGCAGCCATAACCGTGGCTAAGGTGGCGAACTGGGTAAATGTTAGCAGCTGGAGCTAGCAGATAGATTGAGAACGGCCATATGACTCATTAAATGGAAGAAGTGTATCAAGGTGCAGATCTTAACATGAACATGAAAAGTCACCCACTTGAAACAAGGGAGGGAGCATGATGTGTAGTAATCGGTGAAAAAAGCGGCTAGCGGCGTAGGACCTCAGCAATCTGGGATGGAAAACTAGCTTTTAAAGCGCTATAAAGCACTCCGACTGCTGTGCGACGATCCCTGATAGAGCAGTACCATGGGACATCGCAGGAGAAGAATGTTGAAAATGTGTATGAATCAAACGTTTACATGGAAGAAGGTAGAATAAATACCCTCTAAGTTGCTAGAAATGCTCAGGTGCAGCATCGCTCCCTGAACAAGGAAACTGATTCCGGAAATCAAAATGTGGTACGGGAGGAACTGCAGAGATGTGTGTACTACTTACGTAAATCTTTACAGGTTATCAGTATACTCATAGAATAGGAGAAGTGCTTAATAACTCGTACTCCACTTGCGACGCTGCTGTATGAGATAAAACACGTTTAACCGTAATGTCATTGGCCTAACGGTACTTGCTGGTATGATGCAGCGCACAGCGTGGTTGTCCCTGTGATATTGCAATGGTAATATGTATGTATCTGCTAAACACGTAATGGTACAAATTTAAAACCGAGTCTAGACGCACTTCTCTTCACGCGAGGAACCATCCGTGTGAAACAATGCCTAATAGCTTATAAAACTCAAAACTATTTAGTACACAGCATAGCATGGTGACCAATATTTAGACTTTAATGTGGATATTCAATGGAGATGAAGCCAAGCATTTGGCGATTCCCGCAGTAGCATTTGAGTTGCGGAATGCTTCAGCCCAAGGACCAAACGATTCCTACCTTTGCTTCCACTTAGCTTCCCTGGTTCAACAGTCTCTATGTTTCTTTTTAAGGAGTGCGCACTGCACGTATTACATTTTCACCAGTCTAACTGCTCTCCCAAAGGTAAATTGTTAAAGTGTTCTGTCCGAGAGACGAAAAAGTTAGTTACAATTCTTCCACTGCGTGAGGTCTCTTCACGTATAAATGTTATTACTAGTTCTAATGGGATACAGCCGTGTATCCACAGTAACGTGTACCATCTGTATTGATGTGAGTCGAGGAAGATCGTTCGCGTGGCTTGAGTACCTTGCATAAGTTTTCGCTAAACGCATCTAGTGACGTCATACTATACAGAATGATATCTCGTCTCGGAATGATATAATATGTAAACTTACGGATAACTAGATTTTTATACAATTATGTATGTAACCTTTGCAGATGTTTCGTGCGGCTAAAATCCGCGCTAATAAACGTTGCGAGCGCACAAGATAAAACGTCTTATTACTGTAAATATGTGGGATGTTTAGCAATACTACTTATGTATTTTTTTTGTAAAGCTTAGGAAGCTCTGGAAGTTTGCCTATAAGACGAACCATTTTCCGTTCTCAGCACGAAAGGACTTATGAGTCTCCCATCATCTGTCAAAAGATTAGTTGCTGACTTTGCGTGAAGTCATTATCTTAGCTTAGATAGGTTTTGCATCTATAAAAATAACTTCTTCAAAAATTTAACATCCTTTATTCACACGAAGCTTGTGCATAGATTTCGCGTTGGGTAGATTATAAACTCACATGGAAGCATACTTTTGTATGTTTACATATCACATAAATAATCGAGAGAAGGACTATATTCATCTGTTTATGCGTCGTGTATAAATGTTGATACGTTCAGTTCTCGCAATGGCTTTAGGTGAATCAAACGTATACCCCTCAGATTATTTAGTCTAAGAAAGAAAGAGTATTTAGTAAAGTTGATTTGTTTGCAATTATTCCAGAGTTAAAGATTATGAAAGCCTATGGGCATAGTAGTTTGATTTGTGAAACCTGATGCTGGCACTCTTTGACATAACTTAGGTGCCGTAGCATGGAGAAGCTCAATACTGCTTTTGACAAATATGGAAATTTATACATTTTTATTATATTTTTTAAAAGTAGAAAGGTTGCATCGGATTTCTCAAAAATTTAGCTTGAGATTTGTACTTCTAGAATACTTTTTGCGGTTGTTATATCTGAACTTTTTCCTCCATTACTGGTTTTCTAGACAGCCTCTTATCCTTTTAAAAATACGTATTCCTGAAAGATTCAGGTAATCGTAAATAATAATAGTAGATAGTGGTTCTCAGATAATCCCTTTTCAGATAATTCATTTTGGTGTTTTTAGGCATGGTTTTAAATAGAATTTTCAACTTAGGTTGCCAAGATACGTTGAAGCACTCCAAAGTTGAGGCATCAAGTTCTTAATAGCTTTGTGGATAGACTCACTTCTACATAGCCAATTTTGTATATTTATGTACAGTTAGTTACTACGTCTTGTTAGTACGTCGGCCTTGTAACTGCCTATGTACCTAATCTATCTACAAAACTGCACCAAAATATAACCTAGCTATTTTAACATGTGTTATGTATATGCGCGAACTCGAATTCACCAGATTTGAAATAAAGATATTCCTACGGTGGCTGAGCCACCTCCACATTTCACTAAGGTAAAAGGGCGTAAAATACCTTAGATTTTTTTCTTAAAATATAAGTGTCTGTACATTTTATTGTTTCATGAGCCTAATTCGTGTGTTAAACATTCAGTGAAAACACGTTTTCTTCTTCTTTCTCTCTTTGTGTTAATTTTCATATACAAGTATAACATCATGACTATATATAGTTTCCCTATTGTGCGAGTAAATAAGAAGCCATAGTTGCTTACCTTAACGAATCGGTTATGTGATAAGTCTTTTAAGTGATAAGAAATGCAATTTTATATGAGGCTTTAAATATGCGTGTACTCAACGCTGGCTGTTTTTGCCTTCACTATTTATCCCCAGGTTATATAACTTGGGGATAAAAGGACAACGGAGGTGACGTTCGTTTTGTTATTATTATTAGTTATTGTTTTTTGTATGATTAGCTCGGGCGACCTTTTCAAGCGCTAACAAATACCAAGAGGTTTGCGATTCCCATTTTGTTAGCATATTATCTAATAGCTGCCCTCTTATACAAATAAGAAGCAAACTTCCGTAATAAAATATACGCGTATGGCTAAGAGTAAAACATGACATTGCTAATCATCCACAATGTGAAAAAAACGTTAGCGCTAATAAGTTCTTTCTTAAACAGGAACAGTCGTAGATTTGCTAGATGGTAAATTATGAAGGGCCACTTAGTGAAAGGTCAAGTCACAATGAAAGATGTGACATTAAGCTTTTCTGTGATGGTCTGCACGAAACAGCTCGATCCATCAGTTTTATATTTTTCGTAATTATTTAAAATTTTTAAAAATAAGAAGCCGACTGCTTTTGTAAAACACAGACAAAGCGGAAAGTGCTAAAAGACATAAGACATGGTATACTATACCTGTACACATATATTTTTTTATTTTTAGATATTATAAATTAAAATTGAACATCTATAAGTAATTTCTACGGTAGATGGATAATAAATATAGAAGGGCCTTTTGTGTGTAAATTAATTACTCAAGTCAGTTTAATTTCTTAAAGTCTATTTGATAATATATGTATCCTGCATGATCTTTATGTTCATATCTGTCGGATAGTATACCTATGTAGTCAGGTACTTCATTGCTTGAGCTGCCTCACAAATGCATTAAAACTTTCGGCGAGCACTTTAGCTCATATTAAAGCTGGGTGAGGGCATGTGTATGAACAAGCGTAATAATAAACTTTTAATATTAAATGTTTAAAACTGTACCTTTTGTATTGATCAGGAAGAGCTGCTATCCCCTTTGACAGGTCGCGTAACTGCGGTACCTCTATGCGTGCAGTTTGGACAAGTATTTCTCTGCACTTCACAACTGTATGCGTTGCCAACGTTCCTGTCCGTGATATAAATAAGTCTCTACGTTTCAGTCTTGATTTAAATCTCTGTTTGCATGTGATGTAAATGCCTTATCTGTTTTGTTTCACGTGACAGGCCTACATGAGACAAAACATCATTTCAATAAGATTAAGTTTGTTGGTCTGAGTTTGATATTATATAAGCACGGTTAGGTGAGCCTCTGACTAGCTTACATGTATCAAACGGCAAAATTTTATAAAAAGGACGCGTGTGATATATGATTTGGAATCACTGATGGTAGATCAGAACGATCGACGAATGGCCAGCGGGCGGCGGCTGAAACCGCTTCCGACCACCGCGTTCCGCTCTCACTTGCTCCGCCGGTTAATAACCTAGTGTTGAGCCGAACCAACAAAATTCCATCAAGCCGCTCTGCTTAGTAGAATGCGATGAAGGCAGAAACTTAGTTTGCTTTCTTATCTACAGACTGGAATTTTCCTGCATTGGACCTTCGGCCTATGTAGGCAATCACCACCTATTTTTCATCTTTTGCGAATCATCGGCGTACCGAATATTCTCTTTTGCCGCTGACCATGCGAAGGTACCTTTATACAATCCCTAAAACGTAATTACATACACAGAACATAATACTGCCGTAGCTTTAGAATCGAGCCGATCTTGACGACGGACATTTTTAATCACAGTGATTCAAAAGCAGAAGGTGGTTTGAACTGATAGCGTCCATTCAGAGTGAAAAGCAGAGGGAGTACGAATGCGGTTCATCTCATGGTGAAATCACTGATCACTTTTGAGCAATGGCATAGTTCGTAAACCGTACATCAGGCCTGAGGAAGGTTGTTGTATTACTATGATGATCACAGCCACAGTTATTGACACCGATTAACGCACTATTACCAAGAAACAAAACCTGCTGCCTTCTCAGCTGGTCTGTTGACCTCAACCCTCTCTGGCATTGCCGGCCTCTGCCTTGCTCGTTCGCGCTGCCCTATAGGAGGAGCCTGTCATAGGCAGCTGTAGGCTGTGGTTGCTACCCACTGTGGTAAACTCCTTTCTCCTTCCGTCGCGAGCCGACGACTCTACTACCCTCTCTCACTCGCGCTTGCACTCCTCGGCTCTTGCTAGTCTTAGACTCTTGACTGTCGCCTCTATTCCACTGGGTTACCATCAACATGGTTACTGGGGCATGAGTAAGTGCTACGCACACTCACCAACGAACGGTTAGGTATACCAAGTGGCTCCACCTGACGATGGTCTCTGCAACTACTCTTTAAAATACGGTCCTATAACAAGCACGAGTGTTTTTAAAAGAAAATTACAGCGTATACGCTGACGAAAATTTTCCGTTCCACCTACAAAATGACGAAGGTTCAAATTTCATAAGGCGACTTTGAAACGATATTTTCGGATCTCATTTCCATATGTTGCAATGACAAACATACCTCCGTCTCCTAGGGGCATTGAAGCAGCAGCTTCCTTCTCAGATTACTAACGATGCCATTCGCACATTTAACAGCTCAATATCTGATAGGGACATGATAATACATACGGCCATAGTAGTGGTCGTTGTTTGTAAATCTATGATAAGTATAGTTGAAGTGCCACCCAATAGCCCTGTAACTGCCGCAAGATTTATCACTATATATATAGAGTAGAAGAACTTCGGCTTTTGGCTAACTTTTTCAACGTGCAAGTATGGAAGCAACATAAAATTAAGTAGGTTCAAATGTGGGAGAAAAATATTCTACAGCAAGGCGATTTCATTTATATCAATGATCGTCCTCTACAAATACTTAGTTGCGTATTCAAACGACTGACACGTCACGTTTAAATAATTTTTTGGCTATTTTAAATAAACTAGCTTATAGTATTAATGTATGTGTGTGTGTATTTAGTGGGTGAACATTTCATGGAATGCCGTCAGAAAAAAATTAGTTCCAAGGTGAGATACCTTTTGATGCTAAAAACCGGCACCCATGATTAAGTCTCTATTTCTCAGAAGTGAGAACGCCAATGGAATTTACCAAAAATTAAAAAGGACACTGGGCAAGGAGGCCTTTGACAAAACAACAGTTCATTACTAATATTTTAGATCTTTATTAAGCTTTGAGAACGCATGTTGCAAGCTTGGAAATCACAGAAGAGGTGGCAGCACCTTGTGATTTTTAACACAAAAAACGTGTAGCACATCGTCACCATAAAGGAAACGTGAATTAGTCACTGCCACCCACCAAAGAAGGATCAGGCGAAACAATGGAAAGCGAGAAAGAAAAAGATTTTGATGGCAGGGAGGAATGGATTCGAACGATCTTGATGATCGCACTCGCCACGAACACCAAAAGCATTTATTCTTGTTAAAGGGAGACGACTAATGCTGCTATTAGGAGCTTTTGTTATTAGACATGCTGCCTAAAAAGAAAGCTGTCGGTGTTACTAAATATCGAATTTCTGAAAAGCCTCATAAACGTACAGTGTGGCAATCGATGCGATGTGGTTACTTTACGACAACGCTCGACCCCATCGATAGGCTTTAATATGAGATAATATAAGAAGAGTATGAGGTCGAAGTTATTGCTCAATTGTGTTGTCTTCGATCTTAGGCCTAAACCGACGAAAAAATAATCAAGCAAGTATTTTAGTCCATATGTTCTTTAGTTTTAAGTCCGTGTTATCTCAGTTGCTTCCAGGCGGTGAAGAAAGCAATATTTCGCGCAGCGTAGCCTATCGCCAACTTTCTCTGTAAAAATGAGATTGAAATATGGTAATTAAAATCACATGTACACAGTTTTTAAAAAAATCGTAAAGCCTTGGTTTTACCATGCAAACAGTAAAGGGGAGCACATCTATTATATATCAGAATGTCGTCATTATTCAAGATTTTTGGTTCGCTAAACTGTAGCGAAAACAAGTAGGTCGTAGTTATCAGCGATCGACTTTATTATTTCTTGCGTTATCGCTTGTTACTGTTATATAATATTTTAATATAAACGTGTTTAATACAAGAAAAGATAAAACAAAGGTAGTTTTCTTGCAATTGTAACCAAAATGTGGTTGCTACTTTAATATTATTTTTCAAATTTCAAGCTAAAAGTGCAAAAATAATGATTAAAGGTGAAAGTTGCTGATGTTTTGTTCAAACAAGCTGATAAAGAAATTATTTTTTTAATATATAATTCATCTTTACTAGTATATATTGTATAGGGTGCTGTTCCTAAGACTAATATGTCAACGAAGCAGGAACAATAATACTTGAATCGCGCAGCAGACAGTTTAAAGTATGTGCACCAGCAGCATTGCACAAGTAACGAATGAAAGGTACACGAAGATATTGATGCTAATTTTTGTGATGGTGCAGTGGTAATGCATTTTCCTACTGCACTTAGGAATACTTGAGGTTGTTTAGATTCGAAACAAGACCGAGCCGCGGAACAAAAGCTCACAGAAGCAATAGGCGTTGGTCTCTGCGGCTTTGCTCATTACACCTGCAAAATGGCTGAATAAGGCACCGAAGACAACAGCTGGCCAGAAAGCTACTGATTGAAAAAGAAACACTAAAAAGAATAGCAATCATGAATAAAAAAAATACTACTTCTCCGTGCAAGGTTTGATTTGAATTAATATTTGAATCAACTCTCAACCAAGGCTCAGCCATGCAGCGTCCAGCGTTTAGTAGATAAGGGTCTGGCAATACCAAATAAATACCTTAGCAGTGAAGTCTGATTTGCGTAATGCATTATTTCGTAATCTTATTTAAGAAGTTCGAGACCGAGGACGGGCACTTCGTTCCTCGTTTGGAGTCAGCATTCTGAAACAATGCCTAATAACACTACTGGGCGTAAGATTCGAAACATTTATTCAAACGAAATTTTAGAGCTGGTGGTTTGTTGTATCGTACTTTTCGCTGTGCCGTGAGGCCGACGCATTATATCAGCCACTGTTCTATATGTCCCTCTGGTGTATCCTTTCTTCCGCAACCATCATCTGTTACCATGTAATCCCGTTACACCATGTCCACCAGCTGTTCGAGACTTTTACATACCTGAATCCGAAGTGCTTTAATACAGGCACTAATATAGACCTTGTGCTTCATTCTTGAGAAGGCTCACATGCAGGTAATAGCGAACGAGCCTTTTGGCGTTACTGGCTTCAAAAGACTTTGCTTGATGTTTTCCCAATATATTTTCAGCAATACGAACAATTGTAGCATCGCCATTTGAAATTATTGAGATATCAGATTTATCAAAAATGCATTTCTGTTCCACTTCAATTCGTTATGCGGTCGTTTAATCTCGGTGCTGAAGTAGAATTTCCGTTATGATATATAAAACCATCTTCTGATTCCTTAGTAATCGCATAGCAAATTGCAATGCGTTGAACTGTTACTTTTGTATAATCAAGAAAGTTCTATTCTATGACAAATTCTATGAGAATTTGTCAGGCACGAATACATAGGAAATAACTGCTCTCTGCTCCTACTTTGGAGATAATATTTTGCCTCCACCATGATTCCATATATTTACTTTCTACTATATATTATAATAAAAGCGAGTGTTCTTTTGGTAAAAAATATATAACTAAACACATACAAAACGCGACACGCGCATCTTAAAAAATCAAATTTGAACAGGGCACGTTTTTACCAACGTCAAAATATAGTGTAAAAAAAAGGAATAGGGTTGTATAAGGCGAGAATTTGTTAATTGAGAATACTATCTATAACTGATTTATTAAGTTATAAAGATATTGTGGGTTATTTCAGCAGCAGTATAGCCCTGATGAAGAGTCAGCGTTATGTACTAATGCAGAAGAGAGTACTGAAGTATTTTGGTAGGGATCAAGTGCGCTTGTGATATATTCGATTTTTTGTACGACTTTTGCACACCACGAATTATTTTGGTCGACTTTAACATGCAGCAAGACGAACGGATGACCGACAAGCTCTGTGATGACTTTTGTAAGGCAGACAGCTATTTGTATGATGGTTGCTTACAGTAATAGATCCGCAACAAACCGTGTCTACCAAAAGAGCCAACGGCGATGCGACGAATCTACAAATCAATAATATTCGATTTTGCTATTTAATAAATTATAACACTAAGGCGCATAATTTGCATACTGACAGTATATTGAGCATGAGTGTTTGTAGCTTAGTTAAAATGGATACCTTCAGACCAACCAGCCTGAAACCAGTATCTGTGATAAAAGGATACTTTGGTGTATCCTAGCACATTTCACTCGACAAAGTGCCATTGTACTCTACTTTTCTTAACAGTCCTCACGTATGCACATACAAAATCAATCCTCAGTCTGAACATTAGGTTGCAATCTTGTAACAAGAGTTGCATAGCATACTATTTGACACGATGATTTTCTGACATCTCAAATGTGCGTAATTGTAAACTAAAAGCGGCCTTGAAGTGCACGGTGTTCTGCAGAAGCCTATATGGCGTCTTCGCAAAGGGTGATTCACGACAACTGACACAATCTCTATTGACGATTCATTAACGCAACCAGAGTAATTGAGAAGTGTCTGATTTGATAGGGAAGCGCGTAGTTTATCCACTAAGACCACAAAATGTATTTCTATCATCTTGTGTACTCATGTTTCTTACGTTACTTCAAGCAGCGGAAGTTATGTCGCCAATCGCCGTGCACGCTTTGATCCAACACACCTGCAACTGGTCCGTTTTCCGTGCCTGCTTTATTAGGTTAAAGTATTACACCAGTACCGATGTCAAACATGGCATTAAAAAGACCATGTTCTGGCACAAGTCGTGACCGAGCAGAGTCGGAGTATTTACTGCTAGGCAACCACTTTACAGCTACTTGCCTTTTTTCAATCCAAAAACATAGACGCCGCAAACACCACAATAATACAATAGAGACGTTTGGTTTATTTATAAAATTTCAGTGTTGATGGTAACATAACTACGATTAGTAGTAACTGCTAAAAATATTCATACCTTTTTCCGAATATTTATTTAATTTACATCTTAGCTGCATACTACAGAATGTCTCTTATAAATTCTTTTACTGAGTAAGTCTTACAGGGAGAAAGAACTTTGGACGCTTGTTTAACAATTACGTACAATCGACATTTTTACTTCAATGAAGCAGGACAAAAAGATGTTACAAGGCTGTTATTTCACAGCTCAAATGCCCTGTCTACGACCTAGCGATGCCGGCCACATCGAACGGTAACAATTGAAACAGTCTCAAACAAGATATTCAACAACAAGTCAACAGCAAATTCTAATTAATGCTGACTAGCACTTCTTCGTTTTTAGCTTCAACAGGGCCGTAAACGAATGTCGAGTCGAATGTGGACTGGTCACTCTAAAATGGCTTGGCCGACAAATTTCATCTTGTTTCCTTAAAATCACAAACTGATTACTGATGTCCTCCACAGTGCACATGCACTTCGACATGTTTCAAATGATATTCCACATGTGGCAGCTTTCACTGTTGTTGTAGCATAGTGCAGATTAAGCTCTTCATTTTATCCCTCTTTGCCATTAGCGAAATTAGACAAGGTAACATTGCTCCGACTAAGTAAAAGAACTCTTAGTGCCTCGGCTTGGCGTAGTTTTTGCCACATCACAATTACAAAATGTATTTGAATTCAAGATCCTTTAAGTTTTTAACTCCGCTTTTCGCGCTCTTCCATGCTTTTCGTGTTTCCTTTACTCACACTGAGTATTAATTTTATAAAACGAGTTTTTAGGCAACTTCCCTTGGATAGTTTCCAATTAATGAATGAATAAAATATTACTTCTCACATACCAGTTTAATAGGGTGTGTCACTCATGGCGACCAAATTTCATGTAATAAATGGTGTCATTTAAAATTATTTGCCTTTAATATTTATAACATATTGCATTAAATAACTAAAAACAATGATACTTAATAAGACTGGCTTCTTTTCTTATTATTTTATATCAAGGAGAGCTTTTTGGAGGCTTCTCATGAGCTGTCTACTCACCATTTGCATTACCATAGCCAACATATTAAATATTATTTCTTTAGGAAAATTAATTTTTATATAGTATATACCGCTGGTTGGCCTTCTTTGTGCACGGACTTACGTAAAAGAAGTATCCAAGGTATCGCTTAATATCGGAATTTTTTACTTGGGCCAGTAGTCCATTAGTTTGATACGATCACATATGAACAGGAACTAGCCATATTGTATACTATAAACTCTTATGCTATCTTTTCATAGGTTACCTCAAGAAAATATGCTATTCGTTAACAACATGATGTGTTAAACAAGTTTTTTTCTTGATGAGAACTTTGCAGGTTATATGTGAAATTCATCTGACTTAAGCGTCAGACTACAATTAAAATCATAAGAGGTTCAATATAATGGAAACTCCTCATGCGCAATTTTTGGCAGCAATTAGATTACTCGCACTACGAAAAAGGCCAATTCTAAGAATTAAAGAATTAATCCAAGCTTTATTTTAGTTACAAACGTCTTCAAACATCTAGATAATTCATAACTTATATAACTTGATGAAGAGGCTCCCTGCTCAATGTCCTTGCATCAACATTTTTCTATATCAATCTACTATCATATTCCGTGCCTTTATTTAAGGCGAAGAGTTTAGTAGCTTTGACTTTTAGCTAACTACAGGAACAAACTTGGCTCTAAAAAGCAGACTTGATAATTAGCATTGATAGCTGCTGGTCATATTTCATCTGAAACGGATATAATACTTTACGATCATGCACAATATCTTGCAAGAGACGAAGTCGTTTGGCGGTCAATCAAGTCATATTTCTTTCCAGTGAACATGCGAAGCTGTGTAGCTATAAATTTGGTAAAAAAACAATTCTTGTGTGTCATCCCCTTCACCAGGTGGCACCCATTTGCTCGACATCAGTCAAAGCGACGAGTAGTAATGGTATGGTTGACTTACCATGTAGCATGGTCTGGCAGTGTACGTTAGCTCTTACAACATATACCGAGTTACATGCATATCTAGTACGAGATGACCGTTAATAAAAAATTCAGAATTCCATAAACTTAATAGCAGCCTACCAAGCATAGAGCAACCATCAAAGAGCACCATGTGACAATGATCGCTTTAGACAACAAAGGGTGTTGCAAGTGTACATTTATAAGTAGATTGATAGTAAGATAGAAATGTAGATTGATAGTAATTCGATTCTTCCATTGGTTCTCGCGACCATCTTAACAACACCATTTTTACTGTTAAATGCTGTAGGATCCAACAAACGACTGCTTCTCATTTCAATTCGCATTGGTCAAACAAGCCGTCCTGCATTTGCTTGCATATAATTTATCTACGATTTGTGAAGCTGCTGCTTACGATGGAACGACACAATCGCCGGAGCGGCATCGGATACCTTTAAGATGTAGGCGACTGAACGATTTGTGTGAGCTGTCTCTTCCGGGACAGTACGATTTAGTAAACAAGCTGGTGCACATCTACAGTCTTCGCATATTTGACGATGCTCCAGGCACTGTTCATACTGTAAAAGCCCACCCTCAAATGGATAATATTGCACGTTCAGAGGTAATGGCAAAATCCCGTCTTGCACTACGCAAAGGACCTGCGCTTCTGCATTTGGAACGGCCGCCCCTATCTCAGTCAGATTCCGGGCGTTCATCGTTAAACGCCTAATGGTAAAAACTGACCGAACACTATATTATGCAGACTGCTACACGGTTTTCTATTAGTGCACTGTTAAGCGACCCACGCGATGGAAAAACTTTATTTATAATCGAGTGGCGAAGATTCAGCGCATTTCGTCGCCTGAATGGTATCACGTGCCACGTATCTAGAAAATTAGTTACTTTACCACAAATAGGGTGTCAGTAGCAAAGCTAAGGGCAAATTAGTAAAGGTCGCCTGATCTAGACTGGCTGGACGACGGATTGTACAAGATACTTAGACTTGCTAGCTAAAAGAGTTTCCCATTGTTCGCTACGGAACATTACCTGATCCTGGCTCCTCTTGAGCCAGTATAAGTACTTTCTCTAACGATTTCAACGGTGCATGCAGCTACAAAGTGGCGTTTTACATCTCAAACAAGGTCTTATTATTTTTCGCCATCCTTTGTCTTCTGACCCCGAAGTTCATAAAACCGCAGAGAAGAATTCAATCGAGTAGACACAGCAAAAAGGCTTCGAATAATAAGAGAGGCCTGATGCGATAAGCGACCACGTAGTAAATAGCATCTTATGTACTTTTTAATGACGAAGACCGACTCTTGCAAGCCAAAATGGGATTGACAAGAGGTCCTCAATTCAGCTATGACAAGGTAAAGCCCATAGCTTTATTAGGGAAGCCATGTCTCGCTAAGCTTCTCATCCAACATCGTCACCGCGCATTTTGTCGTGTATGCTGTTCAATCCGTTCTGACCTTCCTAAGTGGCCAAGTTTGAGCGACACTTCACTAACCCGTAGTCTGTTGACGAAGTCCAGCTATCACTCTCGGTAGATCGAGTCGCACTATTAGTTATATTCGTCTCAAACGGCATCGATTTCTGTAAAGCATTTTATACTCAATTTGGTGGGCACGGCCAAATACTACATCACGCTCATGACCTACAACGGTATTCGCGCAATTCGTCGGTAACTCGTACCAGCGGTATTTACGCCAGATGCTTACATGATTTCATGGCCCATTTTCTAAATACAACCCGGCTGAATTTACGTTCCCTAGACAAGACTCAAATATTTGTTCGGGCGGCTAGCAACATTAAATCACTGTCCAATTCGATTCGAGATCCAATGGTGCGCTAGCGTAGGATAAATTAATCGCTCAACTGTGCTTGAGTCCCATGGCAAAATGGATTAGTAGCAAGGCTGGTCGGCACGGTCAAACTAGTACTTCTCAGGGCTTCTAGGCGTAGCCTTGTTAGTTATCAAGAATTGTCCACGGTTGTTTGCAGGCTCGCCGCCGTAGTCAACAATTGAGCATTCAGCTCTATTACTATCGATGTTTATTTTTTTCTACTGTTCTCATCTTTTCAGCCCCTACATGGCAGCCCAATAGGTCTCGCGCTAGCATCGCTTATATCCCTTGACTTGCATGTTGCAAGCGGTATTAAGTCAACTACGTTCGGTACTGTTGCAGAAAATAGACTATTTCAGTTTCCTATATGCCTACTAGTAACGAGAGCACCTTTTGTAACTGTGCTTAGCAAACATGGATCACAAGGGAAAACCAAAAATCATTGAAGTTGGTAACGTCTATCTGGTTAAGGACGACAACCCTCCAAGGCTGGGATCTCGCACGCGTGGAGGATCGACCACCTCTGGTAAGACGGAGCGACCAAATGTATGCAGTAAAATTTTCTGCTGGCATATATCCCGCCATGTAACTCAACCAGTGTACTCGCTAGAAATTGTTTAGGATTATCAAGTGATATTAATGCAAATAATCGGTTCATTCATTGGGTGGAGTAGCATTGTTTGCTTCTACTCTAAGGTGGACTACTGAAAATGATAGACTCTAGGCAAACATTAGAATAATATTTCTACTATAATAGAGAATATTTTGTTTTGAAACCAAACTCTAACTATCGGTCGGATCATACTATCTTTTTCATGAGCATGCTAGGCTTTGCGTGTAGTTTTTATGTAGAACAATTCTTGTGCGCCATCGCCTACATCTCATCTCTTTCTTTAAAACCAGTTAGAATGACAAGCAGTGGAGGTGTGACCGACCTAACATGTGACACGGTTTAAAAATGTATGTTAACTCCGACGGTAGAGATAAGTGTACAGAATATGAGCAAACTACTAAAAACGAATTTATAATTGAATAGAAATCTACGTCTTATAAAACGACCACTAATAAGCGGTATATGGTAATGATCGATTTAGGCGCTAAAACGTGTTACAAGTATATACTCCTATTCAAGTTATTGCTGCCTTTACACTCACATTAAATTGAATCGTCCACTGGTTGTTTCCGAGCGAAGAGCAGCCCTCTTAATGACACTACTTTTACAGTTATACACTGTAGTTTTATTCGCTAGATTGGCAGTGATATGTTTTGATCACGTCCGATCTGTTTTCAAATTTTAACAGCAGGTAATCTATTAACCTTCAAGTTTCCACGAACACTGAGTTCGTTGCTGCAATGTCCGTCCTATCTACTCAGGTAAATCAAAGGTTGTGGTTGGCCTACAGATTTTATGTATAGCGCCGACTGGATTATCACAGCATTCCCCCGAGGGCCAACTCTGATGTAAAGTAGGAGACGTTTTGCGGAATTCTGCAATCATCAGCAGATCTTTTTTTGCGTTAAAACGCATCGAAATCTAGAAATCAAAGAAAAGAAATTGCTAT
Organism: Varroa destructor; assembly: GCF_002443255.2. Classification (NCBI taxonomy): domain Eukaryota; kingdom Metazoa; phylum Arthropoda; class Arachnida; order Mesostigmata; family Varroidae; genus Varroa; species Varroa destructor. The sequence continues at coordinate 21,936,316 of NW_019211457.1, read as the reverse complement.
TATCAGTGAGAATAAGAGGAGCACACTAGCTTCAACATAGTGCGCTAATTCGTCTACATACCCATCTTAAAAACAGACAACAAGTGTCTCTGAGACGCACACATCTTTTACAAGTAGGACCCCGAATAACGGCAGACCTGGTACTCTTCATGTGAGAACGCCCGTTCCCGAGAAATTAACAGCTCTCATCTTGACGGTCAAACACAAGTAACCTGCAAGCCTGAAGTAATTATGGCTTTCGTATGGTTGCATAAAACAAGTACATCTATTTCAAACTTAGAATCTCACATGGAAGAGTTAATATATCAATAATGTAAAAACATATAAACATATCATGGATAACACTATTAAGCTAGTTTAAGGGTAACTCCGTTGTTAAATAGACTTTGGTTTGTCGTTTATTTTTATGGTAATTAACCTCTCCTTTGGTATGCTTTTAATCTGTATCCGTCTTAGTGACAAGCCGACACAATTCTTGAGGTTTCAAGATAGCAAATGATTACCCACTGGAAATAGATATAATAACAATAACAATCAAAAGGAATTTTATAATTACATTTGCCGCTACATTCGGTACAGTTCGAAATAAGGCGCAGCTAACAGCTTTCATACTTACATGAAACGTATGTCGCCGTAAAACTTATGTAAGCATTAAAGTCTATTATCTTTTCTACATGGCCCATATACATATCTTCGGTGCATAAGCTGAGTTCTATTTTCTTGGTCCTGTTTAAATTCAGATGAAGAATTCTAGAAACTGTTTATATACTTTCCTGTTAATATACTGTTTCCGAACTGGCGTCATTCGGACACATTCAAAAAGGTTATGTTCTTCATGCTTTACTTCTAGAATTGATTGATTTAGTTTGTGGCGGAACCGACGAAAACGAATTTTGCTTTCGATGTTGTTACGTAATAACATCTTAGTTGAAGATATCTAAATTATTCAGTTTTCCTTTTTCCAGTGATCTATATTACTGCAATAAACTTCTTGACATTCTTGTTGAAACCAATACTCTAAGCACGAGGCCAAAAGCATTTCTAGACTCTAGCGTTCTCAACTTAGAACATGCAACTTGGGATGAAACTGATTTGCTGGAGGTAAAGAAATTCACAGAGGCAGTACGAAGAGTATGTCACCGTCAGTGAGTTTAATTAGAATTTAGAGAGCTTGATGAAATTTATAACGGTTATTTAAGCGTTACAAGGAAACGGTTTGTAATGGAGGATTCGCTTGCAACTTTCCCACGCTGGTCATTTGAACAATAAACTGCATTAAAAGATATTTTGTACAAACCTACGCTAATATCCAGAAGTTTAATCACAGTAACCGAGGTGCTGGGCAAAATACACCGATGCCTTCAAGTTTACGTCAGCCTGTTGAATTGTGTAAAACATTATCCTAGTTCAACCACAAGATTAGTGAAACTCCGGAGATGATACCCTTAATTGCATACAAAAAGTTGCGATACTCTGTACGCCCTTTGTCTCTGGCGTACACACAGTCAGGAGATAAGTAGCGTGTTCCTGATTTACTCCGTCAAACATAGTCGGCTTAATGAGCAGAAAATAAATCTTAAGAATTCAGAAACTAAGCACACAGTTTTGCTTACAGCGGTGATCCATAAGCAATTTGGAAATGTTATCTGTTCAGCTTCAGGTTAATAATTGATGAGAATGGAAACTTCTTTGGTCGAAATATGATGGAAGGTGAGGGAACATTCCATGTTGGTTAAGACCTGAATAACTACAGTATTAAGATTGGTAGACAAATAAACACAGACCTGGCTTATATCACTGGAATATGTCAAAAGCTTTATGATGAGTCCGCAATAGTGATGCCGCTGACGAGAGGGAGTGACAACCCTGAGGGCAGCATTCAGTAGCGCCTGATGTCGGATGCAATTATAGCCAACATCCTACACCACTGTATGATATGATCTAATAAGAAGGAATTGCGTCACCATTAAAGTCACTTGCAAATTAGAGGCATGCCAGGTAATTTTAGGCATAGTTCTCAATAATCTCATTGTTTACATTATATGGTGCGATAATTTTGAAAGCTACAAGCGAACGTCCAGACTATACAACATTACAAATGATAAGAACCGTAAGTATTTATGTAAAATGGAGTGCAAGCAGAGTTCTAATATTACAGCTAATGGCGAGTGGTTTGCAACGGGACATTACAGAAGATTCTATATTTATTAATTTGAATTACTGCACCAATGTCACGTGGGAGCTCTAGAACAACCTATATTCAGATGGTCATTACCGGTGTACTATACTGAACTGTCCATGTGTAGGGTGCAGTGGCTATGTATGTGCTTATCAAACTTAGAAACACACAAAATGCTCTAATTTCGCAACCGGGCATAGCCGCAGTTTGGTTCGTGTTGGAAGAAGTCGTTTGAATCGTTTGAAGCAATATTTAGCAGCTTTGCCAGAACAAATTTCAACCAAAATCTGAGTTAGAATCTGAAAGATCTGAATAAGATACAGTATTTGATATATTTCCTTATAATACGTCGATACGTAATCCTTCGGTACGTCGATGTATAATCCTGCTACCACATTTCCATCCCACAACCTTTCGCCTAACTTTATTAGTGACCGGCCAAACGCTGTCTCTATCAAAAACTCTTTCTGAAAGTTAAACTTATGTAAGGCAAACAAAACATTCGAGTCGTTCGTTATGTTCGAAAGTTTTCGGAATCAGAAAAACCAGAATCAGGAAAAGAACAGCATTAGCAATCAAACAGTAATAATCATATATAATAATTTTTAAATTTAAAAGGGTAGAGAGTTTAGAAAACGTTCCAGCTATTTGACATGTTTTTGTACAGAAAAATTAAATAATCTGAAACATGCTTAATACCTTCTACTTGTTATGGTATTTCTTATCTGGATTTTATATCTAATTAGACAATCATTGCATGAAAAATAATTTGATCTTCTGGACAAAATATATTAGTGGGTTTATCGGGAGAATTAAAATTTCCGTCTGTTTTAAAAGCAAGCCGGAAATACTTACCAAATTTTTAAACTTCTAAGTAAGGTTTCTTAAATTTACCACCTCATTTATTAGGCGTATCAATAAGCTGCAACATAATCATAGCCGGCAGTGATAATAATTTACTTCATTAACAAATGAATAATAATGTTGGTATCAGTGATCAACAGCAAGCGAATCAGGTGGTGTTAAAAAATTAAAAATTTAAACAGGAGCGTTTGTTTCTTGGCGTTTCACGAAAACTCAATTATAGTTGCATATTCTCCTAAAATACCCACTGAAGTTATAAATACTTAAAAGTAATTTTTTTTTAGAGGAAAAGATCATGCATTAGAAAAATAACGCTCATGCCAAATGGTTGCAATGTGATCAACAAGTCAAGAAATGTATAAATAATAAAATGACATTCAATTATTCAAGTATGAACACTGCCTGCTTATGTGTTGAAGACTAAAAAAAAGTCGTGAAAAAGAGTCTAGTAAACTGCGCCTAAACAAACCGTCGCTCAAATGCTAAAATAACTCTGTGACGCAGTCTTTTAGATGCTTACTCAAAATGTTCTTATATTTTGGTAGACATAATTAACCTTTGCTTGGAAACCAAAGTAGTAGAATTGCTATCCGCTGTCTCAATTGGAGGTTCTGTTTTTGAAGCTAGAAAGCTTGTATATTAACTCTTGACGAAAAGTCGATTCATTAATATGAAGAAGTTAATTAAGTTAAAATTGCCTGTTCCGAATTAGTGAAAATGAAACTTCGGGTCACAAATACAAACGGCAACTTTTTATCGGCTGCCAATTTGGATGTAAATGATGAAAAACAAAATGGTTTATTGGGGCTTATTATCTACGTTACATATACCGGAAACGGATTGTTATTGCAGGCACTATGATAACAGCTAAAACAAGGCTAAAATGCTCATCGATCGAAAAGCTAGGATGATCATCTAGCACCTTAGTTGTGTGTAGGTATATTCAAACATTGATACGTCAAACGAAGCAACACCTGTTAATTATGGCGGCAACAAACAAAAATAACATCTTTATATAACACTGAATTATTATTAATAAAAGATAGCACAGATAATCAAGAAAAGATGATCTATGCTGTGTTCTTTTAATTTGTCATTAGTGCAATTAAAAGATCATGGGATGTCTTTTTATGTGCTACAAAGAAAATTAGTCTCAATTGAAGGCTATGAAAAAAGAAATAGAAATATACAGCGAACGGAATGGTATTTCGGCAAAACCGAGAATGCGTAGAGAAATGGTATACTGGGCACTCATTCAGGCAGTTATGTAATATTTTTTATAATAAAGTGCCGACGAATTAAGTGCAGAATATGCGCGGACGCTGAAGCCAGAAAAAATAAAATAAAGATTTATTAGATAACTTATTATGGATATATTAGATAACATAACGATATATTGAGAAAAATATATTTGGAAAAACTCAGTAAAATTGGTTGCCAATATTTAATTTTTTTTTCTGCCATTTAAGATGAACTGTTTTAGCGAGTATCCATAAAATTCTTTTGGGTTCTCGGTATATCAAAAAACTTCGCAGTGTCCGTACAAACATATCAGGCCAATGCCTCGGTCCTTGGATTAGTCCGCCAACCCATTGGTATAAACTAAAATATAATCTGGAAGGAGACACTGTGAAAATTTCCAGAATATACTAAAGAAAGAAGTGAGGATTTTACGTATTCGATATGCAGATACAGCAGCATCGTGCCGCATGGAGAATATTAACATATTTTGGTAAATAGGTTATCCAACTTCCGTAATCTACCTTTGATCAAGTGTCAACTAGGTTTTAGTGGTAAATGAAATAAAATACTCCCATTCTTCACGCAACTATAATAACTATAATAACAAGTTTAAATGTTCGGCATTAAACAAGACAAAAGTTCAGATAAAATGAAAGTATTTCCGGAGAAGATAATAAGTGAATTGATTTGGTACTCAATGAATAAACCAAAATTTTCGACACTTCCGTAATATTTAATTGGCTTTAACTGGTGTATGATTGCGTATTTTATTTGTGTGACATACGAGACGATGATACAATAGGTGTATCGTTCGTATTCGCGAAGGCTCACATAACTCTACTGAGCTTAAAGAAAACCATTATTAGCTCATCATTAAAGAAAAAGAAACCCAATTTATGTTTTTGCAAAAAATGAGATTGAACTTACTTCAAAGCGCTAACAAATTGGCGCGAACGTCCAGTGCAAACACTTAAAGGAAACTAAGGGGTTTAACATTTTCATTTAGAGAATTCATACGTTTTTCGAGATGTTAATTAGGCGCCTGCTGAGGTATGTAGCACCATATGACAATTAGCTTTTAACATGAGGCCTAACGGATCCGGGTGACAAGAAATAGCCGTAACTAAAGATAAACCGGATATTCAAAGGTAGAGCAACTATTTTTTTTCCTAAATGTTTGCAACAATAATTGCATCTGGAGGGGATTTAAGAAAGGCTTTGGATATTTAAGGTCACCATATATGCGAAATCAGAGCTCACTAAAAAATAGAAAAAGCAGCATTCTCAGTTCATCGTTGCGATAGCTTAGTGGGTGACATATTCGTCTGCTAATCTTAGGGGTACATTGTGGTCTGTGTTCAAAGCACAGACACACTTCGTTTCGTGTTGGGGTTCGAACGTCTAATGGAATGCCTAACGGCAATACTGGATGTAAACTCGAAACATAGAGCGAGGAACTCAGTCCGAACAGAGTATACCAGCTAAAATAATCTATGCTCTGCCGGGAAGGGGACTTTTCGTCTTTCCTCTACAGTATTAAAACAGAATCTGAAAAAATTCATAGGTGACTTAGCCCCATAACTTATCCTTAAAATATAGGTCACTCATATTGAGTCAACCATATTTATCTAGTTAATAACTTGTCTGTCGGATTATTTAAGTACTGAAAGCGTCAATTATATAATCGGAAGTGCATTAAACGCCGAAAATTTTAAGTCGAGACTGGGTTCTGTTCTCAAGCTGCCACCTTGCCACGCACTACGTTGATTTTTAGATATGCTAGGAGCCTATACAGTATACCTGCTGAATAAAATGAAGTGTAAATGAAGTACTTTTCTATAAGAAATCTTTAAAAATTATGTAAGGGAAGAATGAAGCCAAATTGATTCAATTCAATAACCAAACATTTTATGGAAAAAAAATAGAAAATAGTACTTCTTGAAACAGTTTTTAGTTGTTAACTGGTTGTACTACGTAGCAGAGTCGTCTGAATTGCTAATGCTCATCTTTTTGAGGGCGTTGCCATGATAATCATGAACGTGCTCCCACCACTAGTTCAAATTTTAATTCTGGAATATGGTTAGGCAACCATACGGTGACCATGTCGTTTCATTTCTGCAGAGGTAAGGCCAGGTAATTCCAGTGCGCGCAGGTTATTGCTAATACATACACAAGAAATAATTTTAAAAAATTAATGAAATCAGCAACTTAACGGAGAACGGTAGTTACGATGCTCCTCAAAGTAAAGATGAAGCTTTGCATACTTACCTCTATATATTTATAAAAATGATAACAGAAACCCTAAAAACTAGATATGTCAAGTTTTAAACAAAATCTGTAGTGTAAATACGCACTTAGTAAACTCCATGTGAAAAAAATAGTGTGATTCTGAATCAAAGGATACGATGCTGAGGGCCACAAAATAGGAAGTTGAGAGGAATAATTGGCTCTTACATTCGTAAGTTTCCTAGATTGGAAGAACCTTTTGATAGCATGAATAAACAAAAATTTGTTAACAAGTTTAATTTAATGCCTGTGAAATGATTAAAGCATACTTAATAGGTGAAAAAGGTTACGATTAAAGACAAGGTGAGTTTAGTCATAGAAATTGGTTGGGGCGTGCTCCAAGAATCGGTGCTAGGGTTAACACTGTTTAATGTGTATATTAACAACCTACATGATTTGTGTGTGGTTAAAAGTCATTCGATTTCATGACGATGCTAGTACCTTATTGTACGAGACAAATTATACAACTCTAACCAAATGCGTTACGAAGGCTTTAAAAACAAGGATGAAACTATAAGCAGTTTCTCTTCAATAGGAGTTTCCCTTCAATTCTCTTCTTGTCTGTGCAATATCTTCCGTGTTAGAGACTTCCATATGAACATAGGATCATTGCTAACGGATAACTTTAGAGCAGGTTCTATGATGTGTTTCTTCGTTCTTACTTCCTCTTTTTTCGAAATTCTTTAAGCCTTTAGTTGCGCGATGATTGTTTAAAACGACAATTGCAGTCAATACCTTTGGGTATACTTCCAACAAAATTTGGACTATGGTATCCACATTCATTATATTCTAAAAAAAAATAAGTTTTACTAATTCTCCTCTCGTTAGAAATGTAGCCATTATAAAATTTAGAAGCCTAGTATACTACCTTTTTGTTCGCTTTCGCTTTAAGCAAGCTTTAATATGTCTGCTATGTTTTTTTTTGATGATACAAATTAAGTGTAGTAGAATTTTTTTGGTATATGGTTTGCAATGGTCAAGCAAACAAATAATTAGGCTGTTAAGAATATTTTGCATTGCCACTGTAAATTATGTATCTACCCGACATCAGTACATACAAACGACAAAACTATCGGCAAATTAAGGAAATCACTGAAATACAATTTACCGTACTAGAATAAAGTTCAAGGAGAATCAGCCGTCGAGCTCTCAGTTAATGAAACAACGCCTTGTCGTTGTACTGGTACTATTTTCTCCAGAGAATAATTGTTAGTCTAGCCTATATATCTTTGCTAGTACTGATCATATACGAAACACTCTGGGCTGCTTCTGCAAAATTCTGACATCTGCAAAAAGTCGATGTCGCAAATTTACTTCCTCTTATAGGTTTCGGTACACAACACTTGCTTTTCAGTAAACGACAAACTACTAGGTCGGTCGAAAAGTAATGGTCGTTTTCCACAAAAAAATTGAAAATGCTGCGTTTTATCTGAACTATAATAGTAATCTAATTTATTATGTATCCGTCCTCCCTATTTACCACTTTCCTCCCATTTTTCAATCAAGTTATTTGCTTCGTTTCATTGAAGTCTGGTGCCGAAGGAGTACAATCAGTTTTTGGTACTCTCCTTCATTATTGAATGTATGACTACCAGCTTCATGCATAGTGATAAAAAAAAGTGGTTCGATGGCGTAAGAGACCGAGGATATGATGATTGCAAAAGGGCTTATTCAAGTATTTGCAGGGCGGCTTCTTTTTAATTGGATTGTAAGGCAGGAAGATGACTTTGCCTATTGGGTTTTTTGGTTGGATAGCTTAGCATATTCAATTAAATTGAATTGTGCAGATCCTTGTTTACCGTCTTGTTTTTACTAAACATCTCCCAGTAGATAAGACCCTTTTAGTTCCAACTCAAATCATGATGCGAAACCAAGCGTATTTCCCCAAGCCATTATTCATTACTATTTCTATTTATACTGATGTAGAGACACCACTTCTTGTCATTCGTAACAGCTTTCTCTACATGTGTACGTTATTCCTGTTTAATGAAGGGCTAAATGTTGAGAGATGATGAAAAGAAATTTCTCAGTACCTTTCACTCAGTTTATGTAACATTATAATTTTTGGGTAAATTCGAACGAGTAAAGATGACTGATGATAGGTCACGAACTGCAGTCTGCAGTTCATTTTCTCGGCCAATTGACGACTTGTTTCCCGATTGTCTTTTTTCGAAGATGCCTTTAGGCTATCGTTATTGAGATCTAATGACCAACAAAAGAGAGGTGCATCTTCCAGGTTATTTTTATTAAATAAAGGAAATTCCGTCTAGTCATTGGAGCTGCTGGTGACCTAAAGTACACAAATTTTAGTTCGTCCAAGTAAATGATAAAAGCAGCTATCTACATTTATAAAGAAACTACAATGGTGCGAACTCCAATGAATAAGTATACTAAAAAGCTTTAATTCCATTTGCTAGGTTAAATTTTACAACGATTGAAAAGCCCGCAATTTTGCGCCGGTCGGTCTAATATAGTCACGTCAAGGCGATTCGTCAAAAAATAGTCACCATAGAAAACCCGCAGAGCCTTAGAAGGCATCCAGATGGAATCGATGAATACCGAAAAGTTACGACACTCAAAATCTTCAGTTTTCAGTGTTTTTGCTTTCTTGGCTTTTTGGGCCATTTCCAATTAGGAATCGCCATTATAATCGGTTATAATCCTCTTTATATATTTTCAGAAAATATTTAGGTTTTTGTAAAATTCCTCATGTATTTTAAACTACCGCTGCGTGGTTTGGTGAATTAGCGATACTCTCAAATCTTGCGTCGATTAGACCTCCTGGGACGTCTACAAGAAAGTTTCATTTTGCAGAACGCATCCTAGCTGCTCTTGATTAGCCTGCAGACCTCTCAAAGTCCTTCAACGAAGAAGTATGGCAACAACTGATCAAATATTCCTATCGCTCGAATTGACACACTAAAACCGCTTAAGGCACAGCTCAACAGGGCACCAACTTTTAACACAATAGACTGCTGGAATACCGCGTAATTGGACTTCTAATCAGTTTTTTAATACGCCACTCACATTAAGCTTTTTCAAAGACCGACTTATTGTTCAGCTGGTGAGCATATAGGTATAGGTCGCATAGAAGTAAATTAAAGGTATTTGGATTCTATCAAAGCAACATCGGATTGACAGCTCAAAGCACTATCCTTGACCGCCTCATACATATTTTACATATAAATCTTATAATCTACGTATAAACACACCAACATTTAGATAGGTTAATAGGGAAGTTACAACAGGTAGAGATTACTCGTTTTTGCAAGATACCCGGAGAGCTTTCGCAGAATGCTCGCAGATTCGATGAAAAATGTAAATGAAAAAATTTGCTGTTTTGCACTTTATCTAAAAACATTTTATTCCATGTACATAATATTTAAGTTTGTAAATCCTATACATGATTTAAGGATTTATTAATAAAAAAAACTTTAGTATATATAAATATATATATACAAACCATACAATTTTATTTTATTGTAAAAAGGCCTTGAACGTTAGGCGTTACCATATATTGTAATATATGGTAACGCCTAACGCGCCATAAGCCCACTTATGGCATACACCACGCCGATATCTATATAAAGATAAATATCAGGAGTAGGCATTGTTGACGCAAATTAAGTTTCTGCATGTAAATGCGTTCGGAAGATGACAAATTTGTTCCTTTAATAGCATACATTTTATTTGTTATAAAATACAGGGATACACGAGGGACACTAGCTTTGCGTTTTCCTTATTAAAGTATCTTAAAATTGCAGGTTCAGGTATAAAAATCATAGTTTCAGACAGTACTCCCCTGCTTTAATCTTAAACTCAGCGAGACTGATGGAATTCCTACTGAAATGTTGTTTCACGCTACTGCAGCTGCCTCTTTTGAGCCAAGTTGGCAAGCACAGCTTTTCTCTTTGAGATAGGTAGGTTTCACATCTTATGTCTAAGGTTTTACTACGCGTAAAATTGAGAACCCGTAAACCATAATGTCAACCGGTAGCTTCCCAGACAACCACTTGAAGATATTAGGTACTGCTAGGTAGTTAAATAGGTTGTGGATACTGAACATTTTGACCTAAGAACGAACCTTCAAAGCTGGGCTTCATCAGCGAAGGCCTTATTCTGGACGACCTGCAGTTCTCAATGATTTTTATAGGATCCACGCCAGACTGTAGTACAAAGTTTTAATAAAAACACAGTGAAGCACACATTAAGACAGATTACGGGACATTAGCATTGTGAAAACGAAGTAAGAATGCAACTGCCACTGTTTTCTTAGACGTAACTTGAGTAATTAAATTGGTACATTTTAGTTCTTCAGAAAGACTCAAAAACGCTGGAGACGCTGAAGAAAAAGACTTAGAAGAAAAACTATCCAAAATAATTTGGCTATCATCCGTATGAACATTTGACTGCTTTAAAGTGCTTTGGTAACATCCACTAGGACATTATTCATTCTGACAACTAATTCCGCTTTTATGTTTTTGTTTACCAAGAATGCAAACGAGACTGCTCTGCAGTGGGAAATAATTTATAGCGGAAAATAAGATAATGTTATTATATAGAATAGGTAAATATAGCCTACCATAGAAATTTAAGTGGTGCCTGCCGATAGCGTCGCTCTATTGGGAAGGACGTTTCCTATGCATACTCGCCTAGTTTAATACATAAATGAGATCAAAACTATTCGCAAAAATAGTCGCCTACTTTAAGATGAGAAAATATCTATAACCATACACTATATTACATCGATTCAAATGCTTGCCTCCATTTGATCTATGTGACTGTCACCGTAAGTCTCTACCGAGTTGCATGAGTAATAAGTGGAAGCACGGGTACTTCTTATTAATGTACGCTTGATTGTCCAGTAAATGCACGATATTGCACTTGACTGTTGAATGATCCGTATGTAATCTAATAAAAATTCTAATAAATAAAAAAAATGAAAAGATATTTGAACCTTCGGTATTTATCTCGACTATGACGATATTTTTAAATTTGTTCAGGGACGAATACTAAAGTACCTACGAAAAAAAAGTATTCTTACTAATTAAATGTAATAGCTTAAATAGGTCGCTTAATACCTTTTATTACAAATACCAGGCCCGCATGTTATTATTATTTTATCATATTATTCGTATTATTTTTTAAAGTGGATAGCTTTGTTTTTTTTTATCATAAACAAGGCTACAGCATTACAATTAAGCCGATAATGTTCACTGTTGGCTATTATACGGTAGGAGATTAACACAGTATGCAGGATGTGCAAGAGAAAGCGAAATGCCAGTGCCATGCCTATTTTAATGGCATTTTTTATTATTGTTTTAGTATTATAATTTCAATAATATTTGCAATAATCTTTCTCAAATCGCACATCCATTTGTTTTTGCAGTATCGACATCCTGTAAGTTGAAGAGATAAAACGTAACTTAGAGCTATCGCTGCTGCCAGGAGTTGGGAAGTTTTAAGAAAAGAACTAATTAAAAAATTTTACTAAAAATCTTTTTTTGCACACTAATCAAGTGAATTTTGGACTGTAACAATGAAAGATTGTCTGAGACGCAGTGTCGTTTTTAAAATTGTTAAATTTTGAAATATTGCAAGAAATACATTATACAGAATGTTCTCCAAACAAGAACGCTTTCTTTACTAAATCATCTAACCTTAGTAAAGTGTTAGCTTCGTTGAATTAATACCCGTCTCTACATGACTCGGAAGGGTGTGCCACTTGTTGCTGCAAAGCTCGGCGGACTTGGTTCTAGCATTGATGTATATACTGTGTTTAGATATATTGTTACGAATTCAATCTTTTATAAAAGAACACGGGAAAACATTATTGGACATTCACCGTTTCAAAAAACAGCGTACGCCATCTTCGAGGGCTATGTCAAAGCTTGTTAACTACAAGCTGAAATAGTGCATGTCGGAAGGTGTCAGAGTTGTGAGTTCCAGTGTGCCTTAGCGATATCTTGAAAGGAATCGAATCTATTGATAAAAGAACAAATAATTTTAAGGTAATTAAAATATTTATGTGATGTTAGCGTCAAAAAACGATTACAGAAGTTTACGGAAAATCATACTATACAACGTATAAAACTAACCATACTAAAATTCAATTAATTAAAATCTGGTTAATAACTTTTTATATTATTTAAACCCTTTGCCTTTTAATACAGTGTAAATAAATTTCTTTGTAGATTGTAGAAAAAACCCTTCTCTGAAGACTAATGTGAAATATTTTACATCAGCTGATTTTTTCGTTTCTTAACTATACAGGAATTCGACGCACAAGTTCAAATATTGCAAGTGTCTGTGAGACATGGGTGAGGTTAGTGCTCTTTGGCATACTGGCTCGCCATCTTTGACTGGAGAGGGAAAATCGTTCTGCCATTTTGTGGAAAGAGAAGATCAGGGCTAGCGGTGGACGGGAACCTTTCGCTTCACGCCGCTCCCATAGTACATGTGATGCATGTGTGGGGTAGTGTGTGACTTAAATGGTTAGATCGTTGACGGTTTTGTGTGAGTTCGTTGTTAACGTATAACGGTGTAAAGGCTACAAAAGGCCGTATATCGTAGCACTAAGCCCGACTACAAACCCAGTAGCGTCAACCTAAGAAGTGATTCGAGTACTGCGGGCTGCACCCATCTTTTTCAGCTGCAATTTTTGCCTGATTAATTAAGTTACAAGGGAAGCTACCACCACAGTTTCGTACTGACCACACTCGAAATTGGATATTCCCGTCGTGTTCGAGATGAGATAAAATCACTCAAGAACCAGATCTATTCCTTTCTTATTTCCTATTCTGGTTACCGCCTAAAAAATGGAAAAAGAAGCACCGGCTATATTCACCGAATCAGTGTATTCTTTATGCTACTTCACTTGCATTTCAAAGGGCGAAGGGCAATCGTAAATCGTATTGCAATGTGCTGCAATATCAATAGTAAAACACTCTGACTGTCACCAATAGGGTAATATATAGTAGCTACGATGGCCCGTTCTAGTCATCAAGATTCTTTTAATGAGGATCGAACCAGAATACCCTTAACGGTACGCAAAATTCATGATCGAAGGCCTGAAAGCCGCTAGTTCATAAAAAGGTACAAATGAAAATGCAAGCAACGCTAGTCGGGCTTGTTACACTAGATTGGATGAAGACTACTATGTGACAACCAGATATGAACTACAAAGAGTTGGGTGTAGCATACAGCTTATGCTTTTGAGGTCTTTATTCCATGACTGAATCGATATTTTTTAGAAGTGATAATCCACGCCGTACGAATGGAAGACTTTTTTAACAGCGTAAACTGTCGTCTTGTGGTGTTGTTCCTATACTGACTGAGTGATCGTCATGGTGTGTTATGTGCCAATTAATACCACTGATAATGAAAGTTGCAGCCGAAACTAAAAGCATCTGAAAAATAACACTTTCGTTGCCTACGGCGGTTTGTTGCAGTCAGATCGGCAATTTATCAGTGTTGCGAAAGATAGCGCAATGGGTGGAAGCGTTGGCAAAGGTATTGCAGACTCACTTCCGACGCAGTCATCCCTTCATGTCGTCATGCTTGGACTAGATTCAGCCGGCAAGACTACAGTGCTCTATCGACTCAAATTTGACCAGTATTTGTCTACAGTCCCAACAATTGGTTTTAATTGTGAGAAAATTAAAGCCACGTCTGGTAAAGCCAAGGGAACGTCGTTTCTTATATGGGACGTCGGCGGACAGGATAAGCTTCGACCTCTGTGGAAATCATATACACGATGCACAGATGGTATCGTATTTGTCCTCGATTCGGTCGACTGTGAGCGTATGGAGGAAGCTAAGATCGAATTAACGCGTATATCGCGAGAAAACCCTTCTGTACCAGTGCTCGTTTTAGCAAACAAACAAGATCTGCCAGGAGCGAGAGACCCAGCCGACATAGAGAAAGCCTTAAGTTTGTCCGAACTTAATGCTCTCTATCATGTGCAGCCAGCATGTGCTATCATAGGCGACGGCCTTGATGACGGTCTCGAGCACTTGTACGAGATGATTCTCAAGAGGAAAAAATTGGCCAAGCAACAAAAAAAGGCACAAAAAAGTAGATGAGGCAATCTGGCGGACGCTCAAGCGGGACCTTCGTCTGCGCCCGCCAGCTTCGTTAGAACTCCGGAATATGTTTCAAATAGCAGGCCCTTGGAAACTGCAAAATTTGGTGCTGGTAATACCCGAAACTGGATTGTCTCAACCCAGTCTGGAGACGACAGCAGTTCTAGGTCCCGAAGTCTCGACGTCTTTGCTCCCTGCACTCCCTCCCATAAAAGTAGCACTACCAATAGTGATCACAGTGAGGATGCGATGGGCACCCAGACCAAGTCCTTCCGGAAATATCCTAATCAGAGTAGAGAAATATTAAGTAAAACGCAAATTTGTCATTCAACGTTACCTGTTCCACAAGCAGAAATTAAAATAGTGCAAGAAAACGTGATGCAGGATACACGAAGTAGAAATAGTATAGTGCTGCGAAAACGCCGCCAGCAGCATTATTCGTCTCTGCTTTGATTGATTGACGAATGGAATGGAATTCGTTGATGAGCGTTTTGCCACTCTCGTCCTGCTGTGTGGGCATTCGATGTATATATGAATTGCCCATATATTTCGCTCCACTACGCTGTACCTGTGATAATTCTTTTGACCGTTTTATATAATATAATACTCGGCCCCCAATCAAATTAAATTGTGAATGTGTATCCGTTAGTGTATCATAGCTCAAAGTGTAGTGCTTGCAGATTAAGTGCCCCTTGTAGTTCTGTTATGCTACGCTAGTTTCCTCGTCGTTCCCATTAGTCAGTAGCTACACCAACTATTGCGACGTAGATACCCAACTATATAACATTCACCTCAAGTAAACGTACAGTCCTCGATCTGTTCGATAGGCGTCATGAGGCACCAGTAGCCCAAGGCAATATCCAGACCGCCGACAAGGAGCAAGGGGCGAATAACCGGCCAAAGAAGTGAAACAAGACTATCCGGCTGAAGATACGAACGAAGCAGTAGACTATGAATGCGAACGAATGGACAACAGCAATAGCAGAACGGTCGGTTTTTCTTGTTGTGACAGGCAAGCGAACACTGGAGGGCTTGCGCCAGCAGCCGACCCGACTGGTTTTGTCGAGTTCTTCCTTTCCTAGGCAACAGTCGAATAGAAAGACGGTTGCTTGCCGACCCAGCGATAGCTTCGCGTCGACCGACCAGGCGACCGATGTTGAAGCTCATGATGATACCGCTGGTGCCAGAGTCCGAACGGCTGTTGCAGAGAAGTTGCTATAGAGAAGTCGGCCAGCCAGGAGCAAGCGGCTCCGGACGTTGAAAAGCTGTTGCGCAGACCACCTAACAAACAGCAAACGCAGTACAACGAAACATGTCATTCACTCGCGGGCTATGCGCAATGTGTGTCACGTCGTCGTTGACGCTGGCGGTTACTGCTACAAGAGCAGTCCGTAGCAAGCGCCAAATTGTCAAGCAACACTTAACTGCCTTGGCGTAATGCTTTCGTTACGGTGGGTCACCGCTAGCATCGGGCAAATGTCAGACCTTTCACCATCGCCAAAGTGTGGCTTCCTTGTTGTCTGGTGTCGCTGAGACAGCCGTAAGCTCGACTCTTTTTAGAAATATAACGTCGATGAAGTTGTTTTGTACAAAACGACGATTTTTGCGATTGTACGGGTCCGTGGTGTACGACCTACTGACAGTACAGTTTGTGCGTTATATAACTCAGTATACCTATGGTACTGCCACTCTGCTCTACTTGCTAATGAAGATAAAAAAAAAAACGGCTGTCTTATGTTATATAGAAATTATAAATTTTATGCTCGCTCGATGCAGGGATTCCACAAGCTCCAACTGCATTGCGTGCTTTTAATAGACATAAATAATAGAAGCAATATTTTGTAAATTATTAGCTCGCCACAGTCGAAAGGTACCGAAGACGGTTTTATATTTGCTTTAGCAAGAAAAGGCATTCGAAACAGTAGCTATAATAGAGCTTGCTTTACTGATTTTCTATACAACAGTAATGCGATATAATGCAGAGCTGCAGCTGCAATATGTCACTACTTTTGGGAATGTTTTCGAAAAGAGATGATCTGTTGTATCACTGTCACAAATGGTGTAACCGCAAAATACGGGGATGTATCACTTTCAAAACAAATGCACCAGTTACTGAAAAGTTTATTTTATTAATGGTAATAAATGTCTTTTGCGGCCGTAAGTAACTTTAAGACTGTAGTTCCAGATCTTTATTTCCAAAAACTGAAGGGGCAGTACAAAGGGTAAATTGCGCCAAGCGTCGCCATCCTTGCCAATAAATTCTGCTTTATTTGATTTCATTAGCCGCACGACCCAAGTTGCTAGCATCGTACAAATATTCGGAGACATTCTTCAAAATTCATTTATGTTTATCTATAAATTTTAGAAGTCGGTGTAAAGGTCTCCCACGTCGTCCCAAATTAACAGTCCTAAAGAAGTCATAAAAATTTTCCTTTTCGAGCTCTCATGAACGCAAGTTATGTGTGAAGTGTATCCAAGCGTCGTAAAAACTTCACTTTTCAAATGTGATCAGCTTTTTTGTAACAATGTAGGTCTAACTACGTGAGAAATTGACAGCCATCAACAAAAACCTTGAACGATAGCTTTGCAACGCTGTTCTAACAATCTAAGTATACCACTGGCTCAAGTAAGGGTTTATTGTAGTTTAGCACTGCGTACCAGTAGTAAAACAGCTCCAAAGTAAAAACGCAATGTTATTGCTTCTAAAGATTACGCAATATTAATTGAATCGGAAAATTACTGTAATTACGCTTGTTCAACTTGCCCTATATGTTAAAATTTATTAAAAACACATTAGAATTAATATGTAATCAAGATCCATCAAACAAAGCTTATGAAGAAAACCTGTAGACTTAGTACGCCGTTAGAAACAAAGCATTTAAAACTAGCAAGGGACAAAGAAATAATGCAACTCAATGCTGACTTTCAGTCAGTTTCTTTAATAGAAAAAGAACTTGTACGATGAAATGTGGCTGTGAATAATAACGTCTTGGCGAATAGCTGAGCAATATTGTCCAGTACGTATATATTACCTTAGCGTCATCTAGTCGTTCGTACGGGCTCTAACAAAGTCTGAGAAACGTACCTCAAGGATTAACGGCCTTGGCAAGTTAATGCTGACTCAAAACAGATAATGGTTCAGTAATAACCACCCATTCGCAATGCTTGATGTTGCCTCTTTGTACAGCAGTCTATTAGAGTGTAATACTCGTGGCAGTGTGAAATGCTCCCCAACTACTTCATATGTAAGCAATATCAAAACACACAGGGAGGCATTGCAGAATATTGCTTACACTTTGAGAATGATTAACTTAAATTAAAAGGAACAGATGTTTAAGCTTTTAGAATGAAAAGCTTTCTGGTGAATTTTCCAGCCAACTTTTTCACTCTTGTACGCAAAAAAGTCTTGCAGCTTACACCAAGTCTTGACAGTACGCTACAACAACAAGGTTGCCTATGTGGATATTATCATTTCCGTAAAGTAGTCGTTCGGAGGAGAAGTAGGAAAGTGCCACAACAACAATGACATAGCCATACTCGGGGTGGGAGGCAAAAATAGCTTACCTGTTAAAGCAGAGGTTGAAAATAAATACGTAGATGGTCATTCATATACAAAAGTATATAGAGATAACGATTAATATTATTTGTTAGTTATTCTACAAACAATGGCTTCAGAGTAATAAATGCGTAAATGTTCATACACCGTTCGTGTAAGATAAAAATAGTTCCTTAGTATAATTAACGTATCTACCAAATGCGAGAGATACACGCTTTGATAGATGAATAACACGCTACGGTATCTGGTTTAAACAAATATATACTTTTTCAATTCTCTTCCTCCGTCCTAGTGCAATGGTTGATGAAATACGCAAGATGTTCTGTAATAAATATTTTTGCTTAGCTGTATGTGTTAACTTCTATACTACAAAAGATTAAAACGTCAACTATGATTGCTACATACAAAAGCTTAAACTGTATTCAATAAAATTAAAACATATTTAGGCAAACTAACGGGTCAATAATGGAACTTAGTGCCATTGGTGGACCATATTTGAATATTTACGTGGCTGTGCGTGTTATGAGGCCATCATTGTAGAATAATAAATACATTTTAATAATCGTTACCTGCTTATATTTTTTTGTGTGTGAACAACCAGTTTCCTTACTGTCTGTGCTACAACCGAAAGTCTATTGCTTACTTTAGACCTTTCTGTTTCAAAACCATAAGCCTACTTTTATCCTCCTTTCTTCTGTTTAAATACTGTGCAGTTCGGGCAGGCGGTGATTATTTATAGCACTCTTTATTAATAATAAATCATATTACAGATAATTGTATATCTTTGTCTGCCTGAGAGTGCCAATATTAACAATATTTTTCATAGATAATGTAG
Source organism: Varroa destructor (assembly GCF_002443255.2). NCBI lineage: Eukaryota > Metazoa > Arthropoda > Arachnida > Mesostigmata > Varroidae > Varroa > Varroa destructor. The sequence continues at coordinate 21,917,270 of NW_019211457.1, read as the reverse complement.
TAATAATGATAATAATAATGTAATATTAAGAGGTTGTTGCTCGTAATTGTATTGATTGAATACCAATGGAGGCTTTGAGAGATGATGTATTATTCGATAAGAAAATCCTATTCTGTATGTAAGAAAATTCAAATTTTTTCAGCCATGTATATCATCCCTTGAGAGGTCAAGAACAACACTGACGTCTTATAATACTATATTACTGTAATATAGAATGTATAGCTATCATGTAAGACTCTTTACTGGCTCGAATTTGGCATCTTCTACTTGCACTAAAATAGAAAGGCTGCTAAGAAAGAAATAGTAAAAAGGTTAATAACTAAGCATGTGTCGGAAGTCAGATTTGATCAATATAAAGAATACAGTGTAACTTAAAAAAACAAGTGGCCCATTCGAAGAAATTGAGAATGTCATTGGAAATGATCTCACAATAGGTTACTATAAATGAAAGAAAATCTTTAGAATAAGCAAATTAGTAATAAATTTATCATACATAATAAAGTAACAGCAATTTAAAGACGACATATTGAAATGAGTTTTTACTCAGGTATGCGCGTTTATCAAAAATGCCATATTTTTATCAATCTTACAATTCGCGCACCGTTATTTAGAAACTTTTCTAAAAACAACGTAATCAACATTAAAAGTTTTCTGATTCAATACCTGTGAGTAAGATGTGCAGCATGACCGAAAGAAAATAACATTCTCGTGTGTCTGTTAATTTCATAGACAGAAAATTTTAAATTGTTGTAAAATCGTTGAGTATTCATATAGGATTCTATACAACAAAAATGAAATACATATTCTTAGATCATTAATAAAGATTGCCCATTTATTGTATTTCGCCATCTCACATCATCTCTTTTGCTGATAGCCGGCAAAATATTCATGGAGGTAACAGAGAAAACTCTAAGCCATCATCGTTTGTCTTTTCTTTTAGTGTCTGTGGATCTTAATGTAATGCTTGACTTCGCATTTACCTTTCGGACCAAGCTTGCACAACACGGGGTGCCAACAAGAATGTTAAACCTGTCAAAAGATATCCTGCGGAGTGACGTGGTTATTCGGGGCAATAATGTCACAAAGTGAGGGAGTATCCAACAGACGACACGACTGGCTCAAAGGAACACCTATACGTTGAAAATCTCGAAATGTATAACAGGAGCGGATTTCACCTGCAACACTCGCTTGCATCCCTCAGTAACATCGTTGGAAAAGTGGGTTTCTATGGATCTGGATGGAAGTTTAGAAGGAGTAAAAGGCTTGCAAGGGGCTCATTTCGTCTAAATAATGAATAGTTAAAAGTCGTTGATGAATTCATAAACCTAACCTTAACCGTGACCGTGACAGTTTTTCGCAGACTATGCCAATTCAGGATATCGAAAGGTGATGATTGCAGCAATCGCAGTAAAATCCCCACTAGAATTTATCGCTAGAAGCGACCGTTACATGGTTTAAACTGAAAATCGTGCAAATAGCCGCTCGCAGAATTCTGATCATTTGAAAAACGCTGAGCTTATGAGATCTGCTGAACCTAGGCACGACTATAACTTATAAAATTAGTGCTAGGCCTGCGCATATTGACTCGTAATTGCCTGGTGTGTTTGTTCTTAAAAATTTCAGCATTCGCTGGTGCTAACCCAAATCGCACGTTCATGTGAGTCCAGAACGGAAGAGGGAAGGACTTGTAGCTGTCGTATACGGCCGCCTGGTGTACCACAGGGGTATTACCAACAATACAGTAATTGTATCTACAAGTTTTACTACACTACCTAAATACCTATGCCCTTCAAAAGCCAACCTTCGATTGATGTATCTCCTGTTATTCCAGACCTATAAATTACCAGAGCACCCACAGCCTAAATTTCTAATGTTCACTTATGAGTGTCCGTAAGCTCGCGCATACTTAACTCCATCTTATATTAGCAGTAGCTACAAAGACTGCTCCTAGAGCTTTCTATACACCACGGTTCCTTAAGCTCATAAATGACCTACAAAATTAAATACATTGGCCTAATTATAAAAGAATTGAAGCTCTGGTATAACAGCAGAGCCGAGCACTAAAGTGTTTACCCCGCCTCTTCACCGCTACCACATAAACCATGCGCTTATGTTTTTAAAACTCTGGCAGTTTTGCCTTTACCTTCCTATGCAGAATACTTATTTTATGTCTGCATTGCTAAAATTCTGCATGATGGATATTTTATTGCCAGTAACCTTTACCAAGTGGAATTCTTTGATGAGCCTAATTCTTTTTCTATGATGTTTAGGATACATATACAGTATTAAGTCTTCTCATAGGTTCGCGTCGAATCGGTTTACATTTTGGCGCCACTAACAACATTGGATGATAGAAATAAGCGATTATTTACTATAGTTGTAAGGTTGTCTGCCAGCTTTCACAAACTCAATAGGTGTATTTAAAATCGAGTTTGTAGTTTTATTTGGAATAGGCTAAGTATGAGCTGGACGCATACGTAGACTCAATACCATAGCTGGTTACGCTGTCAGAAAGTGGTTTCTTTGGTGTAGAAGCGGTACGTTTGGCATCGAAGACTACGCATACACAGGTCGACCTTCTGACTATGAAGACGTTGAAATTTTCACAATACTCGGTTATAACCCACGTATGACAAACTACAGCAAATACAGGAGCATCCAAACCATAACCGAACGCTTTCTAAAACTCAAGGAGGACAATTCTTTCTTTTCAGAAATAGTAACAAGGTAGTGAAAAGTGGATAATTAGCAACATCACTAGGGCGGAATATGGTCAAAGGGCGGTAGTGCCCTTTAAACGAGAGCTGAAGCTAGACCCTATTGAAAAAAATAATATTGTACATTTAGTGGCGTTATAAAGAAGTGCTCTTCTATAAGTTTCTCTCAACCAAATAAACCGTTACCGGCCGTATAGTCCACTCTCGATTTTAAATCCTGTTTGCAGTTCATGAAGAATCTGTGAGCGGCATAGAAAAAGAATCGAAAACCACCGATCTGTTGTGCTTTACGGTGCCCATTATCTAAGATGAATGTCTTATAAGTAGACAATAGGTCATCATATAGGAAATCATCGGTTGTTTTCTAAAATATGCTTGACTATTGCCCCTTTCGGCGAAATCTTTATTCTGTGCTCGGACGGCTCCCCACAACTACGACTCATTGACCCGTCAAACAATCGAATCTACCTTACACATTTGCAAGTTTACCACCAATATGCGGCTTACTGCGTCTGACGTCGCTTAATCTGATTTTCTTGAAATTAGTGAGGCCAAAATTTCACTGCATGAAGATATAGTCGTTTAATATGGTTTAATCGCAGACTGCATTGACCTCATACGTTTATCTTATTTGAAAATCTTATGAAGTCCTCTGCCAAGAAGTGTATTAATTCCTAATAATATAATGGTCTAATTTTATTCTAATAATATAACGCGGCATGCGTCACGAGATTCCCAGGACACTCACCTAATGTCGCGCATTCAATCACGTCACGCACGATTCCATTTTACAACAAAGTTTCTCGATGGTCTTGAGCTATCTAATCTTCGATTCGTCGATAGGACCACGGTAGTCGTCCACAATTTATACCCTAACCGAATAGCCACAACAATTGCCAGAAGCTCATTCCTAGACCAAGTCGTGCTGCTGCCAGGGGTTACATAATTAGTCCCCGAAGATGCGAACATCTCTCTACAGTTATATCTCGCCATGAGTACTCACAAAGCCCAATTTTAAATGCTCGTCGACGTTCCCGCTCAATAGATTCACCTTCAACTATGGTTAGGTTAGGTAGCTGTGAAGCACGTCTAGGGCCCCGACCATGCGAAAGTATTCTAACTGATGATCGCGAAACTCAAAATATTGACTTGCTCCATGCACACCTTATGCCACACAGACGTGCTAATTCACCCACTGGCAACCAAGTTCGGCGTTGCCCAGCATCACACATGCCATCTCGACGAAGGCGCCTTCTTTGTGGTATCGTCGATTTTATTGTAGATATGAATAAAGTTATGACCTGCTGAGCTCAGACGTATCCGGCGTTTTGCACAGAGGGTGTAAAAACTGCAAGTAGTTATGAGTCCCGCTTTAAGTTGGATAGCATTTGTGCTACAAATTAACTACGCATCTATACTAAATCTTTAGTTTCCGTTCATCTGTACTTTACAACGGGTTCACATTTATTGACTAACCGAAAGACAACACAGGCATGGAGCGAAACTCGTTGGCTATTTTAATACACTATGTTTATATTACTAAAGCTCTGCGTCTATCTGTTTATCTGCTTGTACAACTCACATCAATCTTATAGAGTCCTCAGATTGGGCTAATTTTGGTAGGTCGCTAAAATTCTATTAGGTATTCTAAGAGGTGGAAGGATTATTTCAAAGATCATTGGCCCAACAATCGTTGGGAAAGCTCCAAAAGGTTGTACTGAAAAGCTGCTTGTTATCTCAAGTTCTACAAAATGGGCCCAGCGTTAAATTTAAGAGAAAATTTATAGTTTTCACGTTTTACACGCGGTTTGATTTAGCATATGAATTGAAATAGGAAAAAAGGATAAATGTAATCGGGTATTAAGATTATAAGACTCTTCCAACTGGAGAGCAGGAAGAACGTTAGAAGAGCATGGAGTCTGGGTTAGTTAAAGTCTCAGACTGGCGCCGCGTGTACGGCTTGTATTTATTTTTCGTGTTTTACGTACTTGAACCTTTAGGTAATATTTCAGGTGCCTGGCGTCTAACACGAAGCTAAGTGTGTTTACGCTTGGTTTTGAGTCTAAACCACCACGTGAGTTTAGCAGGCAAACACATTACTCACTACGCTATCACGGGCATAACTACGTACCTGGCTGGAGGATCCCACCTGGACCTTTATAAAAGCATTTCATCTAGAAAAAAGCAATAGTTTACAAACGTTAAGGATTAGGTGCTACACGAATCGAATATTAGAACAGACCGATAAAATAACTGTACTCTGGAAGAGAACTGTTAGAGTATTTCCATAAGGGAAAGGAGTTACTGCAAGGAGTTAAATGTCGCTAATGGATGGACTGAATTAGGAAGAAAGGATTATTGTAATAGGACAGTTGCCACAAGTTAGCGGAATTAGTATCACAGAATCTTAAATTAATTCTAACAGGATAAATGCAGAGGTGTTCGCCTGAAATCGGACTATAGTTTACTTTTAACTACGTGTAACGCGAATAAAATCTTTCTTTCGTTGGTGGTGTTTGTCGGACTCTGGGGTCCGTTTATGAGATCGTTTTTTGAGTTGTCTATTCGGTATCTCTTTTGCGTTGATCTAGGCTGCAAATATTGCGCTGATCTAGGCTACTTTATGTGCAAAAAAAGAATAAATTGATACATGAGCTGGGACATTTTTTATTAGAAACTGAGCGTATATTTTAAATGTATAGTGGCGTCTGCTGTTATGCAGGTCCAATGGCGATAGCCGTTTGGCTTCGATACTAAGAGCAAAAATATACAGTATGTATTAAAAATAAAAAAAATATGATAATAATAATTATTATCAGGAAGGCAACTGTATAATGCAATGTTACGCGCCAAATACAACGCCAGTGCTGTCGAAGATCTTATATTTTAAAAGAATTACCACCTAAGCACATTGTCTCTTTCCACGGCTTGTGGCGAAATAGATGTTGCAATTTACTAGAATTACAAAGATTCGCCTTAAATGTGTAGTCTTTCTTTTATATCTGAGAGGTCTGCGGCCAAATTACGAATTTGATATAAAAGACCCAATTTTGGTTTAAAGTTGGTCTTAGTAACTTGACGGGAGCAGTATGAAAGTTCGCTTTCATTCCGCTGAACTGTCTGCTTTTAGACTCTATTGCGATCTTTAAAATACTGGTCTACATCATACAACTTTAAAATTTTATAATGTACATATATACATTTTCCTGTTTCCTGGCCAGAATAAAATATCTGTTCGGCAACATGCAGGAGCGAGGATATAGCGCAACCAAGCTTTATATCTAGAATTCATATCCACAGACCATGCAGTTTCAGGATTCTATTAATAAATATCACCTTAAGTCCAAGAAGAAAGTAGTTTTGAATTTTGACTAAATGGAATACATGAAAATAACACTGCGTGAAAATGTTTTGAAATTTGTGTGCAAATATATATATATAAGAAAGAAACGAACTTAGATATGTGCTGGTGCACATAAACTGCTCTGTATGCATGCCTTGTACTATAATTCAAAAACAGATATATCGCTCCAGGGAAGGTTTCCAGGCCCTTTGTTGCTAGGCATTAAAGGCGTAGCACCATACTTAACTAGTCATAAGGCTACGAATTCGCTTTTAAGTAATACAAACGTCAAAAGAGAATGACAAAATTTGCAGAGAACCCTGGCTGGGTCTCAAAATGGCGCTATAGAAATTATGCGATTATATCTGTTCATAAATGTGCAGTATTATTTAAGTAATTCTCATATTAATGACTAACATGTGCTTGGCAATAAATATATATATATATATATATGTTTGTAACATATATTTGTAACCAACTACGAACGCTACTAAGGAGCTTGGGATCTAATGTAGGTTAGTCAGGGTATTACGAAGGTTATTCAGTTTGTCAAATTTGTAATACATGAGTTTTTTTTCAAAACAACTTTGTTTACATCTTGGCTTGAACATTTCATGGTATCTACATGACAATTATCCATGCTTGCATATCATAGAAGAAGTTCGGGGGAGGGCTACCCTTTACGCCACGCATAAATGCCTTTGATGAGTCGAATTCTCTTCCAGATGGCCTTACGAGCACCTTCTCCTGAAACTATTCGATCTTGACCCAAAAAAGATGTTTAATAAAATTAGCCTTTTAGAGTTGGCCAAAAACTCAAATATGCTTACGTTCTGCAAATGAATATATAAAGAAGACTATTTCTGCATGTATATCTGAAAGGCAGCGCTATCGAAGTATTTGCAGAAATTTCTTTTGTCTAATCGCTTCCTACACTTGTTTTCCTCTCATAGAGTGCACGTTTATTATGGTTAAAAGAACAACTTTGTATACGGCACAAGGCTCACCTTCCTAGTTGATTATTCCAGCTTCCGAATAGATCAGCCAAACAGTGCAAGAACGTAATTTCTTACCCAGATTTGGATGTTCTGTGGTAAAGATTCATCAATTCCGACATTAAACAGCTACTTCGCATACTAGTAACTGCTACCGATCTTTGTCCATCTCATGCCGAATTTTTTAGACATGAGTACCCTCTCAATGAAGGCAGCGAATTCAGGTTTCATCTGCCCGTAGGTGTGAGGCTTTATGCGCAAGCATGTGATGCAGCTAAAACAAATAAATACGCGCTTCCTAAAAATTTTGACAGCATTCATGTACTTTATATTATATGTTATATTTGACAGCACTTTGGATCTTCTGAATTTTAACAGAAGTCAACATCGAAGAGTACACATCGACAAGTTCAATATCCTACCTCGACCTTAAGATGAGGAAGCCTGTCGGGAAATGACTACTGCCTTAGACCACAAGCACCAGCCATATAGACGCATCTATATTTTGGGCAGGTCTACAGCATGTTAGCAAAGGCCGATTTTGTTCTTTGACATTGTGTATGTTGCTGTATGCGATAAGTAAACTCAAGCACTTTACAATCTACTTGTTTGCAATTTTGAGGTTTTTTCAGGGTAGCTGCTTGCTGTAATGAGACTACGCCCTAACAAGTTTGCTGGTTCAGATTTGGTCCGCAACAACCATATAAAATTCATTAGACCGCTTTCTTTGATGCTTGCTTGCAAGAAGGTCGGTTGCCTAATGACTGACGCAGAATATTGTTCATTTTGATTTTTAAAGAAAAGAGCGATCCTAGAAAGCTTTCAGGTTAGCGATACCGCTAAAACAGCCATAGCCCTAAATTTCTAACTTTACCTTCCGTTTCTGAGTTCCTGGCTCTCTGAGTTTCTGAAAAATCATAAAGCTATCTCGGACGAGCAGTATGGCTTTAGAGGCCATTGCCCGGCGCCTCCGGATTGCCCTGTACTCTCAAAGCATATCCGACCATTCCAAGTCCTTGGGACACACTCTTTACGGCGAATCTGTGGATTTCAAAGCGGCATTTGGCATAGCACCAAAGGCTGAATTTCAAACCCATTTGAGCGAATGTCCTATTTGGTTTTCCAAAATTACTTCAAAAGAACTAGATTACAGTAGACGATGGTCTTTTAAAGCATGAGCCATTTCACAAGATCTCTAATGCAACTCAGGTTGACGATCTTAGCTTCCTAGTTTTCTCTGTACTCCCTGATGATCCGCCCAGTGTTATGAAGAACCGGCATACTCAGGTTGATGTTTTGCTTTATGCAAATGGCTTTCTAATATTTGCAAGAAGCTTTCATCTTCCACAAGCTACCCTTAGATACGTCAATAAAACGGCGTTGAAGAAAAACGTTCGATCGATGGGACTATAAAGTTCCGACGAAGCAATCGATTTGCTGCATAAGACACGTTGTGATTTGGTTGTATATGTCAAGCCATTCACTCGCTTAAACGTAACTCTTTTAACTACTGGCGTGTTGTTCGTTGAGTATGCCTCAAGTGGAACAATAAAAACATTGATAGCAGCCCAACAATTAAGAAAGCAGTCAAGCTCTTACTGACAACAGCAGTAGCCCTTTTTGATCTTAAAATAGCCTTATGAAAATTATTTGGTATTTCGCTAATGATTATCTTCCAGTAAAAGAACTTCTCCGGCTGGATCGAATTAGGCGAATTCCTGGAGCAAGCCTTCAGAGTGCATACAACTACTAAAAATCTTCCAGTTTACTAACTCTGGCTGCCGCCGATCTTTGTAAAATATTTGCATAAAAGATTTAATTTACCAAAAACAACAGCCTACAAATGGTTAATTTATAAACATCGTGAACATAAGTCGACCGCATCTTCTTGATGATTCCTGGAAGAGACCGACAAACCGGCGTGTCGTAATTCATTATCCTGTATTTTGGTATACAAGCTGATAATGAATGCTTCCTTTCATAGAAATGCCATTCAAATGTGGAAGACTTGGGCCCGTGTATTCGTACTAGTTGGTATGAACTAGTATAATAAAGTACTAGTTGGTAAGGAAAATTGCCAGTTTTTGGAATTAGAGCCAAGTTTCTAACATGTTAAGCGTATCACTTGCTAATTCTATTAAACTGCTAGCCTACAAGCCGCGGACCAAGAGAACATTACTAAAAGGCTCAGATGAAATCTCTGAATTTGTGAGAATCCCTTGCAACAGTGATAGAAGTGCAGCACAAAACTAGGATGAACCGGTGATGAAGAACGACGGTAAAAATTACTGGAAATTAGTGCTGCGGCTTTACATTAATTTGAAACAAACTGTTGACGTTGATTAGCAAGAAAGTTGTGTAATTGAAGCTTTTAATGTGATTTATATTAGAAATGTCTTCGTTTGTTAATTTGTCATGGAAAAACCAAAGTAGCACTATTAAAAAGTAAATTTTCTATTTTAAGATTAGAGCTGCTAGGCGTTTTCATCGTTACTAGACTAACAGCAAAAATTCACCAAAGTTTTTGTGGAGTAAAAGTAAAAGTTTATTGTCATGATGACAGAACCGAAAAATGCAAGGGTTCTAACGTGTTGTTTATTTGTACAGTAACAAAAGCCGTATATATATACATATTGGCCTCACACCGGACCTTGTGGCAACTAGCAAGTTCAAATCGTGAAGTCTCCGTTCTGAAATTTTAGGAACAATTATAATAATTTTTTCGGGAACTCGCGACAATTTTGTCGCACATTGAAGCAATGATCAACAGCCAGCCAATAACTACAATAATGTCGGATTTATCGGAAGTGGACCATTTTGTTGGGCCGATCTGCTTTATAACTACTGTATGTCATACGCTCTACACGTGACAGGTAAAAAAAAAAACCGACAATACCGTCTATGGCCTTAGCAGCGATATATTCGAAGATATGGCTTCCTCAACAGAAAATGCTAAATTCCTTTTGGAATCGTTTTCGTAAAAACTATTTAGAGTATTCGTGTTCTATCTGTTTTAGAAAAAGCCGATAGAAAATAGATCTATTTACATTCTACTTGATCAGGCTTCCTCCTGCTCATAGTAGTTGATGACTTGAGTATTTGCGTTAGTCGGCGGGCACAGCTCTGATTTCAAGCAACGCTGATTCATCATTCAGTCATTTAACGGTGAATACTACCAAAAACTTGTTTACTTGCTATACTGGCTGGAAATTACCAGAAATAGATGCGGTCATTCAGGGTTCCAAACGGCCTAAATTGCGATAACGGTTGCGTTACTGGGTCTTACTTCAATGCAGACTGGTGGTATCATTCCGATTCCCATTAATACTTTACGAATAATTTTGCCAGAGACACGCTGCGCCCATATCAATGAGAAACCACGTACACAAATAAAGCTCTTATAATTTATACATCAATCTTGGACTGTAACGCGTCCTTGATTTATTGAAACATGCTAAACTAAAGGGGATTTCGTCTTGGCGCAATTAACGCACAACTGTTCCCTTCGCGCCATTCGTATTTTTCATTTCGAAAACACTGTTGTTTCTCCTACTTAAAACATCCATCGGGCAGTATGATAACCTAATCAATGTTTGTCACCGGAATCTCGGTAGAACCACCTCTGAATTGCACGCACGAGGCTACCCCAATTTTTATAGTATTGAATGAATATATTATATCATGGATCTAGTCTGGAGGGGTATTAACGTTTGTTATCTATATATAATTGGTGATCGTACGTGTGACTGGGTGAAAAGTAAAATTAGAAGAATATTCTGGCGATTATGGTGAAGCATCACATTACCCGCTAATGGCTAAAGAAGATTAGCGTTGCACAGACGTTTTGAAACCAGTGAAACAGGTCCTCCTATAAGTACCGATCTCAGTTAAACAAGCAGATTAGCAGTCTTACTGTAATCGTCAGGGAAGTTTGATGTAGAAGTACGCCAAAGAATGTTTTCATATATTAGTTAGCACAGTCGAACATCACTGAATGGTAGGTTTATAATATTTTTTAAAAATAAATTATTTATAGAAATGAATAGCAAGTTTGTTTATAGCTCAGCAAAAAAGTATGGTTTTAGACTTAAATAGATAACCAATGTAACGGCAAAAGTTTGGTTGAGCGGTGAGTTGAACTCTTAAGTTTCATATTAACGGTGCAATAGGTAAAACAATATCTTCGACTGTGTAATCAAAATTTAATTTTTAAAACTAAACATTTTACCTTAAACAGTTATATTCTATTTTTATCGTACCAGCAAACAACTCTATCAAAAGCAGTCTTCTGCTCAAAGTAAGCAGTTATTTTTCAGTCTTGAGTCATTTTAGCAAGTCGATTTAGGTTGAACGGTATATAATAAAAAGTGCTAGGTAAAATTGAAAGAATTGTACTTTTTTGAAAACCTTGAAACGTGTGGGATTAATCCTTTTGAAATACAAGGTAGTTTGCAACATAAAATCTGTAATCTTTTTTTGAAATAGTGACGACAATATTGCGGAGGAAAAAGACTGAGATTAATTTATCTTTATAGAACCTGTAGAACGTTAGCTTGGCCAAATGGCCAGAAAAATGGCACATATCCTTTGGAAAACTGGCGGTCTCTCATAGGGCGTAAAATTGCACTTAAATCTTAATCTAATCAGAAAGTTAAATGTCGTCAATTCAAAGGATTCCATTAGCGAATCGGAAACAAAATGATTTTCAATAATGCTAGTTGCGAATCGTTAAGTTTGGACTTGGGCCCTCATCGGCTTATACCTTACCTTTACCAAGCTAAAGTAAGCGGAGGCTACGGAAGATGAGAAAGGATTTGTGGTTCGATTTGCGAATGAGCTCAATGACGACCGATTTGCAACCTCGACTAATAAATGATAGTTCAGGTGGACATATAGCATTCTTAACATGTCAACTGGAATTTTGGCAAGCAGTTGCGGTCGAAGGCATGAGCCAGATTTTTGGATGTTTGGCTATTGAGAAAGTTCAACAATTCTACATGAAGCAGCTCTCCTTTAATGTCAACTTATGAAACTAATGAAATGGCTGTTCTTGCCTTCAATCGTGACTGGAGATTTGACGTATAATCTTTACCGAGCCGAAAGGATGACGAAAAATAGAACTTTCTATACCAGTACCTTCTCATCAGAGTAATGGGAATTTCGAACATAGGCCATACACACATAATGGTGGTAATGATAGGAAAAAAATACTAAAAATTTGCTAGAGTACTCTGTCTCGCCCATCATATAGCTTCTATTTCAGTCAGACAAAGCATCATCTTCTCAGTTTTCTTTAAATTCTAGTGAAGTAATATTCGACTCTATTAATAGTATAAAGGTGCGTAACGGTAAAAGGAGCAAAACGGGGCGATATTCGTTTCGTCCTGTTTAGAACTTGCAAAAGATATACTTTTTTCTGTCAAGATCTACGAATTGTCATATATCTGAAACGTCGCTATTGATAGGCTCTTGACCAAAGAGACCGCAAAAAGTCTCCTGGGACTCAGAGTGCAGAAAAATGTATCACCCTTGGCCTGATATTCTTGGAGTGCTTATGAGGATCGTGTGCTTGACCAATGGCGTTTTTAATGCCAATCTCAGTAATGCCTCAGATTATGGGAAACATTATCTTTACAGTTCGAAAAGTAAAAAAAATCGTTTCTTTTAATTTTAGTATATCCCTGAAATAACAGTTGATGCGGCGTCTCCAGCTCTTGCCTTAAGTCGGATTATCCATCTTGAGTGCAGAAAGTGTGACAATGCATGAGCAGAAGTTGCGACTGGTGATGTCGTTGGTGCTGTTCGTAGAGGTGCCATTTAACTGGGTTCCATGAAGGGAATCGATTCAAGTCCTGTTCCTTGCACAAATTCTACTTTTTCTGAAAAAAGGCTTTAAAACCATAGATTGAATGATAGGCCTAAGATATATTTTAATAGTTTTAAGACACCGCTAAAGTAAGTGTGCTTCACACTCAAGCGTAAAGTAGGGTTATTAGACTACCATGAGCGAGAAAAAACGATGGTGGAAAGAACCTTCCTTCAAGGAAATTATCCTATCCTAACATGTAATTACTCTCTTATTTCTTATGCAAAATGAAAGATATTTCCAAAAGTTGCTTGTTTATAGGTAGACCATCGAACTACCCAAAAAACAAAAAAATACTAAATTTCCAAATGCACTTACCAATGTTTCGAACCAATACTCTTATTCATTTATTTCAAACAATTTATAAAATGTATTTTGTTCTGACTTCTTATACAAGTTTTATACCAGTTAGTTTAGAATCCGCTGACTCAAATTTGCAGAAGTGCTATGATATTCACGAAGAGGATTCACTCGAAAATCTTTCCTCTTGTAGTTTCCTTTCCTAGGTACACGGACTGCGTGCTGTTTTCCATTAATACTACCGTTTTTTTTTACGAAGAAAAGGAGAACACGTTATAGTGAATCGAGGAACGATATCAGGTACAGTACGTAAAATAGTGCTAAAAAGTCTGGGGCCCAAATGAGGAAATTAGTTGCAAGAAGAACACGCATTTTCAGAGTTTATTCCTACATTAAATGGAAGTACTTTTTATCAATTTAGAGACTGTTGAATTCGGCCCAAGATAAGCAAAGTTGCGAGCTTTTGATTGGAATCGCAACAGACGCCCTCAGGGTATCGTTTCCACTTAACTATTTTTATTTATTACTAGTAGTAGAAGTAATTTTGTTTACTCGGGGAGAGACGTAAACAACCTACTGTCGTTCAAATTACACTGCACTTATCAACTTTGCACTTAGTAGTCATGTATTAAAACCATGAGAGATACCACTATAACAGTGACCAGAACCAAAGCCACTATGGTGGGGGCAATCTATCTTTTTTTAGTGTCAATAATTGTAACAGCATTAACAGGTTATCAATACAGTAATTCCAGGATTCAATTCTTGTACTATATTTTATTGGTACATACAAAGTTCCGAAATACCAAGAAACTCTGAACCGACTATAAAAGCTGTGACTCTTGTACAAGCCTTTTTCTTTAAGTGTTTTTTCGAGTTTGCAATGAGCTATACCGACCCTATTTTTTTTAAATATAATCAGTCTGCTGACTAAGTGCGTCGACATAAAGTCGCTGTTTTGAAAATCAGAGGTTTAATGCAACCTGAATTTAGTCTATGGGGCTAATTTCAAAAATGGTATGTAAAACGTCAAAGTTAATTGATCCGAAATTCAAGAAAGCAGTCAGTCTTTGAATTAGAGGTAGGATTATGGGAAAAACCGGCAAGAATATACGTAAGGGAATCGGTAGGGGTTCTTTCGTCGGAATGACACAGAACTCCCAAAGAATTTTGCTTTATTTTACTAAACGTACATTTGAAGTAAGGCATAGTCATTCTTACAGGACCTCATATGCAGTGTTTCATGAATAAAGCAAAATAGCTAAGTACTTTAATGAAATAACCCCACGGAAGCTACTACGCATGACTACGAGTACAGTGAAGCAAAGTACTCCGCAATTTCCGCAATTCAGTGTTCCCTATTTCTCCGATGGGGTTTTAAAATGCGCAGCTTTTACATATAGAGGGCAGAAATTTTTCCAGTATAACAACAGGGATATAAGTAAACATCCAGTAGTACGCTTTTCATTTTTAGATGAAATAAAACAGCTTAATCCTACGATGCTGATAGAAACGTGCAGCAAGGGTACGGAAATGGACGGACACTATGTAACTAATGCTCCAGCTCCACGCTTTGAAAGGCATGACAAGCCTGGCGCAACCATATTTCCATCTTTGGACACAAATGTTTCACGCTGCTCAATTCGAAATGTTTGACAATGACACTGTGGTATTAAAGACACAGGAGACCAATATTAATGCTTTGCAATGCAGGCCCCAGAAGACACTCTACTTATAAAGTAGTTAAATCTTTTCTCTCGTGAATCCTAGTAGTCCCTTAGTGATTGCTAAAGATCTTTAACGCCGTCTTGTCTAATCAGAAGCCAGTTGCGCTACGTTAAACTTTATCGGACTTTGTCATTTAGACTAACTTAATTTCAAGTAGCACTGTCGATCCACATCACGTTGTATATATGTAGAATGGAAAGAAAGCGCGCGCAGAAGAAATTACGCAGGAAAAAATAGTGTAGCAACAGGATTTGATGCATCATTTGTCGCCTTGAACGCCGCTGTCAATGAGCGAACATATGACAGTAACCATTTTTATGTTGTACTTTCAAAGCGGAGCCAGTTAAAGCCTTGGCTAAACTCTATTCTATGAGGTGCCGCGTTACATGCAACAGATTTCAAACAAAGGCTGAGGCACAGATGAATGCCTTTTCTTATTATAAATTAAAGCCACGAATTACTAGGTCCTATCGTAGGATCATACGGATCAAAATAATTATTTGCAATTAATGTACGGAAAAAGAGAAGTATTTTATGGTTAGAGAGACTGTATACTCACCATTTGAAACGACACGCGCAAGCTTCTCAATCCATCATTATGGAAAGACATGGCAAAGGAAAATTCTTTGCTTTTAAACGCATTGTCGTAACTTGGCAAACGAACGAATCCACACTGAACGTTTACCACAATGTTTCACATATCTTCTGGGCGAAATATAGCGCATTGAGAACAGTCTCCTTGCGATATTTATTGATTCCAAGACTGAGACGATTTATAGAAATAAACCATTACAGCAGCTTACTGAAGCAAGTTAGTCCCCCATTTTTTTTTAGACTATTTCTTTTATCTGGAAGGCCATTCAGGGGGTCGCTGCAAGATACAATTTAAGTTTCCTTCTATTTTCAATGGTAATACCTAACCCACAAAATACGATTTAATGACTTTCAAACCGGTGACAGCAAGAGCGGAAGAACAGTTTTCTTTGGCGGAGCATGTTTTTTGCAGTACAGGATAAGGAGCTCTGTTCAACATGTAATCTCTATAATCTCACCGTAAAAATATCACTCATCTTTCATTTCAAGTTTAAAAATGACAAAATTAAGAAAATTAATTATTCACAGTGGTGTTGTTTTCACCTCTACTAGACCCACCCAAAAAACAATAGATTATTCAATATTTATGCTATACTGAAAAATATACATTTTACACAGCGCTGGAAAGCGGCCAGGCTCATTAAGATTTCTTTATCACGACCCCGTACCTTACCAGAATATCTTTGTATCTCTAATTAGCGAAATTTAGTTGAGCATACAATATCTATTTTGTAATACTACTTTTAATAGATATGACCAATGAGGGTTTACACAACATGCCAAACAGCATGTAACACGTCGTTACACTAGGCAACTCATTCAGTATGTAAAATATAATAAAGATAATTGCGTTCTTGTCGTACGTACGATCGTTTATAGATGGTATTTTTGAATCAATTGATTGTTTCGTTGTGTAGCTCAAGAAAGAAAAAGGCATTCTGGTTTTATGCCATTGACAAGTCTATCTCTTTAAAGCGTTTAAAAGGTTGGGATATGAAAGCTATGAACGGAAACACTAGGTTACTTTTATTTATGCTTAAAGGTTCATCGTTGGGTTTCCGGTTGTAAATGTGGCTGAGCGAGTAATAACACCTTAGAATCATAGTAACAAAATTTTAAAAAGAATCCCGGCAAAGCCCGTTAATTTTGTTAACAGGAAATCGTACGCCTGTGCAAAGCATATACGTACAGAATTTCAAAGTAGCCCAACTTAGAACAAACGTCATAGAAACCTTTAGGGTCAAACAAACTTTTTTCATTTATATTATCTGTCGAACCTATTACGGCGGATTAAAACCTGTGTCAAATAGCATGTCAAACGAGTATTTGAAGCTCTACAGACGAAATACAAAAGAAACTTGGTATCAGTGCATAACTGTTAAACGAATGTCGAGTTACTACAACACCTCTAAGAGCAAGCAACGCTAACAGTGGGTTAGGTGGCTAAAATAATTTGACTCAAGCCTTCCCGTCCACCATAACCAGTACTTCTGTCTTACCGGCTTTTAAGATTACAGAGCAGAAAATATGAATGTTACTAACATTGTCAATAATTGAACATAGTGAGTGCTATTAGTGCAACTTAAAGAATTCAATACAATACGAACAATAATGACACCGTTCCATGTGTTTATGGTTCGTGCATTTATTTAGATAAAATTTATTTCGTTAAAACATAGTATTCTAGTACACTAAGACTATTCAAACTATCGCCTTTTTAGTGCACAGCTTGAGAACCCCGCTATCGACGTATTGTTCTAACGATAATATTTTATACGTTATGTATGTACAAAAATACAGTGTTTATTATTATTCTAATACAGGAAATTGGTATTAATTAACGATGCAAATTAGTTTTAAATATTGATGTGAATAAAAGTATTCAGTTTTACCTCCCGTATAACCGTGCAGTACTTCAGACGACTGGGAGAACAAAATAAGCGTAGTTTGCTTTCGAACTTAGACCACCTTAGGTGTCACTAAATTTAGTAGGGTACCTGAAAAAAGCTAAATTCCCTATACTATTTGCAAGACGCTGTAAGGACTAGAACTGAAAAGAATAATGACGTAAGCAGCAAGACGACAATCCGAGAAAACTATAAACGTCTAAAACACTAACGGCACACGAAACCGAAGCCAAGATAAAGGTTACACTAACGAAGCACAAATTGACGTAAACATCAAACACTGCTATAATTTGGAACAAACTTCACGTTAAGCTTGTTATTATGGATTATTATGGATTTCAATTAATTCATTGCCTAATGGTATCTTCGCTAACCCGCTAAGGAGTCTTAGTAAGCCATTTCTCTATAGGGTTGACTGCGTCTTACTTCACGGTGTACAAATTCTGAAGTCGTGTGTTTGAGTTCGACGCTAACGTCAGTGGCATTGATCTTTGACGTCAAATAACATGAAGTCAAAGATGACATATTTCGCAGGAGGACTGTATGGTGGAAGTTCTGCGAAGAAGAACCTGTCACCATGAGCGAAGATCATTTGAACAGTTATTATCTATGCTAAATTATCGGGCAGTTCAATAATAGATGAACCTTCGCTCTTCGATATAGGTAAATTGTCAATAACCAAGCTGGCTGACGTGTGTTCAGTTGAAGGACGACGCTAAGCCTGAATACACACTCTGGATTTCGTGTTGGAGAAAGCTAGTGCGTAAGATTTTTGTGGTAGCTTAAAACCGGTTGGTACTATTCTCAAGTCAATTGGGTATCAGGCTTATTATAATTAGGTATATTCAGGGACACTAATATGGTATGTTTTTGTTAGAAATCGTATACTCAATAATGGTTATTTCACCCTATTGGGAAATCAATTTATGAAACGGAGAACAGTTTTAGATTTCATATTTAGGTCAATGCTGACACATTTTCCCCACAGGTTCTCTCTATTAGAATAGATATCCATTTCCTTAATATAGACGTTCTCGTGCATTTCATCAGATGTACTTAAAATAGAACATCAGAAAAGGAAACGCTGCATAAATTTGTGACAGATTTAGTAACTCGATTACGATACGGCCATATGTTTCCTTAGTGGAAACACTATCTTTTTTGTTGTCTCTTCTTACTTCTTTTGAACAGACGAAATGATGGGAACTCATCCGTAGATATGGAAAAAAAATGATACATTACATACAAGCGTTAGACCTTTAGATAATCCTTTTCATGTAAGTTAACTTTTTGTCCAAATTGCGATGAAATGTTTGCGCATCTTTCAACAACAAAGAAACATGTTAAAGAACAAACGTTTTCCTGAACGAATGCACCCTTTCTGACTCCCATTAATATATTAGCTATAAGTGTCACGTGTCGTTAGTATTATTTTGAAGGCGGTAGGATTAATACGAGGAAGGGTTTATGGTCATTGCCCTGGTGGTGTTACAAATGCGGAATAAGAGAAGCAAAGGTTCCCTATTCTTTCTATTGTTGGGGAAAATATGAAAGGCTTTTACACTGTAGCTCGACAAAAACACCATTTAAGTTCCTCCAGGCGGGAGAAAACTTGTGGCACTAAGCACGATGCAGACCTAGAAGTGGGCCGTATTTTTAAACAGGTTTACAAGATTCAATTGTGCCGTTTTTATTATATTGAAGTATTTACAAAAAAAGAACTAAGCATCGGCACAAACATCCGACAAAAAATGTTTTTATTTCATTTACTTACTGCTTAGGACTTTTCTTTCTTTAATTTCCTTTTCACACATATATTATTTCATTCAAACAATACTTTGCTACGCCGAATCGCATGAGCAATAAATCATTAGAAGTATTTTCATTCTAACCATTTTTCTATGTTCATAAGTTCCTCTCCGTTGCAAGACATACCAAACACAATGCAAACGTAAACCTTTGCTTTCCTGTTGTATTGGCTAGCTGGTTAATAAACACATAAAACCAATTTAATATAAAGATTCACAAAATACATATGATAAGAGAATGAATATTTGTAGAATGTGATTATTATTTAATGTTTTTTAAGTTTTATTTTTCATCTTGATGGATTTCTGTGGCATGTATGGGTAACGGTGGACTTGGTTATGATAGTGACTCACAAGGATTTGAGAGTTCTCGCTACTTTGTATGCATCGTTTTATTTAATCGATAGTCTCAAAAGTTTTCGCAAATTACGGCAAGTAGCCTGACAACGAGGTAATGTGTCTAGCATGCACGCAGTTGAATTCATTAAGTAAACACGACTGTCGTCATTTGATACTGAGTTTCATCCGCTATAGAGTGACAAGTTTACGCTGGCTATCTGGCGTTTGTATAGAATCTCCACCGTTGCTCCGCTGAAATACAGAAAAACAGCAACATATTTAATTAAAGTCATGGGAGACTTAAGTTGAATCGCCGGTAATATTAGGCGATCAGAAAGGGATACGGTTTCTCCAACTGAATGGCTTTAAAATCGCATATCTCAGGTAATATAACTTACATTGATGTAATTTTCTAGCTGAGTAATAGATGTGCTTATCGGAATGCCTTCATTTGGACTAAAGGCAGAGCGCCTTGAATATGAGTGACATTTCTGAAACAAACTGCTCTATTTAGCTATTTTATGACAACAAAAATCCTCCTCCTAGTAATCGACCAAGTACAAAAAGTTGATAAAACTGCTGCGAAAGTTGAGCAACGTGAGTAGCCATAATATCACCAAGAAACATTCATTACCAATAAGTTTTTAATCATTTAAAGAAAACTGGCTACAAAAGAATCTTGACATTTGGGTGCCATGAAAACTGACCCAAAAGAATTTGTTCGATCGAATTTCCAGCTTCAAAGCTCTACAAAAACGAAACAAAATTGAGCCATTTCTAAAGTGGTTAATGTCGAGTGAAGAAAACTGGACAACGTACAACAATAGTGCACGAAAAAGATCATCGTCAAAGCAATTAAAGATTTCACAATCTGTGGCAAATTCCAGACTGATTGATTCGCACTTCATTGAAAGCTCATATTGAAAAAAATATTGGAAAAATATCAACTGAAAGCAAAAAAATGTGTTTTTTGCACCCGAATCGACTACACTTCAGCCTCTGCTGCTGACCCTGGTCTTCGTTACTATCAAAATTTTACCATAAATTTGTTCGATAAAGGAATTAAATTGAATTAGTAAAGGGCCAGATAAAAGAATTTAAAATAGAGTACGATACTTTTCAATTTTTTCGGAAAGGCAGCAAAACAAGTAATGCTCAAAACAAACAATGATCAAAATCGTTTATATAACCGTTTCAGCACTTAAGTTATTGTTCTTAGATTTCTATAAATCTCAGGCTAATCGATTTTATTGAAATTGTATGCACATGTACAGCAATCTGGAAGCATGCCTTCTACATGAAGCTGAAATTGCTAATGTTTAGCATTATATGAAATTTGAAAAGGGTAGTTCAGTTTTTTTTTTGACACAACGACGCATTTTTACGATTTATTTATTACAAGTGAATGCACCGAATTTTAAAATTGAATACAATTTAAGCTACGCGCCGTTAAGAGACGAAAATTGGTTGTTAACTATTCCAATCTTTTAGAAATTTGCGAGTTAAAACAGGCCGGATCTACTTTGGGAGAGATGATAGGTTTAGAAAAAGGACATATTTTTGTGTTTAACATTAACTCTCAGTGGTCAACCATTTGTTCATCGAATGCCACAGCGCTGTAGACATTCATTGAAAATTGCTGGAGATATTAGGTACGAAGGCCTTGCGTGAAAAATCAATCAATAATGCAATTATTTTAAGAGCGGAGATTGGAGTGTTGAAAACTAGCGAGTAGCTGACTAGATGTCGCAACCCAGAAGACAAAAACGCCTTGCCGCAATCGACCAGGCCTTCCACTTTTAGAGTCTAAGGGCTCCGTTGCCCAAGACTGGTATTTCACATGTAACGTGTTGTAGATTTATAATGTAACCGATGAGTATGAAGAAACTAAAATAAAATGGAACCCTCATAAATTGACGCCAGGCCTGTTTAAAACGCGTTAGATGTATTCTGCGTGCAATTTGCGGAACTTCAGTTAACAAAAAAGCATTCTTGAGCAGATGATTGAGGGATTGAACTACACATGAGGCATCGTTTGATCTATCGTCAGGCAAAAAGGGATTAGGCGAGTAAATGAGGTTCCCCTAGAAAAAATCGACGTGTAGTTTCGTACTTAAAGCGGTAGTAATGCTTGCAGTAAACACCGAGAGTATCGGCTACTATAAAATATTCGCTTAAAATGAAACAATGAATGCAGCCCGCTATCTCGAGTTCCTCAAGGGCTTCACGGACCATTGGTACAGCGAAAACACACAGTCTGGGTTCTTCATGACAACATTAGACCCCACCGCCATATCTCAATAACTTGCCGGATTGACCAAAACAATATTTAACGTTAACTTCGGCCCGCTTATTCTCCTAATGTAGCATTCTGTGATCACGAGGTTTTCCATGACTTGAAAAGGGCAGGTGGTGGCTAAACAGTGATTTACAATAAAGTCATAGATACATAGTAATAATGTACTAGAAGTTACATATAAGAACGCGGATGGTAGGTATAATGTCCATAAACCACCAAACATGGGACAAGTGTGTAAAGAATAAAAGAACGTATCTCTAGCACATATTAAACCACTATCACTCCAGCCCAATTAGTTTAAAAATTATTGACTCCGAAGTTCATTTTAGGGATACCATAGACTTGACTTAGGTGATTGGAATATATTTGCGTAGATCTGTGTTCTAATAGACCGCAATATTAGTTGAATAATGTAAGATTTTTTATTTCCACTGGATTTTTTTTCATATAAAGCGTATATGAGCAACACTTTGACGAGTTTACTTCACTGCATGCGGTTCTGTATACGATAAAGTTCAAACAGACGTATGCTGTTCAATAGGCTAACATTAAGATTTCGTGTATCAGCTGAATTGACGATCGAACGTTTTGGTGCTGTTGCATTCGTTGTCTCTTTACATATGGATTTTTTGCATTACATACCATTTCTTATTTAGAGAGTTATTACACTTAATAAGCTCAGTCCGTTGAGTGAATTTAGTGAGTTGTCCATATAGTACTCGTACAGCTACTATTATTATAGTGGCGGTGGTTATTTGAAAATTAGAGAGCAAACATTTTTAAAATCACTAATGAATGGTTTAGATCTAGAAATGGAGCTGTACTTAAAATTAAATGCTTGGTAATTTATACTTTATACAATAGAAAAATACTGCTTGTTAGCTACTGAACGCAATGAGTTAGCTGAGTACGTGTGAATTTAAACCTTAGATCTCCTGTATCATTGTATGGACCAATGAACGGCCCAACAACTGATGGGTCAGTATTGACAGTAAGAAAAGTTAATAACGGAAGACTAAAGACTTAACTTAAGGAACACGGAGCGTTCTCTGATTTTCACTATAAGTTCCGTAAAACCCCCTTTACAAAGATGACCGTAGAGAAAGAAATCTAGGAAAACGAAAGACATAACACACAGAACCAATGATCGAGAAAACTGTGCGCGCTAACCTTACTAGACATACAAAATGTCTTCAGCTCTTCTTGCTGACAAGTGATTATAGATAACATGAGAGAAAAGGGGTATTGCTGTATCTGCAGAGACTTGTACTTTAGCAAGCGAACAGTAGGATAGTAACACATAAGGACGTGACCTACTCCATGACCGCAGGGTTACTAAAACTGTCGATGCACATGGAGAAACAACTTTACAAGAGAGGGTCCAAAGGACGTTGGCAAGGATTAACGACTAGATGGAGAATTCAGCTTGAAACTGGATCAGGAAAAGTATTAAGCGGCTAAAGCATGGAAAAATTAGACGGATACCCGATGGAAAAGTCATTAAAATAAAGGAGACCGCGTGATGTGACCGTTAACAGACGATTCAACAAGAGTTCTTGCATAGACATCGCAGTGACAAAGGGGGCATACGAAAGGCGCGGATAGCGTAGGTTAAATCATGCCAAAAGCGCAAAGACCAACAGAAAGGAAACTCTTGCTCACGGTGGCTGAAGCCATAGTTTTAGATGCGGCAGGCATACGGGGCTCGAGAATAAAGCGAATACAATTCTGAGCACTACAACGGAATGAAGTAGCAGACATTAGCTGGAGCAAGGATCCGAGAAGACATAGGACATATTGTTCACATGATCTCAACATCATTTTAGAAAGGTACCAAGATACTAAATGAAGCTTCACATATGGATCGAGCAGCTAAAACGGTTACCTTGGCAGCATAGAGCATTCGCAGATTAATGCCAAGGATAAGCAGAAAAAGGATGTAAATAATTGCTTCAGTAACGGACTCCAGAGTTTTCTACGCGGCTCCCGTCTGGGCAAAAGCTATGAAAGCCAACAAGAACAATGGTGGAGATTGTCACCCCCTTGAGATAAGTACAGCCTATCAAACGGCCTCGATTTTACTATCTTGACCTTAAGCAGGAAAGTACTGAAAAATGTCATACTCAAATAACTGGAGGAAACACATCAGGACTGCCTGAAAGGACGTACGCTAAAACACTGCACACCCTTTAAGAAGTGGAGGGCAAAAAAGCAAAAACTGAGGCACCCATTGAGAGCCAATGCAGTCGCATACGAATTCTTTAAGATTATAAATGTACGATGGCGACTTCAAGTATATCACAAAGATAACGAACCTTAAAAAGGAATAAGAGTGAAAAAGACATACGTTACGAGCTGAACTTCTTCCAGGTTTGCGTTAGAGAAACAATAGTAATATTAAAACAAAACCTCGTATTAGGGCAAGCGACATAGGAAGATATGAGTCCCCAGTAGAAGGAACGAAATCCTACAGAGCCGACTTGTAGTAAGAAGGGAGAATCCCTACAGAGTTGCGAGGAACTATTGTTTTAGCAAAACCTCTGACAAATCCAACCCTTTAAAGATTAAAATACCTAGCAGGTCTAATCCTGACAAAGACATGATTTATTCAATTTCTGCGGTAATACTTGCCAAATAACCAAAAAGTGTTCATTTCAGATACAGTACTCGTCAAAGCTGTTGTTCAAAGACTGAGTTGACATGGCAGTTGTAAATAAAATAAGCATATAATAATAAAACTATGCGAAACTTATTTTCCAGCCACCTGCATTTGCTGGAATCAAATTTACAAGCAAATGGCCAAGACAGACATTTATATAGTATATATAAAGTAGTAAAGATATAGTATATTTAAAGCTCGATGGACCATATCTGATGTGATTTAGAAGTAGAAAGTTATTGTATAACTTTCTACTTTTAAATCCATAGGTATTATATATCTGTGGAACAGGAAAGGATCATAGCCTAAACCTACATCGAAGACAACAACGTAAAAATTTTTTGACACAAGTAAGATGGATATATATATATATACATATAGTGGATTTCCTAAGATATATATATATATATCTAAATATGGGTAATTCTAGTAAAAGGTTCAGGCATATACTTATCCTTCTAATCTCTTTTATATTAATTAAACACTTGATTAGCAACGTATACCACTGTGGTAAATATTGGGACATAAAACGGACCTGCTGTTGAGTTGTGCACGATGGTGAGAAGGCAACAGGCGTTGCAACGGGCGTCGCTCCCGGAGTAAGTCCAGTGCCTTCAATTAAGCCTTCGAAACTGTACATACCTGAAATAATACATGTTGTTATTTTATAAAAAGAAAAGACTAACTGACCGCGCACAAATGCTACTAACCGTAATGTGTTCGCAAAAAAAGTTTAACGAAAGAAATCTGAAGTGAAATATAACTTTTGTATAGTTGCTCTTTTCAAAAATAAAGTGTTCATTAAAACAAACGAAAAATAAATATACAAAAAATCGGAGAAGGTGACAGACTTCGGTTAAAAATTTTGTGTTTAACAAAAATTCAAAAAAATGCAAAAAGCGAAAACAGTCATACGAACAGCATTGGTGAATAATAATATGTGCAGCGTACGTACATGCTTGTCAAGTAATCTACCGTAAAAAATAGGTTTGCATATTAAGGTCAATCAAAGCTCATGGGTCACTACTTCTTCTAGCGCAAATGTTACAATGTTAGATCAGTTAAATAAAATGTAATGGTACGGAACGAACGAACTGAATAATTGATGAATTTATTCCAACTGCATATCGAAATACACTTTTTTAACCTATGTAATTACAGAACAACGACAAACAATGCACGAAAAGCTTTCATCAAACCTGTCAAACTTTCATATTCCACAGGAGATGCTATACGCTTCCAAACGTTCGGCATACAAAACCATGCTAGTCATAACCACTGTATCCAATGATACGCGCTATAAAATATGCCAACACAAGTTAACTCATCTTACCGGGATTAGAATTAACGTGGAATTTAGGTTTAGACAACAAATCGTTACTATTATCAAAACCATGGACGTCTAATATGATATTTTTTCCATTTCTGACAACCTAGTCTTCTATTTGAAGTTGTATTATGCTATTGTAATTATTCTATTTTCTTGTCAACATTTACCTGTTGCTTTCAAGGGTGTTTTTTTTTGTATATTACATATTCATTTTTGAAAAAATTGAAAAACGCAAAATCATTATATTGTGCTACCACTTTTTGTCAACATTAATGCACGGACTATAGCAAACCTCATCTATATTTTAATGGATCAGATTTGCCAAAAGCTGAACAAAAGATTGCCCAAAAAACAGCCTATCAGCCCACATAGTGAGGACCTATCATGATAACAGTAATGTCGTACATCAGGTTTTTTAGATTTAATATAAGGAACACTAGTCGAATGGACCCTAATATCTGCCCAGCTGATCTCAAGTCTTAGATTGTCACAAACTAATTTATTATGTATACACTGCCACTCTCTACGACCCTCTCTTATCTTTTAACTAATTCATTTATTCTATTTCGGTAGAAGTTCTCATATCCGGTATTGAAAAACTTTTTCAGCTAGTTTCTGGTACACTCTTCGTTGCCAAAAAAACTGTTAGGAGTTTTCTTTAGCAGTAATAAAAAAAAGGTAAGCCGTCCATGCGAACCCTGGAAAA
The DNA here is from genome assembly GCF_002443255.2 of Varroa destructor. Lineage (NCBI taxonomy): Eukaryota > Metazoa > Arthropoda > Arachnida > Mesostigmata > Varroidae > Varroa > Varroa destructor. Next base: position 21,890,679 of record NW_019211457.1, on the reverse strand, counting down.
TATGGTGAAGAAAGAAGAACTTTCCAAGATCTTGCCAGATTATTTTAATGCCTCTTGCGATATCTCTTGCGATAATTTCCTTTTCTTGTTGGATAAGTTCGTTTAGTCGATGCAACTTGATTGTATACGAATCCTTGTTGGCCGTACTGCTTCTCTCAAACATCTCCCAATGTGTAGTAACTTTATAGCAACACTAAACACAAATGATGATGTTCCTCTGAAACCACTCATGCCTTCGTAAAGACACCACTTCTCGTTATCCAAAACAATCATAACAATTCTAGAAACCTGTCGTTATAGCTTCCTGTTGTCAAATGTCGGGCGAGATGTTAAAGGTGTAACAAAAAGCAGTTTACTAAACAAGTAAGCTTCTAATTTTTGTGTAAATTCCATCAAGCTAAAATTGTTAATGCTAGTTATCTCAGCTAATTAATATTTTCCTAGAAAAGTGCCTTTAGACTGTCCTCATTAACCTTAGATGTTCGATCAGAGAAAGATGTATGCTGCAGATCCAAAATTCCTTATTTGAAGTCAGCAAACCGTCTTTAAACTACGTATTCTCATACATTTCCCATTTTATGAATAAAAAAGCTCGGTACGCCGTAGTTTATACTGTTTTAATGAACAAAGCAGCTGTTCTTTCTAGGCTTATTTGTTTTTTCTAATGGATAACCGGGAATGTTTGACGTACACTAAACTTGACATCTAGGTACTTGTCTTGATAGTATAAGATTCGCATTTACTGAAGGCTCGCATTAATAACTTAGCCAGGAGAGTGTCCAACCTAGTGGCGCTCTATTCTAAGATATCTCCACGCATACGTAAATAATTGGTTCAAGTTCTACACAAAATCAGTAACCGATAAAGTAATACGGTGTGCATAGAATGGTGAAAAACGCATTTGAGAGAATTTGGTTCAACGAGCCATCGTAGTGTTTCATAGATCTCGAAACAGCTGCGCTACTTTTTCTACCATCGCACCATAATTTGAAATTTATCGGAAGACAATGAAGTGCACAAAGACTTAAAAATCCTTTACTATATTACATTGCACTTGCAGGTACTGTTGTTAGAGCAATAGCCCAGAAGATAGCAGTTTGTTCAGCCAGCGTTAGTGCATTTATCTGGGAGACGCAACGGTCATTTTTGACCACTAATTGCAGATAGTAAATGGATAAATAGATGAAAAAATAGAGCTTTTGAGTATCCAATATTACCTGCAGATGGCGTTTGTACGGGTATTCCGGTCCCTTCAAACATGTTGACAGCCAAACTGGTTGGACGCGTTCGCTTCTCTGTAGAGTCACACAAAATTTTCTGAATAAATTGCAATACAGTTTACCTGTACGTAACTATTTAGTTAGCAGTGTTCGCCGCCACTGAACAGAATTCGGCACAGCGCTGATATACGAATGCACCTAAGCATAAGGTGGCATCGCTGCTTCAAATCCCACTAGCATTCAAAAGCGCTAAAGAACTTGTATGAATAAATTAAAAAGCTACTATTAGAACTCAGCTTGAACTATAAAAAAAATACTAATTGCTATCGAATGTACCGATAACGTTAATTTTTGGAGACGGCAAACTGATGCTTCAAAACATAGAATTCGATTATAAATAAAGAGCTTTCAATTTAGGCATAATTGATTATAAAGCCGTACGATTGCTAGAATTATCTATATAGAGTGTATGTGCATGAAATCAGGTCTACCTATATTGTTAATACAAGAAAATTTATATGGAAATAAGATACGCATAAGTTTGAATAACTGTTTATACAATAAGATGGCTTTGCTAGCAGTGAACTATTATTAAACGTTACAAAATCGTATATATTTTAAAGAGGTTTTTCGTACTTTGATTACTGTTTCTGCGTTAGTCCGAGCTAATAAGGACTTCGGCATGGATGCGTCAATTTTATTGCGACAAGTCACTGCTTGTCTCTGTTCCAAATGACTTACACATGAGTAGACATTTTAGCGCATATTTAAAAATTGATGATGCCACTTAGCTAAATTGCGTGACACAAAGCTTATTTCATTACATACGTGAAAAGCTGGACTAGATCATTAATTGTAGGATGTTTCTAATTTCATGTTGATCACTCCACAAAAAATGACAACGATGTCAGTGAATAATATCTATCGGCTGCTGATAGATGGTCTTTGATTACGAGCAACTCCCAGAAACTCATGAAAAATCGGCCGTGATATATATAAAAAAAACAACTATGACAAAAACTTCCATCAGCTAAGTCTAGCGGAGTTATGCCATTGCACATTTTCCTACAAAAATGCATTTTAGTAGTCCTTATAGACTTTAGATGTCCGAGCGCATAAAGGTGTACTCCACGAATCCAAAATACCTTGTTTGAATTTAGAAAACCCCTTTTGAGACACACATCCTCGAATATTTCCTATTTTGTAAAAAAGCCCGGTGCGTCTTGTATATTATTTTAATTAGTAATCATCTTAGTTGATATTAATATTTTTAATTAATAGTATTCATTTTTAGGATATTTTTTAATTGTCTTTTTAATTGTTTTTTAATTGTTACGTTTACTTCTTTTTTTCTATTGTTAAGATATTCGACAATTAACATCATTGCTATGAACAGAAAGGTACTCAGGAAATTATGCAGGAATATAGAGATATGACTAAAGTAGCAGGCACCAGAGCACCAGTGATGCTTATTTCCATAGCCTACGCATTTTTGTACTGCACGTTGTCTTGCACTCTGGAAGAAAAAAATATAAAAAAGGCATCTCAATGCCCAGTTTTTTCACGAGGTCTAGACACGGCTAGGTGTTCCATGTCCCGGATGCTGTGGTTCGAATAAAATCATCAACGGGCACAACAAGTGCTCGACACTACTTATTATACAGTGCACAGAACATTGGTCTAAAGCACGGAGAAACTCTTTGCAAGAAAAGACCGGCTGACGACTGTTACTGCAAAAAAAAAGGAATCTTGCGGACCAGACATTGTGGAGGAGTTTACACGGTAAATTGGCTACAAGTTCAACTCCGTGAAAGCTCGCCCACTTGGTTCCGTCTTTTAATTCCTAGAAAGCGATTTCCAATAGACAGCGTGACTTCCAAATGAACCGTCTTATCTCAGGCTACAAGGCACTGATGCGACTAAACTTACCCATTGTAAGCAACGCAGGCACTTTATTTTTTAATGCCCTATATAGCTCGGACCATAGAGTGCTAGTTCTTCTCAAATGTTAGGCCTGAAGGTTTTCAAAAATATTTTAAGGTACGTTTGAAGGATATAGGACAAGGTTACTTGAGGGAATATCTTAGACATAAAAGAGAATTCGTCAAAAAAACAATGTAACCACTTCCCACTATCATAATGATTCCACGAGTGTACATACCCGTTTTGGTAAGTATGACAAGACTAGGTATCATCTGCAATAAACCACATTTTTTAGCAGTTTGTTTTTTAGGAGTATCGGTAGTCGTCTTCGATAAATAGTTGGCAGTCGTAATAATCTTAACGTGTATATAAAATATCTCGAGTGTTACATTTGTACTTGGTCATTTAGTTCCGAATTTTTATTTACAAGAAGTGCCCCCAGTTTATATATTTCATTCATTGTAGATCAAAAGATCATTGTAGATAACCAGCTTAACGAATTGGCATATGTTACACATGCTCGAATCCTAAATTTTTTTTTAAAACGCTTGACCCTAAAATAAAACTTACAGTGGACCCAAAGTTAAGCGACCTCAAATTTATTAACATATTGCGAATTTCGATGTAGTAAAAAGAGCATTTGCTATAAAATCAACCGTAAGGATATAATTTGCAATCAAAGATTTACTGAACTAATTTTTGCGGTTTTCAGAACCACAACAATGGCTTTGTTTTCTTTTGAAAGAAGATTTGGATCTCATCCCATTAAATAGATTGTTCGACTTTAAGCCAATAATATTTTTTACTTTTCTTCTACTCTTGTTAGACTAATTGTCTAAGATTTTTTGCCTCTTTTGGTAGAGGTTTGACCATAGATATTGGTCATCCGTGTATTCGTTGTAAGGCTTTTATGTCAACTACACTAAGAAGTTAGTCCTATACTCCCGCGAAAAAGATTAAGCAATCCATGTCGAAATGCTTACCTGTTTTTTCAAATTTCCTCTTTAGCTTTTATTCGCGTGACAAACAACAATAGCTACGCTAGCAATTGACCACTATCGTTATTTTTGACAAAAAAATAGAAAAGTAGAAATTTCGATATAAGTTGGCATTATCTTTAGATTTAGCATGGAAAAGCCTATCGAATGCAGCTTTCTTTGACAGTCTACGGTGAACCCGCTTAACCGAGCTTCGTCATCATTATCAACTATGAATTCATCCTTCTAAGGTGGTCATCTAGAATATAAGAACATGTACAATAGCATCAAAGATAATCATTTTTTCAAACAACGTAAGAACATTTTTTTGCTAAAATTAAAGGATTTACTGAACACGATTGGTTTCAAATCTTTTTCCACACAGGAAAATACTTTAAAATCTTGAAAACGGTAGCGCTTTAAGAATACACTACGAAACAGAAGGCAAACTATATTGTCCCACTTTTTTAGATAAAAGTCACCGTTCTGGAGGCAAACAGGTTAAAAACTGCGTAAGCATTCTGCCTAATTTATATATACCAATGGGTAGTCTATCGTCCTCTAAAAACTATATTGTACTTAAAAAAAAAGGCGATAGGATTTAAATGAGTTTACATTTATTATCTTACTTGTCCCTTCTAATTTGAGTATCAAATACGATCTTTGCCAAATATCCTTTTAAGCTTTTAAGAAAAAGTCTGCGAAGATATTAGAAAGCTGAAGTACCCAGAAGGCGTCGGCCAGAATACTACACCATAACTTTCTCGTAGTGAAACGAGATTTGTATTATCATCCTCGAATTTCCTGAGCCACGAAAGCGACAATTCCGTTTGTTAACGTACCCTTTACGTCACTCTGAAGGAAATTTACAGCTGCAATAGTTTGTGCTATCCGTTTGGTACTCCAGGGACTGACAGGCATTATTTATAAAAGCTTCAGTCGTAGTTCTTTTATTAGGGCCAAGGTGTACTGTCAACGGCCGAAGGAGGTGATAAATAAACTTTGCACTAAGCAACTAAGACTAGTGAACAAAGATAAACTGCTCCTACCCTGCGACTGTGTTGGACCTCACACAGTAATGATCACTGTAGCAAAAATGCAAAAATTACAGGTGAAGACTGACATCCACCGTACATAGCAGACACTTCTCACACAGATTACAACCTTTTTTAAAATTAAAAATTAAAAAACTTAAAGAAATCGGTTTACTAAAAAAATCAAACTTACTGAAAGTGCTGTTGAAACTCTTATACCCTAGATTCCTAAAACTGCGGAATAAATAAGTTAACATTTAAATGTCAGAAGGTTAGAGATTATAAATATGAATACTTTAATGAAAAATAAATAGCTACACTTGTGAATAAGTTCAAAGGACAAAAGTTAACTATCTTGCTTTTCAATTTGGACAACCTAGTGTTATTTAATGCATAGCAGAGGATTGGGCACAGTTCAGGGCCAGATTGCCGAAAAGTGGAGGTTGCCCTGGTTTCAACCGTTAATACTAAAGCCAGGTTTCAGTCTAGGCGGTCGTCGGGACTGAAGCAAGGCGCGAAAAAGGCAGTTCGCCGTAAAGGGCTTCACAGAGGAGAAAGACCATACTGGTACTGGATGGAAAACAAGCGAGAATATACCGGGAGAAGATTGTACTACGATGATAGATAGACGTGTAAGAGCGCCAGGACAAATTAAGAACAATGGTGGTCACTTAAGAGGCGTCACGACGAAAGTGTTGTATCGTAAGGGCACTGCATGGGCGCAGCCACCGGTGGTGATCGTCGAGTGTGAAAAGCAAGGGTTTAAATACCGAATAGTTGCTATTTCCAACACTATAGGATGTAATTATTCTAGCCGCTAGTCTCACACCTAGCAATCACGCAAAGAGTCTATCTTTAAACCGAGCGCTGTATACGTTGAAATCCTGGTTGCGATTAGACCACTGAGAACTTTAATTAATTAAACTAACTCCATCGATGAGGTCAGAGGTTAGTTTTGTTGAAAATACTCAATACAGAAATGACGAATTTGTGTGTCGAGGATGAACTTTTTCCGTGCCGAACGTGCGGACGTACAGGGATCTATAGCTTGTTTCCTTTCTCATCTCTCTCCAGCAATAGATTATACAATTTTTGGTGTTTCGTTATTAAATTATATATAATAGATCCAATTTCGTGGTATAGATATCCTTATATGAAATGTGGCCTCGTTCCTACAGGTATATGCAATATTAAGTATCTCCTAGTTTACGGTTGGAAGTCCTGGCAAGATTGTGTAGCAAATTTTCCTGTCTAAAAGCAAAAAATTACCTGGTTGTTGAGTTTGTGGCTGAGGCGCAGCAGTGGACTCGATCAACCGGGAATCCAGAGTATCTTTGCAACGGACAATCACCTTGACCTATGGATATAGAGAAATATGCACAAAATATACCTGCTATTAGCAAATTCTGGCGGTATAACGTTTTTCGATGTGGAAAACTAACGCGTATTCCAAAATTTAAGATCGATTCTTCAAGGGATAATACGGGTCCACAACAGAATTTTTTGCAATGGAGCAATGGAGCCGATGTTTACATAGTGATGACAAGGCGGATATGTATCACTTGGGAAACACCCGATGGTGCGAGAACCACTGTCTCGATAGAAAAAGTGCATATAGAGCAGAGTCTGCTTTCCAGGATAATACAAATTTTTACCCAGACTTCAAATAAACCCCTTGGTAGTGATCAGTCAAATAAAACTAGCTCTAAATACTTCGGTAAATTTTGCATTAATCGATTTTGTTTTTTAACTTAAAAATTAAATTTCGTTAGAGCTTCCCGTGCGGCACATAGCATCGTTTATTCGTCGGTACCAAACAAACTATTGGTTAACGTATAATTACTTACCTAACTTGGTATGATACCAGTAGGTAGCTGCACCAAGTAAGTAAAGTAAAAAAGCATAGCATTGCAAATATGAATACGTATCATCCTATAGAAGGTGTTTATAAACCTCAGTTAAAACTTACTATTAGTACTATTAACTCCTGTTTACAGCGGAAATCTATTTTTAACAAAACGGTTCTGCTCTATACCTACATGATCTTTCTTTCTCCTTCGAGAGGTTGGTTCTCAACAATAATAATTGACATGTGTAAAGTTGCTTGAAGAATAACGGCGGTTTTATTAACTGATTCGCTTTTTTAATTCTTTGTTTGTTAATGGACTACTGTTATATACAACCGGCAAGTGTCCTCTTTGTTCTTTAAATCGATTTAAATCGCAAAAGAATTGTGCAAATCACAAATTATTGCTTTGATTTAGGGATGGGCCTGAGATGACAAAAATATTTTCAACATTTACTTTCTTTAACATTTATTATCCATATAAAAAAGCTGCATAAATAACCCAGGTTACTTTTTCATACGTGCTAATGACTCTGTACCTGGGAGACGTAGGTTTATCTAGCAATTACACTCGATTATAGATACCCCGTCCTATACTTCATACCTATTTCGAGTGGTTTTGACAACCCTTTGCCCTCAGTGAAAAAGGCATAAATGAGTGTTGCTGTTCCTTATCATCTAACATACCGATTTTTAGGGCACGAAGTAAACGTTTGTGATGTATTCAAAGCAATGTTAACAGTCTGGATAGAGAAATAAGGAGCTTCCCAATCGTCTATAGCACTTATTTTAAAAGCGAGAAGCAAACGAAGAGTTAAAAAGGAAAATAAGAAAAACATACTACTCTTTGAGTGACCTAATATCATTCTACTTTTACGCATATGTCGGCACTTAGCGACAAAATAACGCCTCATGGTCTTACCGGAAGTTAAACTTCTTCAGCTGAGATGTATTATTTTCAAATATTGGCCTCAATAAGCTGAAGTGTTGGAATATCCTGTTTTTGTACCAGACGGCAATTCGGAAAATCTGACGTACACTACAAAAGGCAGTAACATATTTGCATGTGTTTCTGCTGTTATTTTGAAAATCGTTTTTACCAGGTCATTACTGTTATTTATTAAATACGTTTTAAGTCAAATAATAACAAAACATAAGGTATGTTTATTACCAGTATCACAATATAGTATATTTCAGTATCATTAAGGATGACGTATACTGGGAGCGATCTGAAATACCTCTCATATCAATCTAGGCCACCATGATTTACAAAGAACTATTCAAGCGGATTTTCTATATTCAAAAACGGAATTTTGGGCTTCAAGAGTGTGTCCAACCCCGACGACTTTCCAAGGTTGATAAGGACCTCGGACGGCAAACAACTGGTTAATTGTCTAAAGAAGATACGCTCTGAACGGCACACTATAGTTAATTAAATGAGTTATATTAAAAACAAGAACATATGACATTAACCCATAGCATATAGCAATATGCCGGGCACAGCCACAACGACATGTTTCTACACAGAATCATTGCGGATGACGACAAGCCGCACCCGACAATAAGCTTTTGCGAGTGAAATGGTTGCTCACCATTTACTTTTGGGTTGTCTGAGCTTTAGATGCAGCAATTTATACATATACTCATTCAGCTGAAAATTAGCTTGATTAAAATAGATAACGTGACCAAAAAGGCTTTAGGCATTCTCTTCAAAATATGATCAGCGAATGAAAAAAAAAAACTTTAGATGGTCCTGGGTCTCTGATTGTATAATAAACTGTACTCTGTAGGGATGAAAGTGCAATTTTAGTTACAAAGGGCATCGCAGAGTGGTTTTTCGTATGCCGAGTTGTTAAACGCGACATCATGGTGAAATGGTTGAATCGGCATGCACACTGCTCCGTACTGCAGCGATGTTGTAACCTGTCCATGCGCTTTGTAGTCTTTCTGACCTTACTTCACTTGCGAATGAGCCGCTCTTTTAAACTTCTTTGATCAGTCGGCTCAGTATTATCGTCGTCAACTATTAGTATCGTCGATATTTTCTGCGGTACCTGGGAAGTCTAAATTATAGCGTCTTATCATCACAAGCCACCAACGCCGCTGTAGTCATGGTTTGTCAGTCTGTTAGCCTTTTTTTATTTGCATCCACAGAGGAAGAGTTACGAAACGGGACGAAAACATTTACGCACTTCATATTTAGCGAAAAAAGATAATTCTCAAAAAAATACTCCAGATATCTTAACAAATGATGGTGCAAATACAATACTCTTGGCTGATATATAAATTATTATTAGCTTTTGATGTTTATGTAATTAAGGAGATTCGTTCTTAGTATGACATCGTCGTGAGTTTGTTGACCCATTCATTAATTTAACATACATTCCTATAATATAGATACAGGTAGGTAAACTCAAGTACCGCATTTGCACTTGTGGTCATACATAGCACCTTAAAATTCACACATGGCCCCTTTACTTTTTTATTATATAATGCTCTGATAACCTATTTTATGAGAGAAAAAGTTCTTGGAATAAACTCTTTGGTTTAAAGTAAAGAACCTGCCCCACTAGAAATAACCTGGGTGGATTCTGCTTGACTTTTATTTTTTCTGCAGGCCTTTGAAACACCATGACAAACATACAAGCAGCTACCAACCCAATTAATTTTCACAAATGATAAGATAGTTGACTCTAAGCCTGACAGGATTGGCGATTTTAAAAGCATTATACCTCTTAAAAAGGTAACCTTTTATAATTGCCCGGAAAAAATAAAAAACAGTTTCTAACTTCATAGATTTGGAAGGAATCGAAAACTGTTCTAGGGATTTCAGATATTGCATTAGTTTAAGGAATCTGAAAGCACGTAACGGAATATCGGTGCTCCGCAGCTTAGACGGTCTTGCTCTGCGCGACGATAAAGCAAACTGTTTGTTAGCTAGAAAAAAAAAATTTCAAAAAAAGAAGTACTAAAACCCAATGTATTTCTCCAAACCAAATGGGGATATTTGGAGATATCGAAACATAAATAAAATATGGAGACAGTTGGATAGCAATCTACCAGCAAAAGAAGTTCAAGATTTTTTTGCGTGGAGCGCAACACACAGCAGAAATCCTAAGTAGGCGTAATTTAGAGACCGATGAGAGATCAGGAATGCTTCAGGTACTTAGTCTTTTATGCCCTAAATAATACAATCACTGTTTCCTAAATCATGAACGACAACCCAAAAAATCTGTAACTTTCAGCCAGTAATGAGGCCACTCTGAATGTTCAGTAAATACTGTAGAAAAAATAAACCACAAAAAAACCTATGGTCCGTAAAATTGCCGCAGTCCGCATTGTGACTCATATAAGAACATTAGTGGTTGGTGAAATATGCGTGCACATTATAACTTATACATTATAACATTATACAACATTATAATATTATAACATTTAAACTTATGACCACTTTTTAACTCAGCTTTGAACATTTTGGATTACTATATTTAGGACATGCTGAACGAGACTCCAGTAAATCTCGAAATAACGTTGCTTCGTTCAATGTCGCTATCAAAAAAGCTTGCAAAAATAACTGTAGTAATATTTTATACAGGTTTGTGAGGAGGAGGAGGAAATTGGGGCTGTGATTAGGAAGAATGGAAGTTAAAATGAGTGAATATGTCCACTAGGATGTCTTTGTCGGCGCATGCAAAAAAATTGATCCATATATGTTTTCATTTATATACAGCTTACCTAAAAACTGAAAAAATGATTTTTAGTTCAATCACTATTGTCATTCGATTAAGGGTCGCTTTTTCTTGTCATCCTCGGAGGTTGCCGTCCAGCTATTTTCGCCCTTAATAGCCGTTTTACCACGCGATCGGTTCCTGGTAGACGCGTCTCTTTCAGCTTCAACTTCTACGCCCCAAAGAATGTGCAGCACTGCAGTGTACAAGTCACATCATTGCACACACTAGCATCGCATGTGATACAGGACATAGTCTGCGTTCACTTTGTGCTCATGGAAATTGTCGTAGCCCGTGAGTATCTTCGAAAAATGGTAGATGATAGCCTCAAAATCTCTCCCGTGCCGCTCCTTCTTAAGCTTCTTTGTTAATTTGTTAATCCAAACAGGAGTTTCTGTTGTAATTGATAGCTCGTGTCACAATTCTTCCAATAGTCTTCTCCTTAGCCTTGTCTCGGGTAGGACCCTCAGCTTGGCATACTTCTTTTTTCGACAATGATGTCCTATGGCACCGTTTTAATCCAAATAGTAACAGAGAGGGTCAAGGTAAGTCGATCTATTTTACTTATGGGAAGGGCAAGCGCTTGTTGCGCCTTTGTTAGAGTATACTTATCGTTCGCGAATTTTATGATTTTTACCTGATTTAGTATAGCGTGAAGAACTTTAGTCCACTACTGCCGTAAGCAGTTTCCTTCTCCATAACCCTGCTAAAACCTGCATGACCAAAGCATTTAAACCCTGGTCAAAACTTACCCCTAAATGCCTAACGACTTTGTAGCTTTACTGATCTGTCTTCTAAACCGAACGTCACTTATCTTTTCATAAGAGCAAATTGTCTCCTTCCCATATTGCCTCGCAGGTTTCAGGAGGGGTTTTATCAGAGTTATCTAAGCTCCCTTTGGCCGACCTATAAGGTGGCAGCGTAACTGAATCGGAAGCTCCTGTAGCGATTACTCTTTCTCTCTTTTGGTAAATTCTTCCTAGTTGCCTGTTAGTGTTGAGATTGAGACAGCGGTGGCTGGTACGTTTGCTCTTTAAGGTTGCTATGATAATGTGGTTAGGAAATTTGATTAGTTCAACGAAACTACGTGCGCTGTGTTTAAATTACATTGTAAGTTGAAATAAGGATTACCGTATTTTCCTCCTTGATTGATCTGAGGTGGTTCGACCTCCACCTTTGTTTTGACATATGAACGCTAATTTCCATTTAACTTTGTGGTTTTAGTATCCACATATTAGACAAAATAGATTTAAATTTGTGACTTGAGCACCCTTTATATTAATAAACCATCGTGTTGGCGATGTGGCTTTCTGCACTGCGTGTGAAGCACCCCTTTTTTTGCCGTGCAGTGCCTTGCTTCATTTATTATGGTAAAGTACATGTAGCAGCGTTTGCAGTCAGATTTCTTTTTGGGACAATCACATGTTCAGTGACTTCTCCATTTCTGGTCTCGGTAGTTCTTACCTACACCGATAACCTTTTTTAAGTTCTACAGCTTGTTTCCTTGTGAGCCGAAGTCTTAGATCCAGTCTCTACCTCCACTCCTTATTTTAGCCTCATAATCACTTCTACAATTTTCTGAGAGATGAACAGGCAGTTGATATTGTGTACTTGCAAGTTAAGCCGAGTTCTTGAAGACGCTCCAAGCGATTGGCAGATCGTATTACTGATGTCAGTTTTCGTTCTTGTTCTTGACACCTTTGTGACGGCGCATTGGTAAGCCTTTTTCCGCCGCTTGTTTCTAGCTACGGAAGGTCTGTCCCCGTCGAGAGCTGTTTCTTTTTTGTTTCTTCACATTCGCTTTTCATTGACCGTTTTCTGGGACTACATCATAATATTGATTGCTCTCCTTTCTTGTTGCATTCCTTTTAAGCTTGAGTTTTCGAGTTTTATTTACCTTAGAGGGATGTCCTTAAGCATCGTGTTTTTGGACTAGGCGGTGCTGTTAGCAACATTCGCCAATTTCTGCTCCAAAGCCTGCACTCCACGGTTGCTGCCAAAAACGTAAGAATCACAGAAATAGAAAGCTTTTGCGTTTCGTAAAGTAGGTTGTTTAGTGTTGAAACCTATTTCGCTTGTTTGCGAATATTCTATGTACCCGGTATACGCTTCTGCTGCTCAGACAACCCCCATTCGCCGCCTTCATCCTTTCTTGCACGGCGGTTGGTTGCGTTCTGAGAGAATCAAAAATATTTTTGTGGTGGTACACGTGATACGTCGGAAGAGCATATATCTGTATGTATCAACAGATTTCGAGAGCAAATACCAAACAACCTTAGACATGAGACCCACTCCCAACGCAGAAGCTATGCACGTCTATGTAGGCGAAAATGGAAGCAATGAATTAGCATTAAACATTTAGTTTGGCAACTGCATTACTTCTAAATTCTTTAAAGGTAGTAATTATGGTAGACCTTTTTCTAATCTGGAATAGCAGGCTACCGTATATTGCGAAGAGAATCGAATAAGAAGTGCTGGAAGTACTGATAACATTGTAGTTAAAACCACTTTAGTTGACAAGTTTTTCCTTAATATAGGAAAAACAGGAGCAAACATCATTTTTTATTCGCAAAGTTTAAATGCAAAGGTTCCAAACTATGTCCAACATTGGGCAATTCTTCTCCAGCGCTCGGGACTGTTGACCCATACTCTGATTTTGAATGTGGTCTAGCGGGTACCCAGAGTGAAATGGTTGGTATTTTTGGCAACAGTCGAATGGAAATGAGTACCATAGTTCGGACATACGGGACTCATCGCAGGCAAAATTTTACCCAAACATTTGACGAGAAGCAAAGTACTCGCACAATGTAAGCACACATGTCACGCAAGGAGCACAAAAACCGAAACTTCACAAATTGGCTGCCGTATTTCACTGGCGCTGATGATGAAATATTCTAAAAAATACTTCAGTATCATATATGTGCAACCAACCCAAGCTTCTGAGTCAGTATGGAACACCAAAAAAGTGGAAATTTATGACAACGTTTCTAAAATCAAGCAACGTTCAACATAATAATGACAACTATAATTTCGAACATTAATCCAGCTCAAAGCATGGTAAAAACTGTTGCATCTGATTTACCTTTACGTATTTAAAATAAAAACAAGCATTCTCTAGTATTTATTTGAGCAATGTAAGATATAGCATTGTGAAATAATCGTCTTTAAACATGAACAGGGGTTTCTCATACAAAACCCCATTGTGCGCTCGCGCACTGTACTTGCTAGGTAAATTTTCAGAAATCTCCTGTTATTTAAATAACAAATATGAATATTAATGTCGCGCTGGAGCTATAAATCACGGCCAATTGAACATACACAATTTCTTTGAAAAATAGCTGGAAAATGTACATCAACTTACAAAGAGACATCTTAACAAAAAATACTGCTATAATAATATCAAGAAAACAAGGGGTTTCAATGGTTCTCCTACGGGCATTTTTCTTATATCTTTTTTATTGTGGTCTGGTGTTTGCGGCAACAACTGTTGCTTCTAAGGCGTTACATAAACAGAAATTCCAAGCGTTTGCGAGAGATGTACTGTCTTTTCTAAACACGTAAGACATTTTGGAAAATAAATAAATGTAAATAAACGAATTTTTGGACATGCATAAAAATGTAACACATATATATGTTAATTCACTCTACGCTTAAGATAATTTACTAATAGTTTGTTTCTTTTCCAGGATTTGGCCACCTTTCAGAGTTATTTATGATATAACGTAGTGGTACCTACAATACATTTAAGTAAACTCTGCCCTGTTAATTAAAAAGAAAATACTGATAAAAGCATATTCAAAAAGCCTAGATAGATATACCAACCTGTGTAGGGACGGCGATGGCTTCTGGTGCCTGTAGATGACTGTCGATTACAGTAACAGCGCTGGTTGCACCTGTGACAGAAATGATAGTAGTAGCAGCAAAGTTTTGAATTACAGGTTCAAAAGTTACGCGTGCTTATGGCACTAGAAAAAAAATTGGCCGCCATTAAGGCACTATAAATAATGTATACGTAAAGCTCAACATAGATTAATGATTATCATTGCTACCGTCATGGATAGCGACACGGTCGGCAGTACAATTGGGCAGCTTCGTTGTTGATATGTTCACTACGAATATGCCTGTATACTGAGTAAACTTTTCAGGAAATGAAGACCCTTTGTGGGAAGGGAGTGAATTCATGAAGTGGAAATGAAATTAGAAATGGCTGGTATTTCTAACTCCTGTAGAAATTCAGATGGACGGCTATTTAACAAGGCCTGGAAATTCCATTCATCAGCACAATTTTCTACTGGTAACATCGCAAAGGGCCATGGTTTAAGAAAACATACACAATTTAATAATGCTGCTATACTGGCGCTGCGCTCTTTTAAGATGTTTATAAAGAAACATTTCGGGAGACACTGTTAGTTAGGCGGAAAAGCTTTCTCGATATACAACAGGGATGACTGGTGGAAAAGGCAAGGCAACTATGCCACCGATGACTGCGACGAGATGTTACTAGAGCGGGCCTGGTCTGATCAAACCTCCTCGTTCAATATTTTTAAAGCGCACTAATTGGCCAAACCCTTGTCCCGCACAGTCGAGTGTTCTAAATGAATGCATAAAGCCAATTAACGCTTGATGTCAGGTTCTTGCAGTGCAGAAGATGATATTTACTTTTCAACAGGCTTTGACGGAACCACGCATCTGATCTTGGCTCTATCCGTAATAAGAATTTCTAAGGAGCCGTCTTCTTTGCCTCTTGCTGGAGAGTTGTATTTAATACTTGTCTGCACCCCATTAAAGCGGCAAAACCTTGCTTTCGGTTATACCTAAAGAAAAAAACGATACCATATAGCCATTTAGTTCGCACTTAGCTACCCGTAGATCGGCTTTGGCAGTATCTCGAGCTCGTCGATACCATCTTTGAAGATCAGTAGGTTGGAATACACTACGCAAGCACCTTACATCATCAACTAGGAAAATATCGAACCAACGGCAGGCAGCCTGAGTCGGTATCTATCAGCAGTGTTCGAGGCCTTTCGGTCTGCATTTCATATGGTTGCATTTCAAATGCATTTTTTGCTTTTTCTTTTGAAAAATGCTGCTTTTTAGAAGATAACCCGTGCAGGTATGGCAAGCAATATCTCGAACCCGCTGAGAACAACACTACAAGAGAGCGAAATCGTCATAAAGTACGGCGTCACCGAAACGGATTTTTTGAAGGAAACGACAAAAGCGACAAAGTCTGCTTCAGACTTAGCCCGCTTCTATTTCCGTAATCATCAACTATCTATTGAAGGGAACTAGGAACCGCCATCTGCAAGTAAATATTCCTGTATGTCAAGGTTTTTGAACTCGTGACCAACTCAGCTTCTATCCCCTGTATATTAAGTCATCTTGGATCTGAACCGTAAGGTATTCCTACAAAGGCCATACAGGGGAGAGGGGGGGTCACTAGGCCAACTTTAGTCTTCCGTCGAAATCTTAGAAAAGCTGGTTTACATTGCAGAGTGTCAGCCCGAATGTAAAGTAGTATACCCATGTTTCCTTCCATCGGTTGTTGGCTATTGGGTCTGTTGCATTAAAGAAATACAAATCCTCGATTCTTGTGTCTCCTACGGATAAAAAGTCATGCAGGACGTGTTGCTTGTTGCAACAGTTAGAGCCATCGCCATTACTTTACAAGTCTTGTACCAAACAAGACAAAGAACCGTGTGCAAAGAATACCGTGAGAATCGGTATTATTTGCACACGGCTACGATCGCTGCCACTATCGTACCAAGTGGGATAATATTGTGTTAGACGATTTAAGCCGAAATCGCAAACCGAGATTGCAAGCTCAGCCTAGAAATCAATTTGCGAAAGGCAGACGCAACAAAGATTTGTGCAAAGGTCCGCGATTATTTACGAAACATGTTATCAAAGGGCATGAAAAGCACTTGTATCAGCTGCAACGATAAAGGAACTGCACGATCTTTTTTAAAACAGTTTTTACCTTTCCTGACTAAAAAATAGGCCCTTGTAAGCCGTATGAAGTGTCGTAAGTGTGGAAGCACTTTAAGGTCAATTAACTCTGCTACCTCAATCGCGTAAAGCCGTCATATCGGTGAAGAATGGGTTTATTTGCTTCTTCACTAGTATGCCACTTTTTGTAGAACAGCTCAGAAAATAACAGAGACCCAAACGTCAATTTATCTCGTCCCGTAACTTATGAGTTTCATGATATTGCGCGTAAAATCTTTCACTATCCCAAAGATGACTGCCAATGCCATCAACACTGTTCAGCAACTTCTAGCGGGCCACTGTTTTATTATTTGATTCGATGCATGGCATTATAAATGAGGCAGGCTTTCATTTATTTGATCTAATTTCACATTTTTGATTTCTTTGCACCAATTTATATTAACCCATAACAAACATATCTACTAACGTAGTCGATCCAACCTACGGGAAATAACGTGTTATTCACGTATGAAAAGGTTACGCATTGCTCCTAGTGTCAATTATCGGTTAAATCTTATAGCCTCAAGTTGTTTAAAATCTATATATTTAATTTTGAATGTATGAATAGAGTGGAGGCGGACATAGGTAAACCATGTTTCTGCTGTTTAAGGCGACTATGAATAAAGTTGTAACGCCATCGTTGCAAAATAGGCGTATGCTTATGGCAGTTATCTCAATACATTTGTTTTATACGAGTAGCTGGTAAACTAATTATTTGCCAGATTTACCTGTATCTACTGCAAGCTTTCGGAACTCTTATTATCGATTTTTTTTACATGTTTTTACATTATTTTTTACAGTTTTTACATGTTTTTATTTTTTTAATTTTTTTTTTAGATGTTTTTACAGTTATCAACGTCATTTAGTTGCCTTCGGTAATCGCAGCTCACGGATTACCACTTACATCTTTAAAAGTCCCCACTTGAATCAACAGGTCTAAGGATGGTAGCATAATGTTTTTCCTTAAAACGAGAAATATATTCGTTAGACATTGACTATTTTTCATTTCTTGGCAAATCAATTCACTTGGCATGTGCCTCGTTGAAGAATCGTTGAAAACGGTGTATCCATATTAATAAAAGCTATTGCAATAAACAAAAAATAATTCCAATGAAACTTTTTTTACGCCGGGTTTATATTAAGCGGCCTAGTAGAAAGTACTATCCCAGATCCAGTCGAAATGTTTTTATACAGGCATCATGTTTGCAAAGATCGTCACATTACTAGTTATATTACAATTTTAGCAAGTGATTTGTTGTCGCTAATTATTAGTAGTAACAATCAGCGACAACAAATAGCATTGATAGCTACGTACTGTATATCTGTACATTCCCCTACCAGAGGATATACTTTGGTGGTTAGTCCCATATCATCAATACAGCAGATTCATATCTTACTTAATCATATCGGTCTATATTCTGAGTAAGAATTTCTGATTTGCTGATAGCTTCGAACACGAGCTCTTTTCGGTGCGTTGATATCCAAATTTGAACAGTGATTTCCGTGTTTGATATATCCATTTAGATTTCTCCTCTGCACTTTCCTTCGGGACTTCAGTTTAAATATATTTTTCATAAAATAGGTAAAAATTACTAACCTGGTGTAGCCGTAGCAGGAGCTCTAAGCCGGCAATTATTCGGCGGAGAAATACCACTCTGACGTTGTTGAATACACGAATGTTGTTGAAGGAGTTTTTCAAGTTCTTTTTTGGCTTGTTTTAATGAATCAAGTTCTCCGCGTAATTTTTTCTGTGTACCTTCTAGCCCGTCCACCTCATCCTGCAGTTCTTTCGTCTGATCCACACGCCTTTGTCTAAAATGTGGAACCCAAAGGATAGAATTACACTTCTGTTGTGAACTATCTGCTCTTATACAAACGAATGAGAGGGCTTAAAAAGGAAAAAAAAAGCCAAAAGTAAGTAATACATGAGCCTAAGCGAGGACAAGTAAATAAGCCCATGATCTGAAAGTTAAAGATGATCAGCATCTCGAGTAGGGTTATAATGCTTCGTATCATATACAGAACTCTACAGGGATATATGTATATATCCTTGTAGAGCCCTGTATATACTCGAAAGCACGTCCTACGTGCGTAATTTTATCCACAGGGACTTACCATTGATTAGCCAATGTTACAGCTCAGAACTGGATATTATTCACTAGGCTTTAGAGTCCTAGCTTATATTTTATGAAACGATAAATATTTAGGTTTTACATTCAGTACTATTTTTGAGTACCGTTTTAAGCGGCTAGCTTTAAGCGCAAAGCGAAAAGTATCTACATGCGTGTTCAAACCAAAACTATCGCATATATTTTTAAGTTGCATCTCATTTACATCATCGTAGATCCTTTTATTTTTCTCCTTCTATTTTTTAGGCCGATAATCTGTCTAACTACCTCACTAAACCGTTGCGAAAACTGTGAAACATGATTAGCTATAATTGCAACTATACTGCGCTTGCCTGGTGAAAAATGTGCCCTGCGGTCAAAATGGTATCAATATACCACCGACATTGGTGGTAACAGCTGTCAATAATGGTACTGAGGTGGTCTCAAAAACCCACTTTGATATCAAGTCCATGCGAATTTATGTGTGGGCACTTTCTTCACAAAGCGACCAATTGTATTCTTGAAACAGTCTCCATTTTTTAAAGTTTCCGTGATGGTTTAGTGAACAATAGAACCGATTAACGGCCTAAGCCTGCTATAAACTGGTAAAGGCTTGAACTCTAGAAAATAAAAAATAAAAAAAATAAGACTAGAAAACACTATCTTTCCCTCTCTAGTAAACAATAAAAACATCCCCTTTTCAGCTGAAAAAGAAATGGTCTCGCTATAAATTGAATTAATACTCGCCTTCAACAATTCCACTGCATGTCATCGCGATAGCATTACTATTATAAACATGTGTTAAACCACTGAGAACATAACACTGTTGACTTGCGTCAATATGATACATTTGACACACGTCAAATGTAATACCGAATGAGAATCTATATGTACGTGTTTGGCGGTAAGATTCTGTAAAAGTGGAGTATGACATTGAATAATACGGAGAGCTTCATACATTTATTAGCAGAAAGGCAAATCTTATGCCGAATACATTGCGAAATCCAGAAGACTAATTCTGTAATGCCGCTTTTGAGACTATGACACTCTAAAGAACTGTACAGATGAAAACCCGTTGACTTCACAGATTCGCAGCTAATTTGTCGTAAAAGAAATACATCAGGTCTAATCGGAGCAAAGAGCAGAAAGAACAGTTAGTTTGAGCGGTCTGATTGAATTATTCATAATAAATAATTTCAGTGCATAATCTTGGACCATTTTTATTGACCAAATTATGAGAACGTTAATAGCGGTCTTATCCTTCTTTTTAACTGATTTTTTAAGGAGTATGCAAGGCGGTTCCACAATAATCTGGTAAAACAATATGTAGTTGAACTAAAAAATCCTTGCAGACGATTTTATCAAAATAAATAAACCAAAAAGTGTTAAATCCTACTTACTTTAGAAATATTTTAAGATGACTTTAAAGACTAAATTATTTTTTAATCAAAGGTTGCTTCTTCGGGTCTATAAGAACATATTCGTTTCTAAAGCTTTAGATAAATAACCCGACTCATCGAGGAGATATTCTATTAATAATTTATGGTAGAGTTTTTCATACCGACATCTTGCCGCAGCGAGTTTATTCCTCTCCCGTCTCTGACGTCGTCTTTCTTCTTCTTCGGGCGGCAATCCCTCATCTTTTAGATTTCGTCGGGACGTCGAAGGATGACAACTTTGTTCATGTGCGGAGCTTGGCGTAAAGGTCGTGGTACCTCTTGACGTCGCAGCACAATTTGACAACGCAGTTCGTCTCTTATTTGCGGTATTTGCTCCATTGCAGTCCTCCACTGATCCAATTAACGAGGGCACTGATGTTCTGACATTCCAAAAAATATACATTGCTTGGGTCATAATAAGCTCATGTACTAAACGCCCAATCCAGTTTGCAGAATTCAATTTTTCGTAATATGACTTAAGCTTTAAGAAGCAACTGCGTGTAAAATAATATGTATTAATATCTATTTTCTATCGTACAAGACATTTTCCAGTCTACCGTTTACATAAACTACCTAGATGGCTTGCACATTACAACAAATACAAGGTTTCAGGAATATGTTGTATACAGAATATATGTTGAAATACTTTATCATGTTTATTGAACTCTAAAGGCGGTAAGTACAAACTAACCAACCAAATAGATTTTAGAAGGTCACAAGGGAACTCTACTAGTGTTTAATTCATATACAACAGATTTCAATACAAAGTGTGAAGTATTTGTGCTTCATTATACGAAGCGAAAATACTGAAGAGACAGAAAAACCGAACGTGCATTTGAGCATGCAATCTATATTGGCCGCCTCGGAGAGTATCGTCTTGGATAATAAAAAAAACTCGTTATAGCATTATTTCCTAAACTTTGACTATACACCTTCATGTAAGTGTTTTTGTGTAATCTTTGTATAGTAAAAGTTTTTGTTGTTTTCCTTTCAATGGCATATTTCATAGACACTTTATAAATTGTATTGCTATCAGTATAAAACTATACTATTCAAACAGTTTAAGTATATAGGTTTATTTAATCTGAAACGATTCCTTAAAGTAAACGGATTGGGCTAATTTTCTGTACATCTCCAGGGAAAGTTTTGTTGAAGATAAAGCTGGTTAGGCAAATATATTTTTCCCTAGAAGACAAAACTTATTGGATCCATGCATGTTATTTTGGCTGGTCGTAAACCAGGACAGCAACTTCTTTTTATTTTTCCACGTATCAAAGCGACGTCGCACCGCCGTTTATAAGCACTAAGGTAATCACCAGCATCGTCTGCCCTGATATATCACTAAATTCACAAATGTAGATTTGCGTAAAAACCGTGTTGTTTTTACTCTTTTTTTTCTTTACTTGTTTTTATTAAAAAATTCAGGTGTGCTTAACTTGTGTTGCGCGAAAGGTTTTGTTTAAACTAGTATGTCAAGACATTAGTAATTTCGGTTTCTTCATTTAACGTGAAACAGCTCTTCATTTGCACTCTGACAATAAATAATTGATCATAAATTCATTGTCACTCTTCATGAACTTCTCCTACTTTTTTAGGTCTTCTTTAGGAAAATTTTTAGTCTGTTATTGCGTATCTCATCCTACCGGGTTTTTAGACCCTCTCCAATATCGAATGTACAGTTGCTAAATTTACTTGCCAGTAATTGGAAAGGAAGATAATCTGTTAGAGCGTGGTGTAGAGTATATGGTGGATGCAAATTAACCTTCCACTTTAGCGCTCTCGCAGTGTCTTGATAGCCATTGCTATGTGCGGCTTGGCATTGTCTCTGAACGTAAATGGCTATTTCGTCTACCACGTTTTTTCTGTTGTACGACCTTATTTGCTTAATGAAACTGGGCCATATGCAAGTTTTTATTAACCGTCTCTTCTGAAATTTTCAGTGCATAAGACCATTCCAGTGCCAAGCAAATCATTGTCTCGTTAAGGTCCGCTTAATTCTAAGCTTTGGCGTATCTTCTGGGGCTCCAAGGAGGCTTTTTTGCTCTATGTCGGCGTGGAGACGACTTCTTATAACCGGTGACAACTCTATGTAAGAGGCATCAAGCACACCAAGCAACATGCGGCTGCATAATGCTTGGTGCCGGGCGAGATACTGAGAGACGATGGAAAACCGTCTTTCTTAGTTAATGGGGCAATTACTCCGAATTTTTAAGAACCCCTCATATATTTAAGGCGCCTGTAATCAGTTATATAGCTGCAATTCATTTCCCCACTAAATTAATGAACTCTTTGCCGATTATCTCCTTTCAAATGTGCCTTCAGTTGACCTTCATTAACGTCAAATGGCCAACCGGGACAGGGTCAACCTCCAGGTACATGATGCCGTTCTTAACTGCACAAACTATTCGTAAACAGTTTTCTCAGAAATAGTGCTCGATATAAACGGCACAAATATCCCGCGCTGCTTCGGTAGGTATTCGATTTTCGCAAAAGGCGAAACAGAATAATCAAAAATGCACTTTTTTAATAATATATCAAAGTGAACAATTAGTGAAAAGGTAAAACGGAAAAAATATTACGACAAATTAACGTAGTAACGTTTCAAAATAATTGATTGTGAAAAAAGAGTTTGTATTTATTAGTATTAGTCTTATGACTAGGAGTTACTTGAGATTGCCTATAATACAAATATAATTGGCCCTTTAACTTCAATCTTTATATACGTGAAATGAAATGAAAATAATAGCAAAACAGCAACGAAGCAAAGCCTGCGCATTGGGCTTTATTAGCAATTAGAATGCAACTCTGGGGCCAAGTCCAAAATGTCCGCAAGAGTTTACTGTAGGTATAATTTCATTGATTAAGATATACTCGTGTTTCTTTCAAGTATTACATATCACAGTGCAATTTTGCACAACTATTGTAATATCATTCTTTGTCAACTTATATACCTCATTAATTACACATGTGGATTCCGTTTTTTGACTATGGTAGCGGACCACACAATAAGAAACTGACCCTTGCCAACAATTTCGTTTAACGATCAAGAGAAAATATAAAAATAAAGCTCATCCAGAGACACGCTCGCAAATCACGAACCACATTAAATACGACTGTTGTTACCCTTAGCAACTATCATCATCAACCTACAGAATACCTGAGACATTTGCCTTTTTGATATTCTGCTATTCGTTTGATTGTAGGATTGTTAATTTTTAAATACTTTAACTATAAACTGCAAATGATTCAGTCCGTCAACGGCTTTGAAAAAATTAAAATTATCTTCTTTATGTTAGTGTGTACAGCCGTGTGGACCATTTCAATGAGTTGAGTGAGTATGCATTTGTCTTTTGAAACCGCATTGGTGTATATGATAGTGATGATGAATAATTAAATTGGTGTTTTATAATGAGCTCTTTAAAACTATACAAGTGATACATAACTGCTCAACCGAGAAGTAGTTATCGATGCTTGACTTTAAATGTTTCTTATGAACTAATGGTACAAGGAATGTAAAAAAAGTTTAGAAATAGCTTCATCCAAAAAAACCAATTATAATAGCGTCCACGGACGTTAAGCCATGACCAAGGCTATATATGTATAAAATTATTTGGGAATAAAATGAAATAGAATTTAGCGAATAGCTGTTCGATTCTATTTAACATGGCTTTCTTTGAGGTTTACACACGCGGACAGCTTGTTTCGGACTGCGTTAAGTTGGTGCTCCATATTATATTACAACTACACCAGACAAATACGCTTTAGGCATATTGAAAAGGGACCAGAAAATCAAGGTAATGATTTATTTTAAATTGTAATTATTTCAAACTTCATCAGAAACACACCTGGTAACATCAGAAATTTGAGGGAAGTTTAAATGACCCTGTTGAAAGTCCACGACACTGGAATTAGTAATGTCCCCTGCTGTACCCGATCTCGAAGCGGTCGAAGGCAAAAGACCTGGATCTGTCCACGGAGTCTGAACCCAGCCTGCATCTTCTTCAATTATTTCTTGTTTTACCTAAGTATCGGCAAAAAAGGAAAAGGTTGTTCACTTAAAAAGACAAGTGGAAAGCTTTTAGACTGATATATAATAGGTACAAAAGCATATGTACCTAAATATACGATTCCAAATCTGTTTTGTAGAACGCGAAGACAAATCATAATCTCAACAAAACTTACATTGAATTTACGACAACATCAGTACAACAGAATGAAGAATATCTACGTCCAACAACGCACTTATTTCAATTAGTTTGTATTTTCTGGACACATAACAATGTAGTTTTATAGTAGAGAGGCTATATTAAATAGAAACGACCGCCTTTGCAATTATTTCGTTTCTTTGCATGTTTTACAAGTCTTTAGTTTATGTATGCATCATACACAACTTCCATGACTGAGGGTTATACAAGCGCTCTATGGTGTGGCCATGTACATATAAACCTGTAAAAACACTACGAGCATAAATGTTACCGAACTACTAACTTAGACAATACTGACATTTAATGAAAGACTTGATGATTAATCCTGGTATACAGGAAAACAGTGTCCTGTTAGTTCTTTGTAATTTACTGAAACATTGAATTAGTCCTTTTACATGGGATTCTTGAAAATATCAGAGAAAAAGAAATACCTCAATGTCGTGTCGTTCGCGCTGGAGTGTGCTCACAGCGTTGTCTTCGAGACTGTTGCTGTTTGGGTTTGTCCCGACCACGGGGGTAAGTACACCTTGACTGTTGTGGGTTCCGTTGGAGGCAAACTGCTGCACTATTACAGAGGGAGGTGCAAACCCGGCTGCCATTTGGTGCTCCATAGGAGGTTGAACCTTCATTTGATTACATTAGAAGTCATTTTAGACGGCATTGCTCATCACTTTAGTTTAAAAAGCGACCTCTCGTGATGTTAGTCACCATCTTGATAAGTGATAATAAACGAATATGTTACATACAATTAACAATGTATTTAATAACAATGCTATGAAAAACATTAAAAGGCCTTATGCTATTATTCAAATGGAATTTAAACATTTTTAATAAAAAAATTATCAATTACTTTCGTATCACATGAGAACGTACAGCTACTTTCAATATGTAAGTTACAGATAAAACGCGATTCATTTTTTGTCTACTTTGGAAAATGTAGTGCTTGGGCAGATGAAACTGTGGTGAAAAATAAACTAATTACTTTCCTTCTTTATCGTCCAGGAGAAGTCTGATACGATATGAAAACATACTTAGACGTTAAAAATAGCTCTGTCTTTTGAAAATTAATCAAAGATTAATTTCTTTATTCATGCACCAGACTTCGGACTAGCGTGGACCCAAAAAGTCCTAAAAGCTTGATAATATCCACTTTTTAAACCAACTTTCCCTCACTATAAAAACGGAATAACTTATACCGATTCACATTCCACTAAATATTTCAGATGAGAGAGCTGAGGACATACAGTGCCCTGTAAAAAACAAGTGCAAAGTGGATCACAGGGAAGTTACCTATTATACTGTATCATGTATATGAATCTCAGATTCGGGAATTCTAAAATAATGGCGTGGTATGATATTACGTATATTAGTATCAAAAACTGCCTTTGCAGCGGGTTCTTTCATCCAATATTCGACCATCCAAGTATTCAAAGCGACATGTTCAATAGATTAATCCTCAGCAGACTCGCAGTTTATCTCGCTGTGACGATCGGTCGACAGTGAATATGTTTCCTGCAGCTGGACAGTAACGCTCGCTAACGTCGGAAAGGGCTTTAATCACCGATATTCAATGTCTATTTCTGATGTATAAAAGAATTACTACTTAAGTACTTTGTTATTACATTTCTTTACAATATGAGCGTAAGTGGGTAAGCCTATTAAAACAGAACCGATAAGCCAGAACCAAGAAGAGGTGTCCTCTACATCCAAGTTAACTGTCTGCGTCGAAACCTAACCCGACCGTTCTTAAAAACACTGTGGCTACAACAGTAATACGACAGTACGACAGAAATAGACCTCAACCAACTACAGGAGAAATAGAGTAATAATAAGTCAGGTATAAGATAAAAGCTTGGTCGGCATACCTCATGAACGTGCACTGATTTACCTATGGGTGAGAACAACCGCATTTTGCTGTACACCGTCACTTTTCCTTGTTTACACACAAATGTAAGCGGATTTGAAACGGGGACTCATCTATCGGCGATACAGATCACTATTTATAAGCACTTAAGATATTTCTCTGAATAATGCAGCCACATGAACTTAGCAGTAACTTAGTCATAAAATGTTTGAAAACATACCGCGGCAACATACCTCATTGTCGTACTCGACGAAAGAATCTTGAATATTGCGCAGCGTAGTCGGTGTCAGGGTGGAAGTCGTCCGCGTAGGAATACTGAGATTTGGCGAGTACTGTAACGCAAAAAAATGTTTTATAGTCTCAAATTAGAATGTGTGTCTATTCATAATTTCCCCTCCAATGATGACAGACCATTAGAGCATGAGATTTGCATGAAAGCAAAGAATTTGCGAAAAACCTTTGCATAAAATAGGTGGCCTTCGCGTAATGAGATGAAACTGCAATACACTAATACTGTTGTTTATCAGATAACATTGAGCTGATGTCAGGTTTGATTTTGCGTTTGTTATTTTTTGTTCAATAGGAGTGATGTGTTGGGACATAGGCTTAAAGACCGTAGCTGCAGGTGTGCATCATTGGCGAGGTTCAATACCAACACACAATAGAAGCAGAAAAATAGGTGCGTACTAAATACGACCACTGTTTATATTGCATAGATAAAACAGTGTGTTATTTGTAGGACTAAATGAAAAATAAACAGTTATGTATGAACATTGAAATTGTGTAATTTTTTTCCTAGCCTTCTGTCTGGTCTGTGTACTAGTTTTGCTTTCTTGAGTGTTTCAAACAACCGTCTGTATCGACTTCTTAACATTTTGGGAATTTTTACCGCAGAATTCCTTACCGCCCGTTTCTATTGTTTTCTTCTTGTCTCTGCCTCTCAGTCGGTACCTTTCGATTTTCAGTGTGTACAATTTCATGCCGCGGTATATAGACTTTTAAGGGCACATGTCGAACGGAATACCAAGCGAAATTTCGCTATCTTTAAAACCGATTAGGTCGTGTACTAACGGCGTTCGACGCCGTCGGGGTGCCTTGCACGGGTCTTCCGCCAGGCAAGGTTCCTGCCATCATTATACACATCGTGGAGTACTTGGAATCATAGCTTCCCATGCCTTACCCTACGCTGCTCATCTTCTCCCAGTAACAGACTGACAAATCTATCATTGATGTAGTAGAAAGAAATACACCTCAGCGACTTTCTCCCACAAAAAATATAGTCGGGTATATACGCACGCGTTCTAACCCAAATGTCTGTCCGAAAAATTGT
Organism: Varroa destructor; assembly: GCF_002443255.2. Lineage (NCBI taxonomy): Eukaryota > Metazoa > Arthropoda > Arachnida > Mesostigmata > Varroidae > Varroa > Varroa destructor. Next base: position 21,863,017 of record NW_019211457.1, on the reverse strand, counting down.
ACGGCATCATCTAGTGAAGCTTTCTGTGCATTTGCTAAAAATGCTAAAAGCCTTGCTGCTTGCGGAACTGCAAATCGTAATTTCGTTAAACCGGAACACTAAAGGACGATGCGTAAGCAACAAACTGGTAATTTTCCAATCGTTCTGCTGTGATTACTGGCGATACGATAGCGTGTCAGTGAAGTTTTGTTTTGGAGTTGGTAAGTTAAGAGTCGAACTTCAGTCCTGTCGTGAAGCCAGACAGTGCCTGTTTTATGCGAAGCTAACTCAATTTGGCATCTCGGTCACCAAATGCCATATTCTCCTGATATATAGTTTAAGAAGAACTTACCTTGATTTTCTAAGGGCATACTCAAAATTTTAGGCTATTTCACATTGAACGTCTCGCCTGCCTCTGTGACGATACAAAATAAAACGGAATGACTTAACTATGTCCTTCGTCAATAGGAATGAGCACTTAATAGCCAGTGGTTCTGCGCATGTATAGACCTATACGTGTGACTATTCACGTATTTGTTATAATAATAGATTCATTGTCGCGATGTAAAACACATATTTCCGAAAAATTTTGAAAAGAAAATTACGTCTATCAATTAAGTTAGCACCTTCTTTTGTGTATTTACTTTAATGAACGACTTGTGTATATGAGGTACTATAAAACTGAACTTAACAATATAAATATAAGCGTGTTCAATTTTGCGTATGGTTTGTGTAGCTCACAAGTTAGAAAAGTCTGAGCTCCTTACGTCTTCATTAACTTTTTTTTGCATTTGGATCCTAAAATAAATCAAAACTATTCTTAAAATAAACTATTACTATGGGCGTACTCTGCTTAGGTTCGTTGCTCTGGATCAGTACCTCGCATTTGAAACAGTTAGAAGTTTTAAAAACATGAGTAAAATTTAACTAAATAATTTTCGGATCATTAGCACCATTCCAGCATATGTTAGTATCTCTAAATCTTACAGGAAAACAACATGATCACATAACTTATACTTTTCTTTGTATGTTTTACTAAAATAAGGTCAAATGAGAGTTAACAAAGGGTTCTGCTTAGTTCAAAGATTCTGATTTGGTTGATGATCGTTTTGGACAGCCGTTAATAGTACTACAGTTGAATTTTTAAGTTTCAATTTTTTCAGCTCAATTTTGGGGTTCGGTCAGTGAATCTTTCTAAAATTGAAATATTGTACAATCATTGAAAGTTATTTAATGAAATGTAATTGATATAGATATCTGCCTAAAAAATCCGATTTTATTGCTAGGGTTGTATTTGTGAATGATATGATTAACTTGATACTATTAATTTGTTTTTTCGATATTCGAGAAGCCTATGCATTGTATAAGTATACCTCTACAGTTTCTACTTCCTATGTGAAACAGATACTCTAAGGAAATGGGCTAAAATACATAGGGAAGGGAATAAAATGTTTATAGTTAGCAAAAATTAGGTTTACTGTTCTGACAGAGTAAGAGGCAACGGATACGCGCGTGTAAACAAGTAGCAAATGGCAATCTTTCGGCTCACCCTTCAACGCAAATTGTTCTTCTTACAAAAAGGCAAAACGAGAGTTTCGCCGGTCATAGTTGTTTAGAACAAGCATAAATATGAAATTATTGAATTCATACGGAAAGCGGTTTCACTTATTTGGTTGCGAAAACGATAGAAATAAAAGGTGCTCTTAGGTTATTTATGTGTCCCAGTGATAGCTTTTTGTCTAATCTTAGGGACACGTTGTGATCTAGATTCGACTCCGCCCACCACCACACCCAATGAACACATTTCGTTCCCTGCTGGAAGTCAGTCGACAGCGATGCCGGGTAGAGAGAGCAATCTTGAAATGTGGGAAATGTATTTCAGAATCATGGGTTGAAAAGTTTATATTTCATTTCAAATTAAAATATCTCTCGCTCAAAAAACGAGCTAACGTGGTAACTATTCACTTTTTTAAATAGTACGCATATAGTACAAGCAACGGAGTCAAATGTACTCAAATTCAAGTGAAACCGATGGCTTATCAGTGTATTAATTGGTAATATGGTGGAACCCATATTTAGACTAGCTGATCTGTCTTATGATGTAAAGATGATTGCGTTCATGTTTGTATGAAGCTATGATATGTTAGTAAAATGACTAAAAACAAAGTAATGGCGCCACATTGGCGCAATTCGATAAATGAATCGTAATTTAAGGAAAGTACTGACAGGATAGCTCCAATACAACTAAGCATCATTTTTTGGATGGGTAGAATCTTAATAAGCTTATAACAGGCTAGCAAGTTTGGTAAAAGCCCATGGGAACGGAGTTCAATGTAAACGCAAAGTTTGCGATATGCCAGTATTCACATAATATACGCAGCATATTTCGAGCACATTCGTAATATAATACACTAAGAGCTATTTAGATGCACCCTTTCAAAGTAAAAAAAACATTAAACACTCCGCAATGTTTGAGTAAACAAATACTATAGAATAGAATATTATGCTGCAAGGCGGTATTAAACGAGAAGTCATTCACATATAGATATCTTATTAAAAAAAACGTTTTAAACACACAATCAAATAAGATAATTTTATTAGTTGCTAGATCAGTGATAAAGTAAATCAACTATATCAGATATCAGGGTATATATATTTTACCAAAGCTTTTTTAGAAGCTGTAGAGATTCGCGTTCCTACTATAATCACAGGAAGGTATAGTTATTATTATTATTGACTTAAGTAAAAGCTCGCCTTTTCTCGGATTAACTGACAGGTTTAATTGCAATATGTTCCCATAATATTCTCATTGATCTCGCAGAGAACTCGTTGTCAAAACAGGACTGGCAAACACAGCAAGCACTTCATCAATTCCACGTTGTTATTGAAGTCGGCACAATGGAAGGCCTACGGAAAAAACTTCACACAATTCAGAGTTTTACCTTTTTGCCTTAAAATTTCTTTCGTTAGTTTCACAAAACAAAGCATTTTGTTTTACCCAATATATTCACACATTTATATAAACAGTATATTTCAAAAAAAACAAGAGCGTGCTTGTGTATCAGTCCTTCTTGTTCTAAAATCGTCAGAGTTAAGCTCGCACTTGCTCAGAACTGCCAATCTATTCAGCGATAAATTATATAAACAATATCAACGTAAGGACCATTGTGGCCTCTGTACTCCATAATGCTCTTTCTCTTTCGATATTTATTTTCCATTGCCAAGTCACTCATGTGGCCGCACGAATCTAAATTCGTCATTATCACTAAGATTGGACTTAACTCAGATAAACGACACTGTCTGTAAAGGCCGTTCCACACTTACACCGTTCTAACATTTCACAATCTATAATACAGTACAGGCCATATGGCCGTTGTGCTTGCTGACGTTTTCTCCTCCCTAAATTCGCATTCCTTTGGACTCTATAGCCACGTCACTAATCTATTTCGCTTTTCACTACAACCTCCTTGCAATCACAGGAAGCTTGAAATAATTTTTCAAATAACAGAAGTTTGCATACAGACAAAGTAACGTATCACCAGCATCTTATTACCGAATTAATTGCATCGTGCTCGATGGTATGGCTGTTTGTAGCTTTGAACTTACAACTTTTTCTTTATTTACATGACTTATGTAATGTATGTATGTACAATTTTTAAATAATTGTTTAAATATAATGGTAAACAAACATAATCAATTTGAAATTAATCTCACTAGGGGTTAAGCTAATTTTGTCGGCTTTACTTGGCAAATTTTGAACCGTTCTTAATTCTGGCTTATTAACTCCTAAATAATTTTTTACTATTGTCGGTTGTATGGACAGGATGTCCAAAACTTGGCTTGTTAATATAATTTTTTATATACTGTGGTAGAAAACTATATTTTTTTTCGAAGAAGGATGATAGACGGTATATATATATATAGTCGGGCGAGCTACAGAGATGCACAAATCCATATATGACAATATCCAAGGAGTTTTAAATATAAACTGTCGGTCTTAGTTTATTTGATCCTAGTGGAGTGAGATAATTAAACGCTGGTCAACTCTACCTTACCAAAATACGTCACTATAATACAGTATGGGCTAAACGCTTGTGCTTTAGTTCAGTACTTGTGAAGAAACTGAGGCTAGCAAACCATCAAACGATAAACACAGCAGCGTTTTCAGTTTGTGATGATAAAATGGTATAATTTGGAGAAGCGTTTACGGCGACACCCGCAAGCATCGCACAGAATACAGACGATTGATCAAGAAATTTGAAGAGACTAGTTCACTAACGAGCCCAGGGAGACCATGAACTGAACAAACAAGTCACAATATCACTTTAGTACGAAGCCAGCGATTCTCACATCACGTCGTGCTCAACATGCTCTCTTAGTTTGCGCGTATAGCACAAATTAAACCCCCTGGATTGAGGTAATGTAAAGCATACATAGACACTATTCTATAAACCTTCAAGTAGAGAAGCGATTTCTAGTCCAGCCCGTATTATCCTGTAATATGCTTATAACATGGTATTACAGAAACCGTAAAATCGCATTGTTTCCTGTGACAAATGTGATGCACAGTTAAGCCCGTTCTTTACTGCAATGGTGTAGATATCCCCTGTCACCTTAGGCAATGTGAAATAAGGATGCACTTACTATTCAGATATTTTTTCTATTATTTTTAAATATAT